>NC_068941.1:32726990-33030021 GCF_026419915.1 Harpia harpyja | reverse complement strand
GTACTTCTCATAGGGCTTCATCTACCAAATCTTTCAGTTTATTGATGTCCATCACTGTTCTTTTTCTTTCTATGAGTTACGAACAATATAATTTTATGCTTTGACTCTCCTAACCCAACTTCTAGCTTCACATTTTAAACAAAGTACTTCCTGTTGATAAAGTCTACTTGTCTTCCTTACTTGCTGTCTCAAACACCTCTTTCCAGCACGCCCAAGGCCACCTTGGACAGGTTGCATCGTACTGCGTTCCCTTTCTGACAGAAGCAGAGGGACACACTTTAGCTGTTAACTTTCACCATTTTCCATTACTTGCCCTAATCTGAGCTGAAACTACACATAGGGTAGAGTTGTAGTTGATACAGACAAGATGATGTGCATATCTGCATCAGAATAAGATGTTTCCTTTGCCTCTCTTAGAACTGCTCAATAAAACAATATATATATGGATGTATATAAATGTATGGATGTATATAAATGCATAAATATATAACAAATATAAATATATGGGTATAAAACAAGGTGGTACTTTGAAACCAGAAGGGGTGGGATGCCCATGTGGACAGGGTATTCCTCCAGTACCAACGCTGCTCATTTTCAGATATCCCCGCCTGCGAGGTAGCGTGCCAAAAGAAATACCACGAAGCCTCAGCTTTTTACCACATGATGAGACAAAAGCCCAGAACAAGCTATGTGTGTTAAAACCCAGCTGTATAAACAGTAGGAAGCTGGCGTGTGTGTAGATGCATTTAAGCATAAGCCAGATGTGAATCCAGCCATGGTGTAGCCCCTTCAAAGCCAGGGTCTGAGGAGCAGGGACTTATACAGGCCTGTCTGCCCCACTGCCTGCTCTCCTCCTCCACACAGAAACTTAGGCCATTGCATTCGTGTTGACCAATACAATGGTCTCCATCGAGGAGGAACATCTCTAGATTACCCCGAGACCCCCAAAAATCAGTTTGGGAGATTTTTGATGGTATCTGCTGGGGACTCCCTTTTCAAGAGGGAGAAATCCTGAGCGGAGACTACTTCTTAAAAAAATAAAAGATCTTTGTTTAATTGGGAATGATGCAAACAGTATTCAGGTCTGCACTATAAAAATACAAAATACAAAAAAAAAAAAATCCCCAAACCCCCCAAAACTCCTACAAAAAACATGCAGCCCCTCAAATACTGCAATATACTTGTGGGGAGCTGTGACCAGACCAGTTTTGTTAGAAGATGTTGACTATCCCTGACAATTAAAAGCATCTTTCAGGAACATGGTGCTTAAGAGATCGTATCTATATGCCAGAAAAGCTCAGGCCACTTGTATCTGAGATTCATTACAGTACTGTATAGGAAATAAATGTTGCCTGGGTACAAGTGTTGAGGGAATTTTGTCCATCTGAGTGAAAATCAGTCACCCAAGGACTGGTCTAAGGAAGCAGCCATCAAACTCCCACCAAGTCAGAAAAGACAAAGAAGAATTTATTAATTCCTGCCTCACTGGGATGAGACCTCCGAGAGCGTAAAGTTAGTTTGCATCCCCTATTTTTCCTTGGCCTTGCTCTCCAAGGGGCAATGCCACATCTGGTCCCTGTGTCACAGCGTCAGGGCCCAGGTACGTCCTGGCGTGTCACCCATAAGTAATCCATCACTCAGCGCAGCCCGCAAACCTCTAGGTTTTAACAATTTGGGGGAAGGAGGGGGAAACGAGAGAGGGGAAAAAAGGTGCATTGCGGCATGTGGATACACACCAAACACACGGAAGACAAGAATTTTGGAGAGACCTCTTCATTGTGAGGATCTCTGGGTTCACAGCAAGGCACCAGCCACCGCAGCCATGAGAGGGGCGGATGGCCGGCAACCCATCCCAAACTGGCCCGGGCGTCAGGAGCCACCCCAACGCCAGAAATGGCCCTCAACAACCACAGGCAGCTGTTGTGGACCCTGGGCAGGGCCATCGTCCTGCTGCTGGCCTGTCGGGAGTAACATCACGACCACATATTCCAGGAATGTGCCTGACATCAGCCAATCAGTTGCTCGGTGAAGAGTGACCTCATACCTCAGTCCCCTCCCATCAGCTGTCCTGTGAGCTGTGCGGACAGGAGGTACCTCCAAACCACATGTCCTGGGTCTGCTGCTGGCCAATCAGCTTCTCAGGGAAAAGTGATGTCACGAGCACATGCCCCGGTGGTGTGAAGGCTGCTGACGGAAATGACCTCAAAACCACATACTCCGCGTCTGGGTCTTTTGCCGACTTCTCAGCTCCTCCTGCAGAAGCGGCCTCACAAGCACATACCAAAGCCAGTGCCTGCTACCGGCCTACCAGCTGTGCAGGCAAAAGGGACCTCACAACCGCCGACACCAACCAGGCTGCCCCTCTGCTCTCCAGACCACCCTGCACGCCCTCAGCCTGCCCACCTCGCTTTGACCTCAGCAGTCGCTTGGCCTCGACAGACTTCAGTCCCTGCGCAGCAGCAGATAACAGGTCCGAATACAGATTTTTCTCATTACTGACAAGGACCCATTTCCAGCTAGAGTACCAGGAGCTTCCTGACCGTACCCACCGCCATCAGCCTTTACTCTCCGGCGGCACCTCTCCGGGTGTGCTTTGAGTTCAAGAGTGGCACCGGGGGACTCAGGCACAGGGCTTGTGCTGTAAGAGAGACAGAAAGTTTTCAGATTAAACAGGGGCAGCCTTCAAGGATTTGCACGGTTCTCGCTAAGGAGCGACAAAGAGTGCTCCAGGGGATGAAGGGTGAATTTTGACAACCACAACTTAGGAACGAGCAAAGTCGTTTCCTCCAGACACAGAAGGAAACGGGGCTCTTCCGCAGAAGAGGCTGGCCAAGGGCCAGCAATGACCTCACCTCGGTATTCTGGGTCTGTTTGCCACTTAGATGGAGATCTTCAAATATGAACAAACAAAAAAAAATCAAAATCTGAGGCGGATCAGGTCCCAAGTTCTCAGTAGCAATCTTGTTTTAAGCTGTGGGTGGATGGACTAGTGCTGGGCTGGAGTCCTGAGTAAACCAAAAAGTGTGGCCAGGTATTTGAGGGGGTGTATAAACCTAAAATGTGGTTTTCCATTCGGTATCTTTATTGATACAGAACAAGCTGCGGTTGCTGTAAAGGCCCCCATTCCTAAGCACTTTTGCATCAGGCACCCTTTCCACTAGTTTTTTAAGGTCAATGAATATGGTGTTTTCAGCTGTAATTCAAAGTATCCAATAGTAAACAACAGAGGATAAATCCCAATCTTTTATCTTGACAAAGATAATTAAGGGTTTATAAATATTTTATTTGACAAGTGAGGACCTTGGCAACACCTGCATTGTGCCCAAGCGCTGACTTCCAGCTCAGACAAAGAACAAATTTTGCAGGTGGGACTTGGCTCCAGGCAGCCGCTCAACTGAGTAACCTCACCAGCAATGCAGATGTAACATGGGCCTAGTATTTTCCAAATGTCAAAGGACTGGGCTGGACACAGACAGGTCCCACCAAACTCTTCTGCAAAATAGCAGCACTTGGCACAATGAAGCACAACTCACAAGAAATGCTGAGTTTTATGGTACGGGAGGTTGAATCTGATGAAGAGACCTCTTTGCTAGTGTCACCATTTAAAGAGATTATTCTTAATTAAAATGCAAAGCATCATGAAAGGTCTGATGGTGGCTAAGGGATTCAAACCAAGCAGGTCTGTTGCTCCCATCATAGCTCAGCCTTTAAGAAGCACAGAGCATGTTGGCTGCTTCATTCCACTTTATAATACCATGGAGCAGACATCAGGTTTGGAAGGTAGAAGACTGGATGAAGACTGTATGGTGACCACATTTTAAGTCTTCTAGGGCAGGCCTAGCAGCTCAGGTGTGGTTGCAGTCATTGAAGCTGACCATAAGAAGCATGAATAAATGCACTGACACTGTTCAGAAGTGGGTTTTGTTGAGGCAGGAGCAGGGCCATCTACAATATTATCATTAACAAACTGATAGTGAACCCTCTTTTTGTCTGATTATCTGAACAGATATCTCCTCATACCATGGCACAGATGTAGCATGTACATAGAGCAACATCACAAGCCACACCGATTTAAAAAGAACTCCAATCTTATGGCATTTGCCATTGGCTTTTTTCTGGAAAGTTGGTTTATTTGGTTATCTCCTGAAGGCTTGGCTAGCCCTTTTTTTACAGGCTCGAGAGGCCATGTGGCTAGTGCACTGCAACAGTGGCACTCTGGGCTTTTAACTTATCAAATGTGTAATGGAAATACCAGAGCCTTTTGCATTACAAACAAAGTAGCAGCAGCAAGAGATGGAAAGAGTTTGTCCCGTCATGGTGAAGACCTGCTCATGCTGCCGAGAGTACAAAGCAGAAGGCAAGAAACCAAAGCCATTCCAACAGCGTTAAGCTTACATATGTCTTTTCCTGCCAGAGGCTTATTTGCCCTCTGGAGAGAGGGTATGGGTCTGACTGGGACTGCTCAAAACCAGACACAAGTGGCTGAATGCAGCTGGTCAATAAAACCATAAATTGTCTCACCAGCCTCCAAGTGACTGCTGGAGCTGTGCAAGGAGACCTAAGGTTCCATAATCCACAAGAAGCATATTTCTTGTGGAAATTCCCATCGACCTTCCTCAACCAGCACCAAGTTTTATCCCTTTCCTCAAACCCAAAGCCGGACAGAGCATCCAGATTACACTTGTCATGCACTAGAGCCACAGCAAAGCAATTGTTAATGCCCTCAAAGCTCTCACGAGAAGAAGGTGGTGGATGTACCAGTGGCAACTGCAAGCGGCCACCACCAGTAGCCTGTGAAGTACTGTGCCCTGTACCCCCTAACAAACTTTGTCATCAGCTTTTAAGCCCTGGTCTGGGGATCACAGAACAAGACCGATGTGACAGATTTATTCAGAGCCTTGGGAAAGCAGCCTTAGGTTTATGACCTGAGGATTCAGAGGACAACCTTGTCAGTCTTGTATGGACCTGACCATTGACACCATTTTTGTAAAGCTCGCCTTTAGGACAGGTAGGTGCATTGACTTCAGCACAGCACCCTTGGGACTGGGAGCACCCATTGCCACAGAATTTGTGGTGCCCCCGGAAAGTGCAGATGTGACGCAAAGGGGTTTTTCAAGGCAGTGTACTTGTGCAAGCTGGAAGATGTGTGCCACTGCAGTTTCTGACCACTGATGAAAGCCAACCTCAGCACAGCCACTCACAGAAATGGGTGCTTGTGCTAACAGAGATGGGTGCTAGCCAGCAGTCCTTAGCGGGTGCCATCCCCCCTGGGGATGCCTGGGAAGGTTTAGCAGGGAACAAGACAAAAGCATGATGCTGAGGTGCTCATAACCATTGCACTTTTGAAGCACAAGGAAAGAGCTTTGTTCTCTCTAATGACACAGCACAGCTGGTTTGCACTTTCCTCATAGCTTATGAATCTTTCTCCTGACTGCAGAAACCCAGGAAGAAATATATTTATCTTTGTGCTCAGGAGGCATCCAAAGGCAAGACCAACAGTAAGCAAGTCTGTAAGGAGCCCACAGTGCCTGTCATGCAGCACCCATGGGATTAGGAGCACTCATTGGCAAAGAGCTGGCAACTGGGTGCCCATGGAGAGTGTAGGTGGGCAGCAATGGGGTGATTAACATCACCCATCCTGTGTTGGTCTGGTCTGGGACTTTTTAAGTATCAAGAATGGAGCAGACAATCCACTCTGGGAAATAAATCCTATGTTCAAATAGCCAACAGCGCAGGCACGTATGACTTCACTGCAGCTTGCTATTCAAAGCAGAAATGCCTCGCAAACAGCTTCAAGATGCACACGAAGGACGGAATTGGATATAAATTCAGGTTTTGGATGGGAAGGACTGAGCTGCTCTTTGTGCTTCTGCTGGGGAGGACCCCAGCCAGCTCCGGCCATTTGCACCGGAGCCACGACCAGTTGGTCAGGCACGATGACACCGGCAGCAGTCAGTGTACACAAGGACAGTGCACGCACTGGAAAGGTGGTACCCGACCCCGCACCAAACCCACGTGCGGGCCCTCTGCACAGCACCAAACACCTCGCTCCTTACCCGGGATGCCCTGGGGACACCCCGGCTGGGCCGTCACAGCCCCCACGCCTGCTGTCACACGGGTGGAGGTCTGGGACCCAGGCACCCCTGCCCACCCACCGCCACCCAGCTCACTGCCAGGCAGCCCCCAGGGTACCCCACAGGCAACTGGGAGTCTGGGGAGACCCGGGGCTGCCCCATCCAGCCCCAGCGGGGACCCCCTCCCCAGGCACGGTGGGCCGGTTTCCTCCCCTCGTTTTCCCCGAGCTTCCGACTTAGTGTGTCTCATCCAGCAGAAGAAAAGCCCGTTTCTTCCCTAAATGCACAGGGGATATCGGCGGTCGGGGCGAGGGCGCAGCTGGGGCACGTAGCCCGGGGAGGGGGCAAGGGAGTCCGGGCACATTTTATTTTATTTTATTTTATTTTTTTATTTTATACAGTGGGTCCCGGGGGCATCCGCCCCAGCCCTCCCCCTCCCGCAGCGCTGCCCCCCGCCCCAGGCCGGGGAGCACCGCCTCGGCCCCCCGGGGATCCCTTCCCGCCTCTGACGAACAGCCAAACCCGGCCACCGTGCCCGCCTCCCGCTTGCCCCACGCTGCAGGGGTGAGATTTGGGGGTCGGGGGGGGGTCCTTCCCCAGGCGCTGGGGAGCATTACAGCACCCACCAGGGCTTTTCTGATCCATTTGCTTCCCCCAGCACGTCTTGCAGGCTTATGGGTTTTCTCCCGCATGACACCCCATCCCCACGGCCGCTCCGCCGCTTGAGGTACAGGGGGGTACCTCTGGCAGGGAAACCAACGTCCAAAGAGCTAAAATTTAAAAAAAATAAAAGGCAACTCGTGTCTCTCCGGCAGCGCTTGTAGTTTCTCTTAGCCCAAGGTACAGCACCTTGCTGGCTTGAGGGACAACAGTAGCGGCGAAAGCTGCTCCTCCCTTTCATTTCGCAAATTAGAAAACAAGCCTGAAATGAGTTTTCGCCTCCCGGGCAGACGCCGGCCCGTGCTCATCCTGCAGCCGCTGCGTCTCCCGGGGGGGAGCCGGGGGGAGCGCGGCGGCAGCGGCGGGCGGGCCGGGCTCCCCGTGGGTGGGAGGGTGGCCCTCGTTGCCCCACGCCGGGAGCGGGTACCCTGGCGTGGCAGAGGTGGGTCCGCGTCTCGCACGGGTTTTTTTCAGGAGGGACTTTTCCTGCTAGAGGCACGCACAGAGGACCCGCTTGTACCGGTGCGGCGCAGGTGCTAGCGGCTTGGGTTTAATTCTTTGAGGCGGTGAGTCAAAATCCGGCCCTCGCTTAGGCGGGTTGGAGCAGTATGGGAATACTGACCGATTATGGGGAAGATTGGAGAACTTTTCCTGAAAAAAAAAAAAAAGAAAGAAAAAAAAATGGGATTCAGTGTGTTTCTGTCGCCCGCAAGACGCCCGTAAGCTTTTGTGTCTGTTTAGCTGCAACCTCCTGGTTTTCTTTGTTGTCGGAGCGCATTTCACTCTCGTGTCAAAGTGTGTCAACTCTAACCTTTCCCTCCGCAATGCTGGCACCCCTCCAGCCCCCAAACCCCCGCCCGGCCCCCTCCCGACACGGCGGGCTCAGCCAGCCACAACACCTCGCCGCATAATGAGCAGGCATTTCCTCCCCATCAGCATATGCAGAAAGGTAATTAAAACTGTTTAGGTATTTTTGTTGTTGTTGTTGTTGTTGTTGTTGCTTTCCGAGGCTCAACAGCATAAATGCAACTTCTGCTCAATTAAGCTCTGGGATAAAAATAAAATAAAAGAAGGTCTTACGGCGGTTCTTTATTTCTGCACATTAAAACTGGAGCCTGAGATTTACAGACGCCCCCTCCCACCCCCTATGGAAGGAAACCTTCAAATAAAGATGTCTCCAGCTGAAATGACCATTATTATCCACAAGCAGGCACATGTGTATATATATATAATGCATATATACACACGCACACGTACCTATATATAAACCCCAAATCTGTTTGTGCCTCTTCCTGCTAATGCTAAGGGTACGTTCCTCCCCATTACAACAGCATTTGCACATTTATAGGAGGAATAAAGAAAAAAAAAAAGATGCATGATACGTGCGGAGGAGCCTTTCCTCTGCCATCCAGAGAAAGAAGAACTAAAAGGATTATAAAAGTTCAGATTAAAATGATATAAAATCTAGCATTTGGCTCCAACACTAGTGCCTTGGTCCTCTGTAGCTAATCTGTATGCACTCTGTGACCTCCTCGCAGCGAACCCTGCTAAATATATTATTCCCACGGGGGCTTTCACTGCTGCTTGGTGTCAGAAATCAATATGTATGAGGCGCGTGGATGGGAATTTCTAATAGATCTGCCTGGCCCTGTGCTGCTTTTCAATATCTGCCTTGGACTATTAGTGCCGGCTCGGTGCCTGTGAAATAACCGAGATAATCTTTTAAGGTGCACTGTTAAGGTGGAACCTAAATGTTGCCGTTTCAATTAAAACAAAAATATATATATACATTCATAAATCAGTCGGCGCTGTGCGTAACCTGGTGTGTAGCCCGATTATAAACAATGATGGGGATTAAAGTATTAGGGCGAGTATGCTAATGTCTAGATTTCTGAGGAAGAGCTTAGTTCCTTTCTTATTTTTTTATTAACGACAAATTGCATAGATTCACGGGGAGGGGGGGAGGAATTAAAAGTGGAGGGAGCGAGGGATGGCACATTGTCTGCAATCGCCTCCATGCCGGCAGAGCAGTGGAGGTGAAAGAGCGAGATCGCTATATTACTGCAGATAACGCACCCATTTTACCTAAGAGACACCAGACCATGGTTCTGCAATGCTCTCCATTTTAGACTGGTTTGTGCACATTGAAATCATTGCCTGAGTGATCCTGAGTAGGGGGGGGTAATTATTATTATTGGGGGGGGCGCTTTTTTTTTTTTTTTTTTTTAGTTATTGCATAATTGCGCCCAGTCGTCCTTTCCCCTTCCTCCTTCGGAGGTGCTGAAGGCGGGCAGGAGAGCGCAGGTTGATGGGTCCCCCCCTGCAGACCCCCGCACCCAGGGCAGCGTGTCCCCCCCACGCAGGCAGGCAGGCAGCGGAGCGAGGCTCAGGTTTGAGAGCCGGCTGTGGGGAAGGCTGCATCCTGCTCTTTCATTCTCCTTCTCACTCTTTGTTTTCAGTTGAATGCACAGAGGAAGCTGTCTCAGCTCAGTGCACAGAGGTGTGGTGTATAAAAGCAATAACTTGCTAAAGGACCTCTCGCTCTCCCTTCTTTTTTCTTTTTTATTAGGGGAAAGGTAACCACTAATACATGCATACGCTCCTCTGGCTTTACAGGCGGCCAGGCTGAGTTCAGCTCTGTGCTGGAGATGACAGGTAGAGAGTCACCACCCCAGAGGATCCGTTTTAGCCACCTTTAGCTCCGCCACCGTTGCGAGGTTGTCACCCTACCAGAGGTTGAAGAACTGGCATGCAGCCCTGGTATTTTTCTTTCCCCCACTCTCCTCCCTGCACACTTCACTTAGCACGGCCCAATCCACCTGACAACTCTCCGAAATGCCCTCAACTGCTTGTCTGGCCTGAGCTGGAGGCAGGGGGTGGGGAACAGCAGCCTACAATTAAGGACGTGGGTCCGGGGAGAAGCACGGGGAGGAATGTCTTAACCTCAGAGCACTTGCCTGGTGTCGGCCCATCCGTCAGGATAAAAGCAAAAGGCTCCAAAAGGAGGTTTTGCCCATCTAAATTTCACCACAACCCCCTGAAATGAGGAGAAGACAGAGTGGAACCTGTTTGGTTCTGGTTTCCGTAATGACTGTGCTTTCCTCCGCAGGTGCCATGACCCCGCAGGATGCAGCCATGCTCCCAGAAAGAAAAACCCGTCAGTGTTACCTGAGAAATATGAACATGGCTTCTCAGACACTTGTCTGGGTCTGCTTCAGCCGCTCTCCTTCTAGTTAAGCAGTAGCGTGGTGCGCAGCCATGAAGTGAAAAAAAAAAAAACAAACCACCAACTCTGGGTGGCTTTTGGAGGTTTTTTTCTTATGCTTATCTATAAATAAGCCACAAATCTCTCTGGTCCCTGAAAAAATTCACCTGAATATACTTCTGCCTCACACACTGTATATAAATAGATCAGAGCTGCAAAGCTCAATTCTAGATTTAAAAATCCACCTGCAGATATTGTGGGTATTTACACCCAGGGAGCAGCTTGCCAGCAGCTCCTCTGGAAAACAGGACCGGGCAGGCAAGGCAGGGATGGATGCGTGCACATCCCGTCCCTGCTGCCTAAGGCCCCATCCCAGCATGGGGGCAGGCCACAGGAGCTAAATTCCAGGCGTGTAGTTTGGATTAACTATCCCCTGCATCTGGAAAAATGCAAATGTTTATAAAGGGCTCCACCATCGCTGGCGGTTTTATCCCGGATGCCGAGAGCCAGCTCGCTCACCTCCTCAGCTCCTTGCAGTATTTATAATACAAACACTTCTAATCTAACGCACGCAATTCCCAACAGTTTAATAGGGCTGAAGTTCCCTTCCCGCCTCCCCTTTCTCAACCTATCAATTAGGTAGGTATATGTGAAAACAAACAACCTATGTGTTTTCTGCATCTCTAAGGAGGTGTAATGGCGCGAAGTGCTGGTTATATGCATTTACTGATGGGAAAAGAGGAGCTGAGTGTGTCTTTGTAAACTGCAGGTTTGGTTTTTCCACGAATGCTGAAAAAGAGCAGCTTTTAGCAGCGCAGGCAGGGCCGGAGAAGGAAAGGGCTTGCACGCACGCCACAGCCTCGTGGGGTGGCCATGGTGTCACTGGCAGCAGGAGAGGTGGGAATGAGACCCAGGACGGGCACTGGGCTGCAGCCCAGCAAGATTCACCTCCCTGGGTATGGAAGTCCTTCACCTGTGTTTTCCTGATCCATTTAGTTGCCTGTCTTTAACTCTATGTTTACAGCAGCAGAGCAGATCGTGGGAGTCTCTTATGGCCCACAGCTGATGGTCACTTTTAGTTCGCATTGCTTCAGTCCGTGTTGACTACCAGAGCTCAACTACAGACCTGAGTCTGGATTTAAACAAAGAGATTCTTGAAATCCATTTTAAAAATCCATACTCATACCTATATTTCAGAAAGATTGCACACCTCCAGTTCTCAAAGAGGCCTCCAAAGCACCAAAAACCCACATGGGGCACCATCAAACCAGAGAGCCACACGTGAAGCATACCTTGGTCTTCCGAGTAAATCTTGTGGTGTAAAATATCACCGAGGTGTAAAATCAACTGTGCACATGTCGAAACAGCGTGTAAGCCGTTATTGGCAAAAACACTTGAGCTGTTAAGGGGAGCAGCCTGCGGAAGGTGAACCAGCCTCTCCTCACGCTTGCCACTGTCCCATGCCACATTCGTGCCATTGCAGCACCCGGGCAAATGCCCACCTAGGCAGAGCGCTGCTTTGTCTGACCTTTTGCCATGACCTCTGCCTTATTGCCTCACAGCTCAAATTTGCAAAGATGGGATTTGACAAGAGGTGTCACGTCCCTTCCATCCTAAAGGCAAATAAATGTCCCTTTCGATCACGGCTGTCACCTGCCGCTCATTGCTGAGCGACACCCCAGCTCAGCAAATTACTCCTACCCCAGTTGCTGCCAGCATCTGAAATACAGTTGACTTGGAGACACTCCTGCATGAAGGCAGAACCAGAAGTAAGCCCAGACTACAGGTCCACCCTGCAATACTCACATGCAATGTAGATACCATCAGCACCCAGATAGAAAAATCACTTTTCCAGTAAGCACGACATTTTCAAAGGTGGGCATTATACAGCCATGTTGTTAAGGGAAACATGGTTCAATCGACTCACTAGAAACCAGCTGGTGGCTGTAAGGGAAGGCACGCTGGTGTGGACCAGCCCACTCGTGCTCTTTCTCTGCGCTGCTTGGCACAGGTTGATGGTTCAACACCGGGAGCAGTTGGTCACCCCTTCCCCGGCACGTGTGGGCACAGGCACGCTGCTGCCCGCAGCCCTGCCAGCAACGGCAGTGGCCAGTGCCCCAAGGACTTGGGAAGGGAGCGGGAGAGGGGTGCTGGTCTGCAATAGCAGCCCGTGCAGAGACAGCAATACATATTTGGATCGATATATGGGCAATGAAGCTGGAGGTCAAGCCCACGGTACAACAGAGACACCGGTGTGGGAGGCAGCCACCACCCAGGAGCAGCCCCCACTTATTGCTGCACAGCTTTGGCCTTTCCTTGCACACCCTGGGGAAAGAGGCTGCTGCTGCCTGGTGGAGGTTGACGCCCTCTTTTCCACTCTGCCCTCAGGAGTCGCCACCATGCTACATGGACACCACTGCAGCTCCCCTAATTCCTCCTCTGGTGCCCTACCCAGGTGCTGCATACACCTCTGTGGGCCAAGTAAGAGTCAAAGTAAAAGCGGGCTTGAGAGCTGGTTGTGACAGGTGTCCATGAGAGCAGGAACAAAGCAAAAATGTCACCAAAACCTGAAACAGAGACCCCAGAGCAGCATCACGTAGCACAAAGCCTCAGAGTCAGCACAGGCGTTGTGTCACGCCGCAGCTCTCCCACGCCAGTCCCACGGCTGGAGCAGGGTGTCCCTGCAGGGCCTTTCCTGGAGATGTGGCCATGTCCCTTACACCTACACCCCACCAGGCTCCTCAGCCGCTGGGAAGGGCTACAAGGAGCAACTTCACCTCTTGAGGGGCCAGGGAGAGGCAGGTGCTCAGCTGGGGTGGCTGCAACGAGGGAGGAGAGCCCAGCTGGGGCCGTGGGCACAGCCAGAAACCCAGGGGGACCCACAGGGGCATGGCCACGCACCCAGCACCCCATGCTCACCTCCTCCATACGCACCCAGGCCGGGCTTGCTGGGCTTTTTTCTTCTATTTCCTCTCCTCGCATCCTCTGATGAAGGGATTGGGGGACAGATTGACAGCACATTTCCCAGCAGAGCAAGTGATGCTGACATGCATTTGATTAGGGCTGCGCTCAGGACTTTTTTAGTACCTGGTTACCCCCCAAAGCTGCCACGCCTTTATTTGTGGTGGTGCATGTTTTAAGCAGTGTTTCAGCACTCCTCCCCTGGCCAAAGCATCCTCACCAAAACCTCTCCTTCACTACCACAGCTCCGCTGGATTGCCCCAGCGCCGGTTGTGATCCTGACCCAAAGCTGGGCTCCCCATTAAAAACCTCCTGGGAGCAGCTCTCCCGCGGGGCAGAGCCCCCCCGGCGAGGGGTGGCAGAAACCGCAGGCACAGCTGGGCTGGGGCTGGGCTCCCCCCGCTCCTGGGCCTCTCGGGAGGCGAAGCAATTCATCTTAGGCCTTCTCGGCAAATCACTCCTGTGACCACACAACGCGAGCTGGCCATTCAGGCTGAACCCTGGCCGTGTATTATCCAGGCGGTGAATCCCGCAGAGCCCTGGCAGCTCAGCCCGGCTCCCGCAGCTCGCCCTGCCTCCCAGAAAGCATCTCCCACGAGCTGCTACTGCAGCAAAGGCAAATCTCCGTCCCGTGGAAGGGAGGCAAAATTTTACGTTTCCCCTCCTCCCTCAAAGAATTATGAGCACAGCTGCTGCTACATTTCTATTTACTCCAGTGCAGTCCCAGCTGCTCCAGCAGCAAGCTGGGGGTGCCAGCAGAAATACCCCGGGGGGAGCTCCCTGCCTTGCTGCAATCAATATTGGTACATGGGTTTCCAGGGATAGCAAGGCCAGACCTGATGGGATTGCTCGGCTGCTCTAATCAAGGTCTAACTTTTTCTTGGTCTTCCCTCTTTTTCTCCCCATAAGGAAATGGGGGTTATGGGGCCATTCAGTGGCAAGGGCAGAGGGGAAGAGAAGAAGAGGAAGAGGAAGGGAAGGAGTGGGAACAGAGCCAAATTGCATGGCGTATCTTTTAAGAAGTAAAAAGTAGAGTTAGAATAACAAACCTAATCTCCAGCCCAGCACTGCCTGTTAACACTCACATGTCCACACACATGACAAGCAAGTTCAAATCCTCTGTGACATGGTGGTGGCATTGATGGGTTCGACAGCAGAGAGAGTCTTTGGGCTGTGCCTGGTGTGCTCAGGCTGGCTGGGATGCGGGCACAGAAGCGGCCTCAGGTGTACCGGTAAGCGTGTGCATCAGCACGTGCCCACACAGGTATCTCTTTCTGCCTCTGCTCCTCTGCCTGGAAGTGTCCCTGTCCCCAAGCTCCAGGAGCGGAGAAGCCCTGTCTGTACAGACCAGGACAGTCCCGTACTTCCCAGCTTGGCAGCTGCTGCCCTTCCCGAGTAAGCTGAGAGCAGACCCAGCCGCATTCGGTGACCCCATGAGGCAGTCCCCATCAGCACATTTCTGGGCAGAGGAGCAGTTTCTCCTCTCAGCCCTGTGGGCTGCACTGGGGATGCTCAGCTCCTGCGGTTACCGCAGGCGAGAGCAGGTTCACCAACCCTGGTGGCTCTTTCCCTGCTTCTCCCCAGCTCCTGGCAGAGGTTTTGGACAGCCCAGTTAGGGCACGGCCTTGAGAAGCGTGTCACCAGGTTTCCACGACCATTGGTGACTCTGGTATCCAGCTCAGCCACAATCTATGGGAATATGGCAATGGTGGCATTAGGCACAGGCATGTCCCTGGTAAGGTCAGATGGGGAGCGGCTTTGCTCCCTGGGACAGTCCTCTCCAGCAAAAGTGGCAAAAGCACAAGTGGTAACAACAGTGTTTGAGAGAAAGGCACTGGCAAAAGGGAATTCAAGAGACAAACTTAATGCTCTGGGCTAAAAATGCAAACAAGAAGCATTTGCCAGTGCAAGTTTCCCATTCCCATTTTCCGCGGGTGCAGTCTGCCGCTCCCCTGCTTCTGCCTCCTCCCTCGTCTGCAGGCAGAAGCAGGGGAAAGCAAGCAACGCTCTGCATTTAGAGTAATCTAAGAAAAATGCCAACCTGCCACAGCCGCCAGGATTGCTTTTGCACAGTTCTCTATTCCAGGCTATGCCGCTACGATGTTTAGAGCCTGCATTAAGGACCACCGAGGCTTGGCACAGCTCGGTGCACCCACCAGGGTGAGCAGAAACGCTCGTCCAGCAGCAACGGCCAAATGCAGCATCCCTGGGTGCCAAAAGCCACATGAGTTTTGCCTCCCGCATCTGTGGAGGGACAGGAGCATACTCCAATTCTGCAGGTGTGGTAATGGCTGCAGAAGGCACTTGGACACAAAAAAATAACTTGGGGAAGAGCAAATAAAAGTCATCTCCCTTTGGTACAACAGACACCGAGAACTCCAATGCCCACTTTGTTTAAGCGAAAGATATTTGAAGGAGTGGTGACAACCCACAGGAGCAAGAACCACAGTGCTGTACATCGCACATCTAATGCAGATTGCTGCCAAGTCGGTGGGAAGGTGACACATCGCAGGGAGAACAACAACAACAACTTTAAAATAATAATTAATGAATTATTACTGACAATTGGAAAAAAATAAAATCCCAGTCGCTTATACAAATGAAACTTGGCTTCTGGAGTTTCTAGCAATAATAAATATTTAAACACCTTCCTTGTTTTAACATAAAGCAGAAGAAAAATGCAGCGACTGCGGTGGGAGCGGCGATGTGTCAGAACAGCAGCATGGAGCGTCACATCAAAACACGGTGGTGGCTTGTGCCCGAGCGGCGGGGAGGGGGCTGTGGCACACCATCACCCCCGGCGGGTTTCTTTAAACAACCATCCTGGACATAACCAGCCTCTGTGCGTAGCACTCTGGGGCAGGAAGTTGACGAGCTGGGCTGCCAGCTCTTTTCAGAGGAGTCAGAGGCAGAAACCGTGGCAAACGCCCACGTGGTGCACGTGCTGGGCGAGCATCTTGCCCGCCTGCTCCCTGGGGCACAATTTAGCATCCATGGGGAGCTGTTTGCCCAGAGCTGCTGCTGCACCAGGAACCCAGCGGCCGTGCTTTCCCTCATACAAGCGGTGTTTTATGCTAAGGGGATGCCTACCCAAAAAGTGCTAACCCACCTCGGCTGCCTCCAGCCTTGCTGGTGGAGAACCGGCCTGGGTCTCCCCATGCAGTGCTGCAGAATTAATGCCCTTCTTGCTCCCTCTTTTACTCCCAACAAAGCCGGTGGCAACACCTGCAGTTCTCGTCGCCTAAAGTGCCTATTGCAAGGTCCCATCTTTGGCAGTTTGTAGCTTTGTTCAGACCTTTAATTCTGCAGGCTGAAAGCTTCCAGGCAAGGCATCTTCCTTAAGCTCGGTGTCTGCCTTGAGCTTGGTGTGCTTTCAAAGTCCTAGCACAACCAACTCAGCTGTTGTCCAAGAAAATAATTAGGGAAAAAACTAGCTAGGGCCTAGCTTATTTTAACCTCTTTTGCAGAACCCTCAACTCTGGCAGGGGAAAGTTTAGGACATGCCAGTGATGGATCAAGCACGCGTCTTTTACTCTCTGCCCCTTAGAAGTCCCCCTACATTTGGTCAGCACCAGCATTTTGGGGCAGAAGTAGCCCACATATTCACTGCTACCATTGGAATCTGCATTGGCTTCCTGCCCCTGCCACGCTGGGGACGTGAAAAGTTCAGCATTGACTGCTTCAGGCCAACATCCCCCACCGTTTCCCCATGGAAATTGCTGGCGCAGACAGAAAAGCAGCAGCCCCAGAGCACTGCTACCTTCCCCGCCTCGACACTTGCTGGGGTGCCGCTCCGCACTGCGAGCACCCTACCTACCTTTGCAGAAGCTCCAGCCTCCGGGAGCTCAGGCCTCCGCGCAGCCGCAGCCCCGCTGCCTTCCTGGGACGCAAACCACGCAGCTGGGGACCTGCCGGCAGGAGCCACGGCAGCTGCCTTCCTCAAGGGAAGGGAGGAGTTAAGGGAAGGAAACACAGGGGAAGGGGCAAAGAAAAAAACAGAAGGAAAGAAAGAGTGAGCAAATGAGCTTTTTCCTCTGCTTGGCTTGAGGGAGCTGCAGTTTTCCCTGGCTTCTCTTCTTCTTTCAGCTGCTGCAATTCTAGCTTATGGTACTGGAGTAAGATGTGCTGGGTCACAACAGGGAAAAAAACGATCAGCTAATAATCCTGCTCATGCTTCATCGTGAAAGTCAGGGGCCAGACTGGTGCCCCCCAAAGATCCCTGGCTAGGACGGCTGCGCCTCTGGCAGGTTTGGAGTGGGTACGGAGGCTGGATCCTGTCTAGTCCAGCTGCACAGTTCAGTGATACTCAATCTCACTGCTTGCATCCAAAGCCTGAAATTTGACAAAGTATTAGCCCTCCTTCTGCTATCAAATTCCTGTATGCTCTTTGGCAAGATTAAGGTCACATGTGTGCCCTGGGCCTCCAGTGGTCTGAAAAATTCAATTTTTATGCATGATGTTTGTGACACGCATAAGATTGACATATGGAAAGGATGCTGACTTCTTTACATCAGAGGACTACATGTAGTTTTGCATGGCATCAGGCCAACATACTCCTAGCCTCGCTGCTTCTCCCTGTAGAAATGCTATTCCATCCCAATGGTCTCCTTGAAGAGACCATTTAAAGGGTTACCAATTACTGCCAGTTTACTCACCTACTGAGATGCCTTAAACAGCTATGACATGAGAATTCGTATTTCTTCTGCTTACTACACTTACTAACAACACTTCCAAGCTGTCTGAGTTTGAACCAGCCATCTAAGAGAGAAAACACCTCTACCACCGGCAGAGTCATTTCTGACTGGACTTTTGCCATGCATCGCAGGTCGGGGAGCGTCGGACCCCAAGGAGCGGGGAGGATGCTGGCCCCGGACCTCTGTCTGCTGAGAGGTCGCCTGCCTGCGCGTGCTCCGGCTGTCCCCTGCACCGACACACTGACTGCAACGAGCATCGCCCGGCTAGAGCAAGTGAGCCATACTGGAGGCAAATGCTCTGCTTAATTGGTCTCAGCTGGAAGCTGCTCTGTGCATGTCAGCGTGTTTAAGGAAGCAGGTCTACAGGAAAGAAGACACCAGAGTAACCAATTAGAGAAAACCCCTGATTTCCCTTCCCCCTCTCTCGCAGCCCTAAACCCTGAAAGTTTGTTTTATTTTAACTTTGTTTCTGTCAATGAAATCAACTCGAGAATAAGGTTTTGCTATTGGAATTTCCAAGTCTACTACTGATAGCACCTGTGGAGATAGCTACAGAGACCTGGTTAAATCAAGTCAAGGTTTGCACCTTCATGACTCCATTTTTTTTTTTTTCTGAAAAAGAGAAAAGAAGTGACACAAGGAAACTCTTCATCCAGTTCAAATCCAAGTTTATTAGCCTGTAAAAGTCTGTTTCCACACAGTAATCATAAGAAATGAATGAATGTTTATGGAGCGTAGCATAAAAATATACCGAGTCAGCCATAGGTTGGAGTTTATGATTGCTCACAAAAATTAATCAGCAGGTCACATGGCATTGCATCAAAAAGGCAAATCGGTCCTAGGAATGCAAACAATCAGGATAAAAAGGCAAAACAAGTAAGAGCAGAGTATCAGAAAGCAATAATTAGTTCACAGTTCCTAATGTGGGTGACAGATTTCTTTAGATCAGGTTATTTGCCCACTAATTCTCTAAAACCAGGTTGAAAGCCAGTTGTTATAATTTTGCATTAAACAGTACATTCTCGGTCAGCACATCAGCTGGTCAAATTCACTATTGATCTCTAGGTATGAATATTAAAACGTAGGCACATAAGAGACTAGGTATACTCAACAGTCCGGCTACTTCTCCTAAAGCCTGGTGGCCTCAGACACTCACAGCTAGAAATCAGAAGCTAACGTGAGACACGTGAGTCGAGATATTCTAGTCACTCTCTGGACGTGCAAATCTTCTCTCCTCTTAAAAACCCTCCAGCACGCTACCTGCTCATCAGATCTGGGGAGGGGCACCTCTCTCCTGGGCACAGCAAACCTGATCCCCTGGGAGACAGAGCACAGGGTGTTGGACATCTGGCACAAACTTGTGCGTGTCGCAGGTACCAGGGAGGCGGCAGTGGGAACGTCCCCCACTGGGTCGTGTTTGCTTTGGTGTTGATCTCCTGTAGGGTTGTGTCTGATTGCCAAGATGATGTTATGGACTTTGCTCACAAGGTACATCCGACGCAGAGAACACCCGTGTTAGGAGACTGGGGCAAGCAACAGGGGTTTCTGACCTGGGCTAACTCTTCTCTCTCAATTTCAAAAGGAAAATGTCTAGCCAAAAGGAGATGTATTTCTCCTAATGTTTTGGGTTTTCCTGAAGAAGTGCAGAGGGTTAGTGTTATTAACTCTGTAAAGAGAGCAGATTTAAGGCAGTAAGGGAAGAAAGGTGTTTTCTTCTCAAATGTAGGATGCTTATACACATCATAAACCAAGCTGGGGAGAACTGCACTGAATAATTAATCCAGGCTCTGGCTGACATCATGACACCTGCAGATCTTTCTACAAGAATTCTGCTGAATTATTTTCTAGCAAAGATCCTTGACTCTGCAAGTCAAAGGGGCCTTATACAGGCCAATGAACCCACAATTACAGCATCTTCTCTTACGGGGAAGTCGTATTAGACTAACAAGTACCCTCAAAGTTTATTGGGAAATTAACCCATTAAGGCTAATTTCTAAAACCCCTTTTTCAGGGAACGGGCAGTAGCACAACAAACTATTCCTGCTTATTAAATTGAGAATAACGTAACAATCCTTTAAATATCATTTGAAAACTTAGAAGACCAATGGAAATACTTCCCGAACATTGCAGCTTCTTTCGGCAGTCTAGATCCTTGTCTTGCAAGATCACAATTTGCTACGCACTATCCTTCATTCTGCCTATCTTAGGCAAAACTGCCTTGCTGAAAGACCCAGCTACCCAGCCGAGTGTGTCCATCCCAAAAACCAAATGGCAAACAGAAACAAAGCTACGGTGGGATCCTGACATCTTTGCTGATGTTCACCTTTCTTTCCTCAGATAGTTCCAGCGGCCTCAAACTTTATTGTATGTTCTGCAGTTATTACCGAGAAATGTATTTCTTACCTTTATAGATTTTGGGGCCATCTATCCATGCTCATTGCGCACTGGTGACCGAGTAGGTCCTTACAGTGAAGTAAGGTAGAACTTATAACTAAGTCACCTATATAATATCTTCCAATTTCATGAGCTATCTAGTAAAGCCCATGGGAATCTGTGGAGGACTTGGGCCTCCCAGAAGGCATGCTGCCCCGTATCACTAGACCGTTCATAATTTCAGACTTGTTCCTTGGAAAAATATGAGAGAGCACTGAAATGGCTAGCGGCAAAACCAAATTAAGTCCAACACAGCCTAGAAGAATTGAGCTTCCACACAAAAGAGTATTTTCCTTCCTTTTAATAGGCTCAGTAATGACTTTGTCAGTTTTGGCTTTGAAGAATTACCTGCTTGTTGTCTGGGGGGTTTTTTTAGATTTTTTTTTTTAATTAAAAAATAAAAGCTAGAAAAAGCTAGAGGTAGTTTTAAGCTGAAAGGTTCATATCTGGGGTGAGTATTTCTCTGGAACTGAGGGACGTTTTTCATTCAGACTAGTATAAAACAATACTCGAGGGGGAAAAAAGTTGAAAGAGAAAGCATTAAAGGAATAGGAACTCAGAGACCTCTTCCCGTTTCCAAATCGACCATCTCATGAAATGAGTGTATTTCCTCCCTGTGAATTCTATATTTAATCCAGAGAGATCACTGACTATGCCTGAGCAACCTGGCAGCCCTTTTCCTCCTCTTCAAACAGACCTCAAGATTCACTCTTGGCATTGTCTAATGAGTGGTCTACATCTCCCAAGAACATATATCCTTACGGATTTCGATAAGAGCAGACAGGATCAGTGGAAAATCCACTTCTATTCCTTTCACTTCTGTTGCTTTCTTTAAAAAACAGAAGGATACACTGAGGCTCCCCCTGGAAAATCAGTTGGCACTGAAGGAATCTCACAGACCAAAGGACCTACCTCGTGTTTCAAACCCTTTCAAATCCTGTTTGGGCACCTAAGAGCAGACATTCTGTTTATTAAAGGAATATTCGCAGAAAAATGACATTCCAAATTTCACCAAAATCAGGTGATGTGCTGCCGGCACAGTCACGAACTTTCCCACCTATCCGAAGTTGCTGTAATGTCGGCAAGTAGTATGGGGAAATAAAATAGCAAAAGGAAACCGTTTCCTTTGCTATGGATAGTTCATGAGGCAGGTAAAGAGCAGAACTTTGAACTGAGCAGCAGTAAAACAAAACGGAAGACATTATTGTCATTCTCTCGCAAATCCTATTCGTAACCCCAAATACTCCAACAGCAACAGGATGATCGAATCTCAGGACTATTGTTTGTTGCAAGAGTTACAGATGAGATTTCACCTTCGTATGCTTTTCCCCACGAAGCTAACTGCTAATTTATCACATCACCCTCGCTAGTCCACTCTTTTTATACAACAGAGGTCTGCATTAAAGGGTTGAAGGCTTTTCTGCAATCTGTCTTGCTCCTACTTCATTAACCTTTTCGTAGCCTCAAAAGCTCAACGTAACATTCCTAGTCTTTAAAAAGGCAGTATTTTTTTCTGCTATTTTAAAAAATCCAGAGTACAATGTTACCTTCAGGCATACAACTTATGGGGTTTCCATCGATTGCCAATTGAGAAGGAATCAGTTTTGTAGCTATTGTACTGTCACTTCATAAGCATTCATTCCCATACACAAGACTGAGGTCAGCATTTGGACCTTATCGCTCATTTTGAGGATTCTTTTTTAAAAGAGGTTTTCTTTGCTTAAGATCCCACAAACAAAACCTGTTTATGGAAAAAGAGAGATATTTTGAATACTAAAGTCCTTTATTCAACAACACAGAAATATCACAAAAACAACTTTACTGGGCAAATTGAATGTTTTTATACAGTTTTGTACATGCCCCATAAGTGATTATTTTTTTCATAAATACACTGTTTTCCAAAACTGTTTTTTTCCATAATTGCACAAGCATACATACACCTTACACAAATATCTATTAGAAAATTTAATAGATAACTGCACAGTTCAGAAATAGGAGAACACTGTGAAAGGAGTACATTTCTGTGGCCCGTGTTTCTGAAAAAACCCTCCTAGTTCCCTGCAATTGTGAAAATGGAGTACTTTCTAACATAGGAGCTGTCTTTTATTCACTAAGAATACAGTAGAGCTCAGCATGAAACTGCCAAATTTAATAAAAACAAAATCTGAAACATTTAGCTGTTACATGAGAACCCACTGTTTGATATCACTATGCATCTAACCATGATCAAAGACCCACTACTGCTTTTTGCTGAATGCATTCGACCCTGAATGGTATGTTCATTTAACTACTTTCTTTCTTCATTATTTGATTACAGATATAGCCCATTTAAAGACTTTATATTCTTTAACATTAATTGTAGGACTTACATACCAGGGGTTCTGTACAAAAGGGAGTATTTTCCCTCATAGGGAGGGTCTGTTATTAATTGACAGAATGGGTACATGTGCCTCCCTTTCAGCCTTACCATTTTTCATAAGTTTATCTGGGGTATGCCAAAAATGCTTCTATTAGGCTTAGTGCTCACACTTAGAAGACGGCAAAAGTACGTTCTGCTTTTTTTTTGCCACCCCCCCCTTTTTTTTTTGCATCGTGAGAATGAAAGACAGAGAGGAATACAACTTTTCACGCTGGAAAATGGTATTGGACCTTGTGAAAAGCACAAATTTGGTAATTAGAACTTGACAATAATCCGACTGACAAACGTGTATAAAAGCGGGGGTGGGGTGGGGGGGGTGGGGTATAGGGCTGTGGTGGAGAGAGACAGGCCAGAAAAGGGATTTCCTTCTTCAAACATCACTAATTAAAATGGTCTATGTGCACTACATCACATAAATACTGTTTCAGCAAAAGCTAAAAATCTGATGGTGCAAAGGAACAACATCTGAAATGAAAACCATACGGGTAAATCAAAGAAAAATCAACTCTTGTTCATTTTCAATAATTAACAGGTTTGCTTGTTTGTTTGTTTTAACAATTTTGAATTGACATGTAAAACACCACAATTACAATATACAGATCCATCAGTTCTTTAAAACAAAATGACAAAACAAAAAAAGAAACCACATTAAGACATGCAACATTAGGGTATTAGACAGTAAGTACATTGCTATGAATATCTTTGTACACCTAATGTAGCCTGAACTTAATTTTGCCTCTGCTTCTGTAAGAGCAATCACAGTTTTCCAAAAAGCAAGGCAAGCCAGATGTGCAAATAAGGCTTCAGTTTGTAAATCAATCAGCGTTTTGATAGAGAAGACCTTACAGAGCTCATATTGGTCTAGTGGTCAGTAACAGAGGCCCTAACCAAAAAGTCTCCAACACAAAAAAAATCCATACACGGCTGCCATACAAACAGACGTAAAGCTCATTGAATGGGTATTGGATGAATATTCAACTGAGGATCTCTTACAAACTGCAAGAGGGGCACCATGATAGAAGCATTTCAGGTGTGACATTCCATCTCTGAAGCCATGTATGTGACGTCATACGACGCAAAGACATAGACACGTGCATTGACCCTAAGTTGAGGACGCAGGTGTAAGCCCAGCCCGCCCGCCACACTCCTCCAGTTACCCCAGGTCACCCACGCTCTGCCCAGCCCTGCTGACACACATGTGTGACCTCAGGAGGTTTCTCCTCCTCCATCCCTCAGTCTTCGCTTTCTGGGCCATTCTCAACACCCACCAGTCCTGCGAGGTCCCTCCCCTGCCAAAGCCGGCATCTCCCCCGCCTGCACAGGTCCCACACCGCAGTGTTCCCAACCATCCCCTGTACTTCACCAAGTGAGAGTGACCAGGGGCCAAAGGCTGAAGTACTTAGCAAAAAACAGAGAAAGTGCTGAAACAATAGGAGATTTGAACGTGCTGTGCATCCTTAACCGGTTATTCCCACGCCCAGCACCTTGTCTGTGAAACTACTGGTAGTCCTATCTTGTACAAAATGATAAATCTATCAAATACATGGCACAACAGCATTGGCTTACTTTGATGGGATGGCCTTCTCACTCATGAGTGGTATGACGAAGCCAAGCAATAAAAAGTGATGATCTACTGATAATAAGTATCCCTAAGTTCAGTATCCTCCATATTTTTTATGACATGTGAGTTATATCCCTCCGTGCGCTGCCTTTTTGAGGAGCAGACATTTCCTCCACACAGCTAGAGCAGGAAGAAGAACGGCGGGGCATTCTTCTGGGGGCCTAAGGGACCAGCCATTCAGCAAAGCCGAGATTGGTGGACCAAGAAACGTGTGGGGAGAAGCGGCCTTTTTTTAAACATTTTAAAGAAAAAGTTCATTTTTATACCACAAAAATATCCAGGCTCTCAAATGAACACAAGTGCAAGTGAGACCCAAACCAGTCCAACTGTCAAAACTCACTTAACTGTGAAGAGCTCCACTTGGACCAAAAATATGGCATTCCACTTCATAAAATATTTACTCCATTGACTGAAAATGTTACATAAGAACTCATAGGTGAAGGGTAATTAGGCTGAGTCGTCATTTTTTCTAAGGTCTTGTACTCACGTTGTTTTGCATTCTAGAACAACCTTTATATAGACGACTGGTTTTGCACATCTGCCTATGCTGGGCACTCCACCTCAGAGCACAGTGAAAAGCGAGTCAGACACCAGACAGCATTTTTGGAGAGATACCCCTCTGTAAAGCTCCTTTGGAAGCAATGCAAGTGCACAAATCACTACTCTAATATAGTGCTTGAAAGATTAATCTTAAATGTTATGTCTTCCCCTCTTATACCACCACGACGGAAGGTAATTGTTAGATGCGTCACAATCTTTTTATCTTGGAAAACTTGGCATCAAGTCTCTATGGAAGGATGCATGGTAAAACAGTGCTGCCGTTGCTGCTGTTGCTAAACAACTAGCAAAATAATAGTTAAAGCTAGAATTTATTGCTCCGGATTTAACTCGCAGAACCACACCGTTGTGTACAAACCGTTAATCTCCATAGATGCTCAGACATGATTGTCTCCTTGTGTCTAAACACACAAAATACAAGCGGCTATCTGTACAGTTTACAGTACTGAAACACATATATTTGAAAATGAAGTATAGATATGTTACTTTTCAAAGATACATGACTTTATAGCAGGGGTTTACCCAAACTTTTTTTTTTTGTTGTTTTTACAGCCACTTTAAAAATAGACAACAACTTCACTAGTATCGCTAAGTTACATCAAAGAAAGAATCAGTGTACTGAATGTGAAGAAGCTGGCCAATTCCCCAGGCTCCCAGATTTTTGTCTTTTGCTTTTGAGGAAACCCCTATACATAAATGAAAATAGTATCTGAGTATATTCTTCAATGGTGGACTAAGCAGTTTCTTAAAACAAGACTTTAGCTTGCCATTCACTTCGGACTGCCTTGAAAATAAGATACACTACTGCTTAAAAGAACCATCGGAATGCTTCAGCGCTGGGAACAGGTGTTCTCTAAAAAAAAAGCAAGAAAACAAGTTAAGCTTTCTTTTGCAGCATTGGCATACTTGAGTTCTTCTAGTTGTTCTTTTCCTTTACATTTTAGGCATACTTTCAGTTATCTAGGAACAACACGATGCCTCACATTGCCTGACAATTAATAGAAACATCCTTTCTCCAAACACACACCATTTTAGGATCACACGTGATACATCGTACTCAGTATATAACACACCTAACGTGCTGTCTTCTCCTTAGTTAGTTAAACAAGGTAGTCATGGAAATGAAAACATTGCTAGAAAAAAATCTCCTGGAAAACAGACAGTGCTTTTAGAATAACCACACAGTTGTACAATGGTTTGTGCCTGTGCCTTGGCATACTGGATGCGTGGTTACAGCTTGGTGGGTTTGCAGGTTAGACACATGCTTTGGCAAGAACACTTCTTTTCATAGGGGATTAACGAAGGCATTGAGAAAGCATGCTGTGTCTACAGATGCCATGGGAGCAGAGGTCGGCATTTTCAAACCTCAGGCCGGCCACCTCGTTCCACGTTTTAAGTTGCAATGCAGAAAGCACTTAAGCACATCCTTGACTTCATTTCAGTGAGGGAAACATCCTACTGACTTGGGGGGGGGGGGGGGCTGCCCATGTGCTTTCTTTTGCACGCATGCTGGACCTTGGCTTACACAGAAATAGTCTACTTGCAGGGTTGCTACCCTCCCTCCTTGCCCCGCCTGTTGTCCCTCCACAAAATGATAGCCACTTGCATTCAGGTGCCTCCATACACGTTTGAGTACAGGCAAATTCCCTTCACAGCCTTAAAGTACAACATACATGAGAGACTGAGGGGCTGAGCCTGCAAGGGCTGTGTCATTTCTGTGAGGTACTTCTTGCCCTCCATTTCCTTCAAAGTCAAAAGATGATGAGAGCGCCCTTGAACCCACGCATCTAGATCCACACGTCTCTCCTCCAGAACTAATGATGATGCACTGACCAGGGAGGTGAGAACAAGCCCTGAGATGGCTTTCTATCAGTCAGTCCCAGCTCACAAGTACTTGTTTCATTAAGAACCGCCCACAAATAGTAGCATCACGTCCAGTGAAACTCCCCTCAAAGCAAAACTCTGGAAATTTGCAAATAAATACTTGTAATGAAAGACTTCTCACTGATTTTGCTGGTGTCATATAAAAATACCATGTCTCTCTTGGAAGGAATTCTTTCATTTTTGTTTCAGGGAGGACCTTTTAAATGTTTTCCTAGTTTTTCCATAAAAATCCAATAAACCATGGACCCTACAGTGTACAGCATGCATTGTACTTGATGTCAGAATATTTCTTTCTGAATTCCAGGGAACTGCTTATTAGTATGGCAAGTATTTTTTGTTGAATAATTAGCCCATTTTGTGATAGGCAGGCTCAAGCAGTACACGGCTCTTTTTGTAAAAGCCGTATGAAAGGGGAGCTGTTATTGTTATGTTTATCGCTCGTGCCCATGGAAATACCAGAGATGAAAATACTTTTGCTGTGTCACCAGAATTCTGACCTGTAGTCAATTCAATACCCTCTCCCCCTCCACGAATGCTAGGCTTTAATAAATCATCCAAAAATTAACTTCCAAAGACAATGAGCTGGTTTGTTGAATACAATCGCCCTGACCAGTATGAGTTTTCTTTGTATCGGTGGTCTAAAAGTAGGAATTGTTCATATCCATCTTCACCAGTCCCTGTTCTGCCCCGTTACATGTGTTTAGCATAAGCACAAGTAGTGACAAAGCACAGCAGCCCTCCTCCCCAGGTATGCCGAGGAGAGCTAATGCAATTGCTAGACCATCCGCACCGGTCTGTGTGGGCTGTAAGATGGCTGCTGAGAGCGAGGTATACAGATTTATAATTTATAAAGAGGTTGACTGCAGAAGAGGCTGGAGTTTGGAATGACAGGAAACAATCACACAACTAAATTAACCTCAAAAGAACAGCCAAACATGCAACTGTATTAAACTCAATAGATTGCCTTCACCTGAAAACTAAATGTAATATTCCGCTGTGGGTCCATCTGCCTACACACAAAACCACAGCCAGACAGAGAAATTTAAAGACATAGTGACTGAGATGGCCTTTATTTATTTTCTTGCAGCATCAGGTTGAGTTACTGTCAGACGTTGTCATATCAGCTGGAAGCAAAGGTGCAATGTCTGATTAAAAGGTCATTCAGACCTTTAAATACACAGAATAATATTTTTGAAGGGCAAAGCTGTGGTTTAATACGTGTGCTTTTGAAAAACTACAAGATAAGGAATTTTGCATCCGCGTACCAAGTTCTAATTAAAGATATACATTTACCATTAAATATCCATTGTGCTAACCCCTGATTTGGGAATGAATTATTAATCCACGCTTAAGCAAAAAAGAAAGCTTTTAAAATTGAATAGGTGGATCAAGTTAAATCTAAACCAATTTATGTGATGAAATCCATAGATTTTACCACTCCAAGAGTCAAGGTTATTTCCAGACAAAAAGAGACCCTTCAACCCATTTAGTGGTTCAGCACACCAACGTACAAGCTTAAGCGCAATGACGATCTACTGCCTGGCTGTATAAATCCGGGAGTCCCAGCTGGGGAATCAAACTCTCGGCAAGATTACAGCGCATTTCTGGATCTCTGTGCTGCCAGTGGGGAATCGTTATCCTGAGTGACAGGAAAGACAGATCCCCCTGGAAGCCCGGGGAAGGGTGGTGAGGAGCAGAACCAGAGTTGATCAGCGTGGTTTTGCTGCAAAAGCCTTCATTGCTCCTGCCGGTGCAAATGCTCACAAATGGTAGGCTCGCTCCTAGGAGAATGCTCAGAAACCTGCAGCCCCGGCTTCTCCAAGCGGGTAATGCCATAAAGCGTAGCGCTCGAGAGAATTTATCCCTGCGCAAACCCAGGATGAAATGACCTCCACGCTTTCAAACTCTCTATTCTGTTCCCTTCTTGCCAGCTTTCACTGCAAAAGAAGTAGCTCAAACATTTCAAATTTGAAATTTTCATTGTTGCCTTGAAAAATCAGCTTCACAGAGGGAACCAAGTGCGCTACATTTTTGGAGGTGGAGGTAAAAAAGGCAACCGAATCAACAGAAGAGTGAAAATCCCCTCAGTTAAGCAGGAACGGAAAAAACGATATCTATGTATCTGTCCTGGTTGCCTCACGCAGAAACGTAAAAGCAGACCCTCGCTACATGTGTGTGCATGCACGTGCTGCCGACACATGAAAACAGCACACCGGCAGGTGCTGTACGTTCCTCACCAGAGACTCCGTTTTGACAGCTGAGCTCTGCATTTTCACAGCAAAAGCATTCATTCAAGAATGATGCCTCCCACAGCCCTCCGGCGTGACCGACCGACTGATGGAGCAAGGCGTGGGGTGCCAGACAGCAGGCTCTGCTCGCGCAAGGCCTGCCTGCTTGCCCAGCCCAGCCCCATCCCTTGGCGAGCTCATGCCTAAGAAACCTGCTGGAGATGCCTCTCCTCTTGCCTCTCTGAGTCTCGCAGCTGCCTGAAAGATTTGATACAGAGATCACTAAAGTCGGCCGCTCCTGCTCGGGATGCTTTTGCTTGGGGTGCAGCCCAAATTCACAGCTGCCTAACCAAGACTCACTGCAAGTCATCTGTATTATTATTTTCTGCAAGGCTAGGGAATCACTTGGGTTGAGGTGAACCACATTCAGAAATAAAATAGGATAATAAAATATATCAGAGTGCTACATGATTATGACCTAATACTTTACCGATGTTAAAAGATGTTGCGTTATGTAAGAATCCTTTGATGTTTGATCCATGAGCAAAAATCCTGCTTTCATTGAAGCAAACTCACACGTTGGCTACAGCAAATTATTGGCCAGATGTGGCACTCCTCATTCCTCTTGAGGAGTCCTGGCTGAAATGATCCAGCTCAACAGAGGCCCTTTGGGAAGTATATAGCAGCTGAGGTACGTTCAACAAGATCTGGGCTACTTGACAGTCCTTAGAAAGACCTACACAACCACAGAAACAGACAGCGGTAAAGGAACTTTGTCCTTAATGGACCTCAAATTCACATGGCAAGGCAAATGAAACCAGGGGATTTCCCAAAACAGTGGGACTGGTGCTGGCCACATAGGGAAAAATGACCTTACCAAGGGTCTGCACAGAAGCCGACGTGAGCTTCTGACCCTGGAGGACAATCCCTTCTTGAAATGCCTTCCACAAGAGGAGCAGTTTGGCACTTAGGCCAGCAGATGAAATTTGGCCCTCTAAGTTATATATGTGTGTATGTATATCTCAATATACACATATAAGTACATCTATAGATTTACGAGCAGAGACAGAGAAATCTGGTGCTCCATGGTGGCCAAAAAGTTCAGCTGGGAAGTCACGGCCTCTGCGCGAAATGCAATTTGGATCAACCAGCAGCCCAGCCCAGCAAACACTGACCACCACTGGCCATAACTCAGTGACTGTATGCTTTTCTTCCACCTGTGCGAATGTGGGCGACACACCTAACCAGTCCCACAAAACTCACGTGACTGCCAGCGAGAAAGCAAACTGGCCTTTCCTCCATGTCACGCCTTGTATTTCCAGCGCTGCAAGCTAATTTAGGTGTCAGCTTGATCTCGCTGGAAAGGATGTCAAATATACACACAGCATTGCTCATACATAAACGGTGCAGATTCTGGTGCAAATCCACGTGCTCCAAAACTGACTTTCCATCCCGTTTCCCTCTCTGGAAAGACCCTTCTCCAGCTAAGCGCTGGGCTGCAAGGCACGCGCGGCGGTACGGACCCATGGAACAGGGCCATGCATCTCGCTGACATGTGCCAGCACCTGGCAGAGCGACGTGATCGCCCGACCCGCTGAGCAACACCGTCTCCTGAGCGGCGGGCAGGCACCTCCCCGGCAGCAAAGGCAGCCCACCGGCTGGCAGGCGAAGGATGCCAGCCACCTCTCCTGTGCCGGCCCGCTCTGCCACCCGGTGAGTGCGGTCTGGGAGAGCACCTCCCTCTCCTTACGTGCCTAAATACTGAGCCATCCTGAGAGGAAAGCAGCCTTTGAAAATATCTATGGCCCACTTTGTTCTGCTCATAAATATACATTACCTACAGCAATGACTTTGGGGAAAACCTCCCGACGCTCAGATTCCGCTCACACAGAGTCTCCTTCAGTGTTTTTCTTCAGGCGAGGAGGCTTGGGGGCAAGAAACCGGTGTGTGAATTGCATCTCCTGGAAATGCGGAAGGAAGGAAAAGGCAGAGCCTGGCACACGGCGCATTTCCCCCAGCCGCTCTGCTCCCAGCCTTGGAGGCATGCCGAGAGTCCCACCGTGCCGACAGCGAGGGGGGACGAGGCGCTGCTCCTGCGCGCCTCGTGGCTTTGGCACACGTGCACGCCGCGGGCATGGGAGAGCTCTGCGCCGGAACAGCCTGCGCCCCAAACCCCTGGCATCCTCCCACCCAGCCGCAGGCCCGTGGGAGGTAAGCACCAGCTCTGGACGAGGTGTGAAACAGTCCACAGAGCTGCCGCTCCCCACAGCTGCCAAAATCCCTGGCTGCCCACCGACGCTGTGCTCCTGCTTGCTGTACGTGTTATCAGGCAGTAACAGATGTCCTCTAATAACGAGCTTATTACTGGACTCAGCAAATAAAAAGGGACACGTACGCCAGGTCAGAAGCTCGGTGGTGAGTTTGCCTCCACAGCCCACCTTAAAATATCTCTCCCATACCTGAGCCACGGGCCTGTCTCCCTTCGTACCAAGGATGAGATTTAACATTTATTTTAAAAGTCAGCTTTATTTGCTCCGAGAGGACATGCATCTGCGTGCTGGCAGTTATTTTTCCACTTGCGCTGCATATCTCTGAGGCTGTATTTGAGACAAACCAGATTAGGAAACTCATTTGACTTTCTCTGCCGCCAGCTCCACCAAGTGAAAAGTAAACCTCCACCACGGGACATTGCAAATAGAAATTTAAAAAATGTACTCCTAAGTCAGGGTCGTGTTTTGAAAACCCAGCTCCTCTCGAATAGCTCACGTGGAGGTAACCTCAGGAGATTTCAGTGGGGCTAGCTGGGGAATAAAGGATTTGTGCCCATGGTGACGGAGACCTGCTGCTGTAGGGCCAGATCCTGCCACTTGGACTCGGCATCAGCAGCAGGCAGTAGCTCCCCAACTAAATCAATAGGATTAGTCTGAGGAGTAATATGTTTCTCCACAGGAGAAAGAACAAGCAAACGTGTCCCTCATTTACATTCAGTACACACCATAGTTTATTTTATATATTAATTTTTTTCACTTTCTATACGAGATTAAATTTGGGGAATGGGTAAACAATTTCACTTTTTTGATCTGAAAAAATGCATAACACCATTGGGGAAAACAGATGGCAAATACAGATCAGAAATCATAAGGAATTCAGACTAATGCTGTCAAAGAAAAACAGCTCAGTCCCAGGAAATGGTAGAGACGGAGCCCCTCTCCGTGCCGGTGTGCACCTACAGCGAAAAGCAGCCACGCTAGCTTTCAGCGGAGCGGCTCACATGCTCCACCATCGGCCTTGAAATCCCGGAGGGGCCACCTTGAGCCGCTAAGCATTGCTCGCACCGAGGCTGGCAGGCACAAGCGTCGCCCCAGGATGCAGGCAGAGCCCTGGAAAGGAACAAATCTCCTCTCCCCTTCCCTCCCAGGCTGGGAGTAATTGGCTGCGGTCGCCTTCCAGCACACTCCCTCCCTTGTGCCAGCGCAGCTCTTTTGGCCAGCAAGCCAAGGGACGGAGCCAAGTCTCCACCTTTGCCGTCCCGCTCGCTCCCGAGGGGAGCAGCTGGCTTGGCTGCCGGCTTCCCCGTGCCTGGCACCCCACGTGCGGGGCTGGCAGCGCCGGGCAAGCCGGGGTCAGGAACTCCTTCTGCCGTCTGCTACCCTGCAGCCACGTTCCAGCTGGCCATGCTCCGGCCTCAGACGGGAGCTCCTAAAGGCTTTCTGGCACAGGCAGCAGGGAAGACATCGGAGGTTTGGGTTTTCAGGTTAGGGGTCTCTCATATCTCACTGCCAAAGGGATTCACATTTCTTTCCCTGTTTCTACATCCCTCTCAAGCAGTTCTTGCAGTTCCTTCAGTTTTTCAGCTATTCCTGCACCTGAGGATGGAGCTGCTAAGCCTGCTAGAGTGCCTATTCAGCTTATGTGACTATTTTGCTTTTTTTAATTTATTATTTGCATTCCAGCGGCATCTGAAGGCCTCAGGCAGCATGAGGGATTGTTCCTGTTGGTTCTCCCTGCCCAGCCTCTCAACCAGTAGGTCTGGCCTGTCTCCTGCTTTTTCAGGGACAGGAAGGGCTCGTACAAGCTCTAACACAGTGTTACTTCAGAGCCAAGACTGATGCTAAGCAGGTCAGAAAAGCTGTCACTCAGTGCTCCCATACTGACTGTGGGAATTAGTATCAAATAGCCAAACATTTTATTAGCATAAAGCAGAAACCTCTACTGCTGAGAAAAGTTTTATAGAGAAATTCTTGGATACAGGTTTGTTACCACCATGCAACATAAAACCCAAGACCCTACAATGCAAAAGACAAAAAATGAAATATCCACACCACTGCTCAGCTTCTGCTTTCACCTAGGACTCGCCTGGTTACTTCTGCTGACTCTCCTCTGTCAGACATTATCAACTAGAAGTGTGCCTGCCTTCTGCAATGGTTGCACCACGTGCATACACCTCCCCGTCTCACACATACACTGCCATTCACCTTCTCCCTAATCAAATTTCTGTGAAGACCATCCATCAGTCCCTATCATTTATCCTCCCCACACACACAAGCTCACAAAACAGAATTATTCTTGTTAACATTCATTCCATTAATGAGAAATCCCTGCTGGTTCGTCATCCAGTGGTACAAGTCTTTGCACTCACAGGCTGACATCTCTATCATCCTCCAAACTGCTGCTCTGGGGTACGGTAATCTCTTACGGACTGGTCTCCAAGCAGAGGGGAGGCACGTTTCTCAGGACCAAACCTACATTTAAATCTCTTTCCCCTAGAGCTGCTGGGGCTTCAGCATCTTTTTCTCCTGCATGGAACCTAAAATCAGCTATGATGCCTCATTGGTTAGCTAACTGCTTCTGTCCTTTGGGATTCTTCATATGCTGTTGAGAAAAGAGCCAGTGAAAAATATATCCATTAAATGCTCGACCTCTGCTTGCTTGTTTCTTTTTCTGCAACACTTGCAAAAAAAAAAAAAAAAAAAAAAGAAATTCACGCAAATGCAGTAGTACTCTGCTACCTGGGCTGAGGGAGGATTTCCAGCCAATGCCTAAGACTCATTACAAGCGCCAGCTTGGCTCCCTCACAGCCAGTGAGCAACACATATTGTCCGATTAGATGCAGGGAGAGGAGCAGCAACGCAAACTCTTATACAGCAGGTCACCACAATTCCCGACTGGAGGGGAAAACATTAAAAGATTGCAAATGGCTCTGAACCCCATTCATTCCCGGGAACGTCTTCTGAAATTTTCAAGGACGACAATTAAGACCCATCTCAGTGATAATTTTCATGACACTGTCACCTCGGCTGGACTTTGACCTCCAATTTATTTTACATCAGCTTCCAAGCAACCAGCCAACTGTGATCTCTGCCTCACAGAGCCCAGATGAACTGGTGATTTAGGGGGAACAGGTTACTAAGTTTGTGTCATCGAGTCCTCTCTCACCCACTCCCTGGTGGCTAGCTATTCAAACCCACGACTCTTCCAAATATATTTTCTCCTCTTTTGCTCACTCTAAAACCAACAGCCTTTGCTTGACCAATACCACTCACTTTGGAGATCACGTATTTAACATATACTCCTTGCCTCTCCTTTTCCATTTCTGACCTCTTTAACTGCACCACAACAATCACGCTCTGCCCTCCCCATACCTTCTACACAGGCGGCCACAGCTCTTCAGCTCTCTTCCCAGCCTGTAACTGCCAAGGTTGCTGCACCACCTCTGCATCCCCACCCAGCAGTTAGGATGTGCAGAAGGATGGATGTTACTGAAGCACAGTTGTTTTGGGGGATTTCTTTCATGACGATGGAGCAAATCCATTGTGTTAACGTAGTGCAGACTGACATGCTGTCAGCATGCTCCAGCTTCCCTAGGACACGCAGTACAAACCACCAGAGAAACCTCTAAGCCTAAGCAGTCCTTGTGCAACAAATCATCATTTTCAGCCTTTCATTTGCAAGCATCCCCTCCCTCTTTCACATTTGTCAGCTTGTCTGGATGTATGCCTTTATCATTTCCTTAGCTCTTGAACAACTTGTTTGGCTCATACGACTCCTCCCATACCACATGCTCACCCCAATACCCAAATTCTCTCCATAAATTCTAGTCAATTTAAAAAAATGAATTAAAGAAACTGGATTACCCTGTCAACAAGGGCACTCGGAAAGCCCTGCTTACGCTCATCAAGGTCCCCTTCTGCTGTATGAAGCCTTGGCCTTCACCCATAGAAGTGTTAGGAAGATGGTTACTAGTGAGCTCTTCAACTGCCTCACCTGAATTACTAATGGCAAACCTCCTGCTCATAGCAGCAGATACATTCAGCGCTCTTCCCACCAGGAGAGAACTCACTGTCATCTTCAGCACTACCATTGTACCCTTCCTGTCAGCAGATCGGCCCCGCTGCTCGGTCGGTCTGCCCCACGGTAACCGAGTTACTCTTACGGAGGAGCAGGCACCCCCCCACCGAGGCTTTGCACGTGAGAACCAGCCCTCAACCACTTTGCGTGCTTTTCTGTTTGAGCACTCTGCAGTTCTTCTTTCCTCCTCCTCTGTTCTCATCTTAAGTGATATCCATCCTGAACTCCCTAGGATTTCCCATCATTTTCCAGTGTTTGTTAAGTTCCTCCCTCCACCTCAAATTTTAATACTGCTTCTCCACTTCCTAAACCACTGAATAATCTCTCTCATCTCTGTACAAATAACTCCTACTCAAATGAAGTCTGATACCAGCCAATGGGGATCCTATATAGAAGTACAACAGAGACCATGGCCACAGCAGTCTGGAACTGAAAGGAATGCTGTCCTGAGACAGGAAAGGTGCAATGTTTTAAAATGTCCAACACTTCAGAGACTGAGATAAAGGAAAATATGGAGTAGAGGAGGGGAAAGAATAACACCCTATGGTGAGTAAGGGAAAGGCATTTGATGAGCTTGCTGCCCGCCAAGAACGCAGTATCTAGCATGACACAGGCTGCCTTTATCCCTTTTACGTTCTCATATCTCACTTGGCACTGGAGTGTCTGGTTAAATAGGAAGGAACAGAGAAACTCTGGAAAATGGCAAAAAAATTCAACAGGCTTCACGCATACCTGGCTATTGATTTTTATAGTGTTAATTAAGAGGATGCCTAGGAGTTCCAGGGAGGAGAAAATATTTCCCATAATGTCTGAGAGTAGAAGTTAACAAGCCTGCTGGGATCTTTTTAGCCCCTGCAGAGCTAAGGCTTCAACATTATTAAATGGCTGTCGCATCTAAAGTATGGTGCAACATAACTCAATGCACAACAGAAAGCGCAGGATGCTGAAATGGGGGAATGACTTCAGATTACGCCGCAGAGTAATTCAATTTCAGGACAGGTGTTTGCATGTGACTGAACAAGATACATCTGTGGAAAACAATAAAGGTACCCAAAAGAAGAGAGAAGACAGACACAGCAGGCTGGGCTCCCAAATAGCAAAAAAGCGTCAAACGAAACCGCATGCTTCAAGACACTGTGGTTCAGTACGATCATTCAAAGTAGATGAGCTATCAAAAAATACAGACGCTACAGAAGCAGAGAAATGCTTTCTTCAGATGGTGGTACTCCTCAGAAAACATGGTATCTGCTGGCAATTTTTAAGCACACAGTCAGTAACTCAGGAATTGTTAGCAACCGAAGCCAAGTCCCAGGGACTTTGTTACACTGACACGAGTTACTTTCTTATTGCTCCTAACCCACTTGGGTACATCTGAAAAGCTTTCGGCTTTAAAGCCTTTCCCTACACTATCAGCAGCTGCTTCCCATTGCAACCAGCAATCGAAAGGATTATGCCGTATTTGATGAGACTAAGATGTACATTCTAGGTTTGCCTGCTTAGAAATATTTCACCAAGCCTAACCCTTAAAAACCATGCATGTTAAGAGTCAGAAGACTACTAGTTTTCTTTTTACAGATCCAAATTTTTAGGATATTTGGAAAGGACCTGTTCTCAGTCATTGCTATGCATCAAATGCATGACACAGCATACAGAAATTAATATCTACCTTTTGTTTAGACCACATTTCTTTTGAAACCAAAAACCCAATACTAAGATGTTGCTCTTCAAAAGGGACTGCTTTCTGACATGCTAATTCATCCTCCAATTGAGCAAGGTCTTCCCTGACTTCAGTAAAGGTGCTAGGTGTCCACCTGGCAAACAGAATTGCATGGAAAGTAGCCCAAAAAAACAGTAATATGAACAGGCAGACAAAAATTGAGACTGTTACTTACTGTTACCCACCCCCAATTGGCAGTATATAACGTGATACTCACATATCTACCAGCTCGAACGTGTCTCCCTATATGAATAAGGCATGATGTGTATAGCCCACAACATTTTGTACAAACACAGAACTGCTAAGATTTTCCAAACGTGCTGTAGCTGGCATAGGAGTCCAAGTCATGATGTTTCTGTCCACCTTCAACTGACATACGTAGTCCAAAGTGACTTAGCCAATTTGGGGGGGGGGGGGGGGGGGAAGAAAAAAGTACTTATTATGCTAATTACTACTCTAGGAAAAAAACCTGGCTTCATTCATCATCTTTCTCACAACACATGCAACTTGTCCAGCCTAAACAATACGCAGAGATTTCATTATGTCAGCTTAAAAAATTAGAGTAACCAATCAGTCACAACACTAAAATCCAAAGCCTGGCACAGAATCCTGACATCCCAACTGTATAACCTGTATTAGTACTTAGAAAAATGTGCAAGGAACTATTCAGTGCAATCAAAATGCTGAACCACCACAACCAGTTAACCTCTTTTACCATACGGACAATTTCACTGGCAAACAATCGTAGTTCAACGATTTAAAGCAAACAATTTCCAATGCAAGTAGAAAGCAGTGTTTCTATGAAAGAGGCTGTTACGCCCTTGACTGGCCTACAAGTTTGCTGAATTCCTTGAAATTCTGTTCAGTTCAGTACCAAATCCCACCACTCAGAGATTTCCTTAGGCAGGAGAAACTTCGCTTTTGCCCCCCTTTAACAAATTACGCTGTATCAAACAGCAGTTTATATAACATATATTCTAAATTGAATGCTAACGTCATGGGGTTTGGGCACTTCCTTTGCTTTGTAAGTAAGTATCACATGAGGAAAAGGAAAAAACAACATACGAAACAGTAAAACAGATGACATCCAACTCAATTTCAGAGGCTATCCCTTGCGCTCAGTAATTTGCCAGAACTGTAAGGAGACCAAAAGCTCGACTCCGCTGGGCTCTCAAGGCCCTCCTCAACCCCATGCCTGCCACCAACTGCAATGCATTCCCGCCTTGCAAGACGTGATCCTAACACAGAAGGTCAAATAGCTTCAACGAGATTCCCAAGTGGTAGAGATCGTGCGCCAGTGAGGAAAGACGCCTGCGGCTGCTCTGGTCTCTGCCGGAGGTGGCAGCAGGAGGCCTTGTGTTTTCCCCAAGAACCTCCAGAGGTCAAAAGGAAAACTCGTCGCAGAATGTATGTTTACCGCAGACACGTACAATCTGGATGAAAGTGACAAAACCCATTGCGAAACGCTCAACAAAGGTCAAATCTTATCCTGCCTCTTGCCTCCCCCGCTGCCTGCCAACACCATCACCACGGGAGGGACCGTGCACCGTGTTGGGACCCCCGAGCGAGACCACCGCAGTCACCCAGTGAGGGCTCTCTTGGGGTGCCAGCAGGCAGTTCCAGCACCAGGCACCCTCAGGGTGAAGGGGAAAACAAGAGCACCCTGGCAGAGCGCAACGGGCACGCACGAGGAGGAGAGAGGAGAAAACCGGCATTCAGGGCCGATCAGGGCTTTACAGCCAATAGGCAACGTGAATTGCGCTCGGGACAGGCTGCGGTTCTTGCTCCAGCTGTAAATGCCCGGGGACAGGAACTGCTTTTTTGCCCGCTTGCACGGTGTTTAACACATGGGGAACCTCGGCCAGATGGAGGGCTACGAGGCAGCAGCAAGGAGGTGAGAAACACTGCCATACAGCAACACTGCAGCAGAGAACGGCAACGCAGGCTACAAGGTGGTCTTTCTTTCCACCTTCCAGTTAGCCACTTGCATGGTGTTAGCTGTCTGCTCCTTATCAAGCTTTTCAGTTCTCCCTCACGCTACTCAATTCCATCGTGCCATTGCTTAACTTATGCATGTAATTTAAAGCTAGATAGACGGCAGGGAAATTGCTTCCTCTGAGGCCCATACTAATTGACCCCTATCCACAGAGCTCAGCAGTCTTCCCTTAACAGTGCTCACACACGCTACCACAACACGAAGTGCAAGTTCGGAGGTTGCCAGCGCAGCCTCTCTCCCCCGTGGCAATGCCATATGGTGTTAAGATTTTCAGGATCAGATGCCGTTCCTGCTGAAATCAATCATCACAACCCTATCCCCGGCGAAGGCCATCTCAAACTCCCGCTGGCTTGAATTGCAACTCAGCGAGGTGCCTCAGATTTGGATGCTGGTATTTACTATTTCAGGTCGGTATGCAAACGTTTACTTTAATAGCACACATATCAATTAGCGCGGCTGTTACGAATGAAGCGAGTGGCACTGGCTATGATGACAGCATGCCCAAACAGCAGATATTTCACATTTGGGCTGAACCCTTCAGACCCTGCCAATGCGAGTCAGCCCCTCTGCCTGACTTTGCTGCCACGCTAATGAAACCAAGGAGTGGGGCAACTGAGATTCATACACTGAATCGGGATGGTTTCCTTCAAAGAGAGGGGGATGTAAAGTAATGTCAGGCTCCTAATCTTCATAACCTGCAGCAGAAGTTATAGACGCATATACCAATCAGAGGAAAATAAGTAGTCTCTATGGGTAAATAAAGATTATGTCTCTTTAAACCGACTGTAAATCTGAATGAACATAGAATATACATACACAAGTAGGCAGAGTGCAACGTGACGTCAATCTTATTTTTATAGATTTATTATTACCGTACATAAAATTTCCTAGTAATAATAACATTCTATGAAAAATACTAGAGCATTGGGACACTTTTAAGGTGGAAATAGTACAAGAAAAAATAGGAAAAAAATAATTCAAGCCTTTAAAAAAAAAATGCTGGGAGGGAAGCATTCCATTAAAAATGCAAGGGTCAGGGACTGGAAAGCATTCATGTGAATCTGTCTTCAACTCCGTGTACTAACCTTGAGAGTTATATCCTATGCCTTCATTGCACCAGCAGAAGAAGAGATTTAAAGGCAAAAGAGAGAAATGGTTTTCGTGGGATCAGCCAGCTTACTGTTTATTGTTATTATTCTCATTTTTCGTTTATTTTGTTTTTAAACACAGTTCCGCCTCTTGCCTTGAATCATCTCCGCAACTTGCAGCCACTGTCGAGCACCATTTTCACAAATCTTACAAGTGTGTAGTGGAATGCGAGCCCCTCCATCCTTGTCGCGTTTCCTTGAGACCATGCCTACAGAGGTGACGGGGGTTCACCCACGCAGAGCTGTTGCTTCCCTGAGAGCGCAGCCCAAACTAGCCCCAGAATCTCGCTCCACAGGGAGGCTGCCCTCGCCCACCCGCAGCCACCGCAGCCACCACTGCTCCTGCTGCTGCAGTGTCCTCATGTAGGCCCTGTCACTCTCCAACACCCTTCCAGCTGGTGGCCTTACAGCCAGCGCACTGCTGCTACACATGTGCTCTAGGCAGCCCTGCCGTCACTCTTTATTAGTTAATTTAAATTGAAAAGAAAAGAAAAAGAAAAGGAAGAAGGCATAAGAAAAACAACCGTGTAAGAAGGTTACTCAGTTTGGGCACTCTTCCTCTCCTACTGACAAACCACATTTCTGTGAAGAAATGAGCCACATCCCGTGACAAAACTTTGTGATGGGCCACGACCTGCAGAGAAGTGATGCCTCACTGACCTCTCCACAGCTGGGAAGAGAAACCCGTTTCCTTCGAGTCACGGTACAGCAGCAGAGGAGCTTTTGTGTTTATGTATCTGACAGAGCATAAACAGGAGAGAGCGAGCAAGTGCGGGGAGAGACAAAATGAAGAAGTGAAGGCAGGTGGTTATGAGAGTACACAAGTGGCTAATAAACCCACGGTTTTTACTAGTCACAGTGGTTAAACAATTTTAACGGGCGGCATTCTCATAACACGCCTGAGCAGTTTTTAAGGCTGTTGAACACCTCTGTCAGGAGCAAGGAAGTTCTGGAAACGTGCTCAGAGATGCACACACACCCATAAGAAGATCTGATAACGTACAAATTTGTTTCTTCCAGAGATAGCTCACTTTCTGCACGAATCGATAAGCCATCAGAACCTATCATTTATCACAAACATTAAATCCCAGCAGCATCCTGGTTTGCAAGCCTAATGAGGGAACTTGGCACACAAAGGCACCCCCAGAGCTGGGTGGCACGGGGGGGACTCTCCACGTCTCTGGTTCAGAGAAGCCTCTTTTAGGCTGTACTCAGCATTATAATCCATCATTAACAGACCAGGGCATTAAGTATCTTCTTTGCGAACTTGCAACGAAACGAACAAAGGCATGTTATTGAGCAAAACAAGAGCTGAAAACCCAATCTAGTTTCTGGCACCTAGCAAGTCCATCCTGGTTTTTGCGTTAGTGATGCTGGGTCACCATACATTCACGAAAAAGAGCTAAGAGGATGCAGAGCTACAAATCAAACTTTCAGCAAGGACAGTTGACTCTTGCAGGGAAGAATTAATTAGTTGGTTTGATGAGGTTGGTCAGGGAAGAGTTAATGGTATCAGCCAGATGTCAGTTAAACCCCGAAATGTTGCTTTTGTCCCATGGCAGTATCAATACCAATGCCGTTATCTCCATTTATTTAACGCAGACCAAATGAACGGGCTCTTGGTGCAGCCTTTTCCCTGGAATCCCTCATCCCACCTCTTCTGGGAGAGAACTCCTGCAAGCAACGAGTAAGGGAATAAACTGCTCTGCACACACGCGCACACAGGCACGCACGCACGCAGAAAGAGGGAAGTTGCAATTTCTCACTTAGTTGCTAATTTCTGTGATTACAAATCCTGATGTCACCCGGCATACACTACTCCTCTGCACTAAATCCATCGTCCCCGACACCTTCAGACACATCCGATATGTACGCCTAACTGGCAACACTGTAATTTTAATAATGACTGAGGATTAAGTATGATCACTAGTCCTTCCTCTGGCTTGTTTCCCTCGCCTAACGCTATCGACCAATTTGCCGTTTTCCTCCCGGTTGTGTGTTTTGGTTCCCACCGTCTGTCTGTCTGTCGTCCCCGATAACACTGACCGAAGTGTCTGCCACACGGGATCTGATCTGCCTGTCTCTCGTACGTCTAGCAAACCTGAAAACCTGTCGTTACAGCTTTGGGAAATGCAATACGTCGTCAGTTCGAGGACGCGTCGTAAGAACAACCGCATGTAGAGTTCGGTCAGAAATCAGTTCAGCCATACCTCTATTTTTCCATTGTGTTTTATACACCACGAGCGGGTTATTTCGTAAAAGATATTGCCAAAGAGATTACTTGGGCACGCTTCACCGACCACCGGCGGGCTCTACGGCCAGTCGTCTGTCCTGGACAAACTGCTACCAGCCAACCTGGAGATGAACTCGCCATTACTTTCCCCTGAACTTCCGACGGCGGGAGGCAGGCGTTCAGCTAAAACTTTCCCTTTCCCACCTCCCCGTCCCTACAAACCGCCCCGAATCGTCACGATCGCCGTTAAAAAAAAGAGAAAAAAAAAAGAAGATGAAAAAGAAACCAGGGACAGCCAGCAGTCTGACAGAGAAATAGCACGGCAGGTAAACCAGGCGAGCAGCGTCTCGTAACGGCCACGGGCTGGCGGGGAGGGGGCCGGCGCCCCCCGGCCGGCCTCCGGCTCTGGAAGGCTGGGCGCTGCGGCCCGCGGCGGGGGGGGGGGGGGTGGTCTCCCGCGGGGGCGGCTCTCCGTCCCTCCCCGGCGGGGCCGGCTGGCGGGGCCGGCGGCCGCGGCCGTCGCCCAGCTCGGCGGGGCGCCGCGGGGGGCGGCGTTTCTCTTCCCGGCGGGGCGGAGAGGGGGCGGGCGGCGGGGCAGCGCCGCGGGGGGCCGCGCCCGCGGCGGGGGGCACCCTCAGAGCCTGAAGGAGGCCTCGGAAAAGGGATGCTGCATCTTGAAGCTAGACAAGAAGCACTGGAGGGGGGGGGGCAGGGGGTTGAGGAGGGACGGCGGGAGGCTGGGAAAAAAGAAATCATCTCCTCTGACCTCTAGCGAAGTGCCCGGTTTTTTCTTAAGCTCTTCACATTTCCTAAATTTGCAGATCTGGTGTCCCGTTTTGCGGTTCCTGCAACTGCTGCAGACTCCACAGTTGATGAGCCGCTTGCAGGGCACGCACACCCCGCAGCGTTTCCGCTTCTTCTTGGCGGGGTTGCCCGCCCCGGCCCCGGCCCCGGCGCCGCCGCCGCCGGCCCCCCCTCCGCCGCCGCCGCCGCCGCCACCGCCTCCGCCGCCCCCCGCGCCGGCGGCGGCGCCCAGGGCGGAGGCGGGCGAGGCCGAGGCGTGGCTCTGCGGGCAGTCCGCCAGGTTGGCGATCTGGAAGGCGCTGTCTGTGACGGCGGCCGAGGCCGCGGCGGGGGAGTGCAGGGCCGTCATGACGATGACCCCGGGGGGCAGGGAGAGGCCGCCCAGCGCCGGGATGGCCGAGAAGGTGCCGACGCGCTCGGGGAGGTTCATGATCTCGGCTTCGGCGGCGCCGCACTTGAGCTTGTTCATGCACTCGCCGGCCAGCGGCCGGCAGTGCTCGGGGGAGAGGGTGGAGAGGAAGTTGCCGTTCGCCATGGGCAGGGCGGGCTGCTCGGCCGGCGGGCAGCCGGGCTTGCCCAGCCGCTGCGAGTCGCTCCGGTGGTGCATGCCGCCCCTGCCGGCGTGCAGCGAGGAGGCGGCGGCGGCGGCGGCCGCGGAGGCGGAGGCGGCGGCGGCGGCGGCGGCGGAGGAGGGCTTCCTCGCGCCGCCCGCCGCGCCGCCGCCGCCGCCGCCGCCGCCGCTGCCCCAGAGCATGGCGGTGGCGGCGGCGGCCGTGGCGGTGTCGCAGTTCCAGGGGGACATGCCGATGCGGGCGGCGGCGGCGGCGGCGGCGCTGGGGAAGATGGGGGTGGTGATGCGGGCGATCTTGGCCGCCTGGGGGAAGGCGCCGCCGTTGGTCTTGTAGAAGGTGGCGAAGGAGCGGTACCTCTCCATCTCCGAGTTGTAATCCACAAGGCTGTTGAGGGCCCCCTCGGGCAGGTGGCTGTCCTTGGGCAGCCCCGGCGCCTCGGGGTTGGGGCCGCTCTCCACGCACACGTTGGTGTTCATGGTGGCCGGCTCGAGGGGAGCGGGGGGCGGGGGGGAGGGACGGGGTGAGGGGACGGGGGGGGAGAGGGAGAGGGACGGGGCGGGGGGGTGGGGGGGGGTCGTTTAATCCTCCTCCTCCTCCTCCTCCGGGCGCATTCCCGCGGTGGGTGCCTGGCCGGGCAGCCGCTCCTCCTGCATCCTCACGGGAGCTGCGGCAGCTGAAACACAGAAAGTCGTTTCGGAGGGGGTGCGCGCGCGCGCGGGGGGGGGCGCTAACGGCCGCCAACGGCCACCCCGGGGCGGGGGGGGGAGGACGGACACAGGAGACGACACCACACGACACGGGTGGGGGGCACGCGCCGCCGTGCCCGCGGGCAGAGGGCTCTGAGGGGGCGGCCCGGGCGGAGCAAGTCCGGTCCCGGGACAAGCCGGCCGCGCCGCGGGAGGGGAGGGACGACAGGGACAGGGGACACGGCACGGGGACCGGGAGCTGCCCACCTACCCTCTCCACCGGGGAAAATGAAGCGGCAGGGGAAAAAGGGGGGGGGGATAAAAAAAAAATAAGGAGGCGGGGGGAGGGAGCCGCCAGCTGCCACGGTGTCCTTCTGCGCCCGGCGGTCATTAGCTGCCTGCCGGCACAGCTGGCTCCGCCGGGCGCTGGTGGCGGCGGCACCGGCCCCCCCGGCCCTCCCCGCCGCGGGTTGGGGAGAGGGAAGCTGCCTGCGGGCCACGGGGGAAGACGGGGCTAGGTTAAGAAAAAAATTAAAAAAAAAAAAAAAACTTAAGGCAGGCAATTTCACAGCTTGTGATCCCGGCGCCTGCAGCTGTACTAAAGACGGAGTATTTATCCCAACCTCTCGGGAGGATTCCCCGCCACCGCCGCCGGGGGCTGCGCAGGGAGGGCTGGGGGGGGACACACGGACACACACACACACACGGACACGGACACACACGGACACCCCCCCCCCCCCGGCACGGGGACAGCCCCTCCTGGGGCGCCGCGGGGCAGGGGGGCTTCGCGGGAGGGCCAGCCCGGGAGGGCACGTCGCTGTACCTGCTGAGCTAGCCCTCGGCGGGGAAAGATGGCTTTCTGCTTCAGGGTTAGGAAAGTTTAGGAGGGGGGTAAGGACGCGGGGCTCGTTTTATTTCCCACCGCCCCCCCTCCACCCCCCCGGGGAGGTGAAGGGGGGTATTTTACTTTATGGCAATGAGGAAGGTACGTTATGGCAGCCTGCGCGAACTAAAGCAAAACATAAACATAACTTAAAAAGCCCTCAGTTTATGAACACTGGCTCTTTGTTTTCCAGATGCTCTACCTGAATAGTTTAGATATTTCCAGCATCTTTTCTGATGTAGGGCTATCGATCAGAAACGTTCACTTGGGAGACACTCGTGGGGCTACGTCTAGTTTCTAGACTCCGGTATGTTTAGTTCAAAATGGTTATCAATTACGGCAATTACGATCATAATTAGATTAATGAACCGTTTGCAGCCCAACCTACCGAGCGCAAAAACTTCGTCTTCTCCCGACGTCGTGCACTAAAAAAACGGGCTTTATGTAAACAAATCCGGATGAAGGGAGCGTAAATCTACAGAAGAAACCTCTCCCTCGGCTGCAATAGGGACCGGCGGGCGTCTTTCCATCGGAAAAAAAAAGACCCCCAGCCCGCAGGAGCCACCTCTGTGTTTCCACGTCAGGGAAAAACCCAGGCTCTCGCTGCCTTCAGAGGTCTGGTGGCAATACAAAGGCTGCCCTGGAAAGCTCTAGGCTAAGCGTCGTCTTGTGGAGGGATGCGAAGGATTTGCATATAGCAAAAAAGAAAAAACAACCAAAAAAAAAAAAAACCCCACCAAACCCTCTCCCGTTTCCAGAAAGGAAAACCTAGCCGCATGTCCTCGATAACAACTACTCGATAAAACTAGTTTTGCCAGCCATGTGTAGGAAAGCCACGCATCTGGTAAGGAATAAAACGTTAGCGTTCAGCCTTTTATGCCACAAGTCAAGTAACATACGCATTTTCTTGCCCTATTCCCCCCAGCGTTAAAGTGGCTTCTCTCCACAAAAGCTTCCCTCGCTGGCTACCTTTTCTCTCCCCGCAGCCCCCTCTCGGGGTTTATTGCCACCAGGAGCGAGAAAATGATGGTGCCCACCAACCGGGTCATTATTGTTTAATCGATGCATCTCCGGAGCATGAAAAGGGTACCCGAGACGCAGTTATTGATTTCTCCCAACCCGCCCCCCCACCCCCCCTTAACTATCGCCCTCATTTCCACGAATGAAATAAATAAAGAGCAATTGCTAGCCGGGCTTCGCGATTCTGTCCCTGCTTAAGCTGACTGTGACCGTACATGTTCAATATTGCATGTCTGCTCTGCCAAAGACAGAGAGATCAAAGGTCATATTTAACATTCAGGAGGAGGGGCGGGTGCAGATTAATTAATAAATTAATATAGCGGCGCTTTTTATTGCCCACGTCTAGCATTAATCTACTTTTACGATCCCAGAGGACAAGAACAAAAAAAAAAAAAGCCCGACAAAAACACAAAATTAAAAAAAAAGAATCCCCCCCCAAAAAAAACCCCAAACAAACCCAAACAACAATCCACGACGGATAAGGGGGGAAAGGAGAAGGGGGAAAAAAGCAAACCGGTCACTTACCAGGCTCTTTATTTGGGGGGGCTTGAGCGTGCAGACGCTACCAGCCTGTCTGCCTTTAATTAGTTGCACATCAGTCCCTAACACAAAGAAGAAGAAGAAGAAGAAGAAGAAAAATATCCAGATGTGCCTTGGCAGCTCCTCAATTACAACTTTGATACTTGTAAACAAACTGCGAGGGGCGGTGGGGAGGGGGGGGGGGGCGGGGGGGATGAATGAAGCCGCCGATCCACTAAACAAATACCTGTAAGTGGCTTTTTTCCCCCCTCTCCCTCTCTCGCTCGTTGCAGAGAAAGGAGGAGGAGGAGGAGGAGGAGGAGGACGGGGGGGGGAGAGCAGGGAGGCGGCGGGGGGCGAGGAAGGAGCAGGCACAGAGGTAGTGTGTGTGTGTGTGTGTGCGCGCGTGTGCGTGTGCGTGTGCGCGGTGGTCTCCTCTGCCGCCGCGCTGCTCGCCGCCCGTCTCCCGGCGCCCGCCCTCGCACACAGCGCCGGGAGTGCGCGCGTGTGTCTGTGTGTGTGTGCGTGTGTGTGTGTGGCGGTGCGGGGGAGGGGAGGGCGGGGGCGGGCGGGAGGCGGTGGCGGCGGGGCGATCGCCGCCGAGGTGAGGGAGTACGCGGGGATGCGGACACCCGCCGCCCGTTCCGCCGCCGAGAGGCGCGCACGGGCCGCGCCGGGGCGCAGCGCAGCGCAGCGCAACGCTGGGGGCCGCCGCCGCCGCCCCCCCCGCCGCCGCCGCCGCCGCCTCCCCCCGCCCCTTCCCGCGGCGCGGCTCTGCCCGGCGCGGCGCGGCGGGGCGCTGCGGCCGGCGGCCGCCCGGTGCGGGGCTGCCGGCGGGGGCGGGGCCGCGCCGCGCCGCAGAGGGGAGGGGAGAGGAGGGGAGGGCGCGCCCCGCCGCGCCGCCCGCTTCGCCCTTTCACCCTCCCCGCGGGCGGGCAGGGGGGGAACTGCCGGGAAAGTTTGTGCCCCGGGAAGTTGGCGGGAGCCCCCCCCCCCGCCCCAGCCCGGCAGCGGCGTTACCCGGCGGCAGGCTGGAGCAGGAGGCCAGAGCGCAAGTTAGCGCACGGCCGCGCAACATTTCGCGTTTCGAGCGCGTTTGTGCGTCCCCAAAGACTACACACACACACACACACACCCCCCATTATTTTTGCAGGCGCGTGAGGTGCTGCGGATTTCAGGCACATTTAGGCGAAATGGCCAGCTGAATCGCGGATGTTAGGGAAGCGTCTCGGCAATCGCTGGAAGCGCTTTCCCAACCTTTGCCGTTCCGCCTGCGAGGACGCTTGTGCCGGAGAGAGGGAGGTGCGTGGCACCCGTCTGTGCAGGCCCCGCGCACCCCGCACCTGGGCTGCCAACGCTCAGAACGCCTCTCTCCGCAAGCCACTGACATACGGATACTGCATGCAAACACAGAGCAGTTCCTTAAAGAATTTCAACAACTAAGTTTAAAAAAAAAAACAAACCAGCCAAACCCACCTGCCTTCCCCGGAGTTCTTGCAAGCACAAAAAAGGGCCTATAGTCGCTGCATAAATTATGCGTCGCAAGTTTTTCATCCAGGTCCTCTTGGTACCTCCAGAGCGAGCGCTGGCACTTCCAGAGCCGTTGCTGCAGCCTGGTGCAGCCAGCGCGGGCACTAAGCGGTTAAGAAATGGATGTCTCTGCCAGGGAAATCATTTTAGCCATTTGTAAATTACAGAAAAAGAAGGTAAAGTCGTACCATTTCATTGGCTTTATATGTAAGTAAATGAAGGCTTTATCCACAGACTGAAGTTTTATTTCCTTCCGCTCCAATCTGAATTCAAGCTCGGGGTGCTCAACGCTAGGGAATTACCCATGGGAGAGTGCCGCAGGAACTTTTTCCCAGGAGCAGTAAGAAGAGGTGGATTTTGGCAGCGGGATTTGGTGAGGACCAGCAGCCTCGTGGTTAATACTCCAACAAGTGAGACGGACTGGTACAGAAAAGGGACAGTTATGGTCGATTGGGTAGCTCGCAGATGTCCAAGAAGTCACACCGCTGGCATTTACGTTATGGATGGGTACGCTTTATTCGGTACCAGTACAGTTTATCAAATTAATAATCTGCCTCTAACCACACGATATGCATTTTAAAATACCCCCAAACATGTATTTACATAATAAAGCATAACCTCCCGACTAGCTAGCATCATCCCTTATGACAGTTCTGCTGCCTTTTTCAAAGTCTTTTCTGTTTTGATACATTTTAATATGAACTTATGGGGAAAAATACAAATGAGGAGAAACGATGTTTCGCTAATGTCACAAAGTGACAAAAAACAAGCGCTTTTCCTGTTGAGGTTCATTCCCTACCACTTTTCTCCCAAATTAGTTGTCAAAAGCCATACACAATACTCCAAACACTGAGGACGTTTTTCAAACACAGACTTCTCGTGAACTCCAAACTTCCTTTAATCACAACCCGGGTCTCACTTAAGCAATTCTTTCCAAGTTAATTTATTACTCTTGAAGGAGTTACATTTTTAATAACCTAAAAGAGGAAAAGGGAAAAACTCTGATAATCTTTTCTCATGCATAAGGAAGACTGTTTCATGTATTTTTTAATTGTCTTGTGAATTAAATTGCAGTGCTATATATAACCTTTCTGCTCCAGCCTGGAAAACTTGTACACTTTTCTGGTATTGGGGAAGAAGTGTGGAATCCAATTCAGATGGGTTTTCTCTGAAACCTTTTACTCAGTAGAGGTTTTTTTGTCTTCAGATATGAATCTGTTTTATCCTGCAGTCTGCCCTGAGCCTGGGAGCCGAGAAGGACTGCAAGAGTGGAAAATATACAGGTGTTTATTGGTGAGGTAGCCAACCTTCCAGCTACAACTTTCTCATGATGTGTCTTAAGAAAGCAATTCCAGATTGTCCTTTTCACCATAATCCATGCTTTGATGGGAGGGAAAGTTTAAAAATCACAGGCTCTGTTTTTCGTCCAGAAACCATTCCTATTTCATTTGTAGCAGGAATGGGGCGAGAGCAGTATGTTGCAACATTGTGAACACGGGGGCTGCTCTGCCTTTTGAAATATTAGAGTTGTTCTGAAAGAGTTGCAAATAAAGGAAACAAACTGAAATTCATTTTCTGTTCTTGTTCATTCTGTGACTGGCTGTAGCATGTATCTGCAAACTGGCCACTGTCAACCTACCCTGATCCATCAGTATTATAAGCATTGCGCTAGAATTAGAAAAAGAAGGTGAGGCAAGCGCTTGGGGAATGCAGCAGTTCATCACAGACTACTAGCTGGGTCTTTTTTTCTAGTATTATTACTCTTTCCTTTTGTGTGCTGGTTTCCTAGAGCTCCTAAAGCCCATGGATCCACCATCGGGGCTGGACTCTCGCCCGGCTGCTGTGTTTGGGTTCTCTTCCGCTGAGGTCAGGAGCTCTAAAATGTCCCTGGCCGCACGTGCTGCGACTCTGGCTCTCCCCTGGGTGCTCCTGGCACGTGCCCTGAGCAGGCTGCCCTTGGGGCATGAGGCTCTGCTACAGAAAGGCTGTGGATGGGGACTGGAAAAGCACCTGCCTCTGCTCCCCTTGCTTTCTCATTGGGACATCTTCCACCTTGCGCTGGAAGTGGTGGGATTTCATTCAGGACTGCATTCCTTTACCTGCGCCCAGCTCTGTGCCTCACCCCTTGACAAAAATGGAAATGATGGCTCAGCTGTTTTTCCACCCTCAAGACACATGTCTGCCACAGCCTTTCTTCTAGCACCAGTCTTGTGGGCACTCTGAATGTATGGTTCTCCCCTTCTGGGACAGGAGGTAAACTGAAGAAGAGATGCACGAGCTTTCTCAAAGTTCCCAAACCAATTTCTGCTTTATTTCATTGGTGCAAGAAACACATGGAAATGTATGGAAGTATCTTGTACACCGTCCACAACAATAATGCCACACCTGCAACCCGTTGCCTGGAATCCCTGATAACTCTCTAACATCCTCTGAGCTACAAATTATTCCATGGACTCTCTGGGACCTGGGCTCCAATCTAACCCAAAAGCTGTCTGTTCGCACTGCCTCGATACCGAGCCCAGCCCCTCTGAGCTGCAGTTCATCTGTGACTTCCAGCAGTGCTAGGCACCTTCCTTCCTTCCTCTGTAGATGCCCACCACACCGCTGGCACATATGTACCATTCCTCCTTTTGATGGCTGTGGCCAGGTACCTCCTGAACACCTCCCTCATGCCTGCCCCCGCTGCTTTCCACACGTGCAGCCCATCCCAGCTCCCTGCCAAAGAGGGATGCCTCGCTGCTTGCCAGCTACTTGCATCAGTACAGGAAAAGACCAGGCATGACTAGTTTTTGTGTGCTGTGAGAAAAGACACCTGAGAACTGCTGTAATGCATAATCTGCCAGCAAAAATAAGGTTAAAACCATCCATTAGAATGCCTTGCTTATCATCCAGTATTACTGAAAACTGCTCTCCTTGGTTGTTTGAAAGGAAATGCAGTGATTACCCTCCTATTACAGACACCTACAAATATTTACTAAAATAATGTAGCAGAGTGATTTTTTTTTTAAAGTTGTCACAGCTTAAATATTCCCATTACTTTGAATCTGGTTTGATTCTGCTTCAAGTACAGCCGCTTTCCTGCTGCTTCCTAGGCAGGAGTCCAGGTTGCTGATCTCCAATTATGCTGACTCCCAGAGGGCTCGATCCGTCGCTGATGCAAGTCAATGACGCAGTGCTGCGTTCGATGGGACGCTGCCAGTTGAGAAACAGCAGTGCCCAGGAAAAAGAAAACCCACAGCGATCCTCATACCCTCGATGCTGGGATCCTCACGGCGCACAGACTGAGAGCTCCAAAACCTAAGTCCAAAGAGCTGGCTACTAAAAACACCTGGTTTTTTTTAGACCACCTCAGTATCTCCAGATGTCTCTCCTCTGAATGATGGCCCACACGTTGCTGCCACAGTTTCATTTCTTTCTGGTTCTTAAAAACCTGCCCTTTATTGGAGGGGGGCTGGAGTGGCTTTTACCCTGTGAATGCTGTCTGAATCTAAATGACATGCCAGAAATGTCATGCCAGCAGCTAACAAGGGGGTTTAGAATAAGCACTCCCTGGCCAGTACACAGCAAGCGTGGGCTTGTTCACCTAATCAGCTTTAGGGCTCCTCAGTACTAAGGGGGTTGTATTCTGTTTTTGTCAAACAGCACCGCACAAACACTCCTCTGGGGCACCTACTCAGAAATTGTATTTGTTCTTTTGGGGCTTGCATGTCGCCCCAAAAAACTGTAAGAAAGGTTAGTATCACTGCTGCTAGTTCAGGATGCCTGACAGTGTTTTTTTTTCTTTCAGGCCCTATTTTCAGATACTCCTTGATTTGTCAAGTTTCACCTCTTTGGACTAAAAGTTCCCTGTTTGAGATATATGCCATCTCTAAAACTGTTCAGCTGGTTTCCAGACTTCATTCTTAACAAACACATTTTCTGTGCTAAAAGAAAAACTATTTAAGAACTACTTTTCTAAGGAGCTCTAATGCCTTTGGACTTAGAAGCAAAAGTTTGAAATTTGGCCATCGTGAACATACCTCATTCGGCCAAATTGCACAAATTTCTAAGCTATAAGAAAAAAATCTTAGTTCACACATAAGAGAATTGTTAGAAGCGCAGCAGGGAAAAATTCTCTGAAGTGTCTCTTTTTGGCTGATCTTTGAGAATGATTCCCTCTGTAAACACATTCCCTTGCAACTGGAAATGCTAAGTGATCTGACAATAGCAAAAGGTAAGCACCTGCCACAGAGCATTCAAATTTAGTGATCTCTTTTATCAAGTTATCAAAACAAGGATGACCCCACTTCCAGAGTGTGGAGACAGACTAGTTTACATTTGAGAAGTACACAGGTACCACAGAGAGAACCTGTAGAAATTTTGGAATACAGATGTGTGGACTTGGGGCAACTTTGTGAAGGAAGAAAAGACTAGTGCTGAAAAGGCACCACGGACTAAACGAGGAAACAATCCCGCAGGAAGACAAGTATGCGATGAGGCAATTAACAGCCTGATCAGGTGTATGTATCAAGCTGGTAAAGTAAGGCTTGCATGGATAAACTCAACTCAGGCATCTCCTAGCTTTTGAGCACCTCAGTTTGTGACCTTTGCAAAGATTCTGGAGGTTTCTACCTCCTTGGCTTGGCTGCTTTCTGAGTTTTGGTACTCGTCTTGGCACTGACAGATTTTGCTTTACCTCTGTACTTAAGTTTATGATGAGGGAGTTCCATTTTCACATGTAAAGAATCAGGGAGAGTAAGGATTTCATTAGAAAGCAGAGTTTTGTCAATTTAACATCAGCTTCAGATGAATGACAGTCACCTTGAGCCAGATTTTCATTTCACATCATGTGCATATCACTGTGATCAAGCACCTCTGGTAGCTTATACCAATGAAAAATCAAGCTCATGCCACTATTGACTGAGCCCTGACTTTGGCCCTGGGATGCCCAGGATAGCCACATCAAGCTATTCCAGGCTCTGTTGGACTGGAAAAGCATCTGAAACCAAAGTAGTAAGTAAACCCAACTTTTTTACTACCTCATAAAACAACAAAAGAAAAACCAGTATCTGCTTCAGGTGATTTCTATAGGAAGGGAATTTGAGTGAGATTTTTCTCTAGAGAAAAGTCTTTTCTCTGTAGTTGTGATGCTGCATAGCTTTGGTCCCCTTCTCGTTGAAATAGCCAGAGATTCTGTTATCATCTCAGTTCTCACACTCTGACAAAAGGCACATATGTATTTTACTATCCAGTTTTGTAAATGCTTTGCTCCCCTCATCTGTTGTCACATTTTCGCTGTTAAAGATTCAGGCTCATCTGGAATAATCTTATGTTTTTCAAATACTTGATTTCACACAATACTGTTATTTATGGTTAAGGCTTCATTGGGAAGAATGACAATCAATCATGACTTAAAGATGGTCTCAGTGCCAGGAGCACTCGTATCCTTCTACAGGCCATCATTCTGACTTGCAATAAGCACCAGCTGGCAGTGGATGGTCATTTCCCTTACTGTCCCCTGAGGTCATGTTAATCAGCCCTCGGCTTTACTGTCAGAAGGCACAGAAATGGGACTCCACATACTGCACAGTGTAGGACTGACGGATGATACCAGAGAAGTACTGTTGATCCTCTATCAATGTCCCCAGAACTTGTTTCTTTCTCTGATTTCAGAGGTATCCACAGATGAACAGGGGTGTGGAGGCCAGCTGGCTGCTCCACACATCAGGTGGTTTAAAAGATGCTACAAGTAGCTGGATGCTGACAGCACAGTGTCCGTCATCTAGATGACTGCAACTAAGCACCTCCTTTGTAAGGGGGGGTGTTCAGCAGCAGGTATCGTCTCACAGAAAAGGTAACTGCTGAGGTTTAGACAATACCAGTTTCCATCAGTTTATGAGTCACTCCAGTTCCCTGAATGCTTTTCAGTATTCACCTACTTCCAGCAGTAGCCCCAGACATTCAAGAAAGAGGATGTTGGGAAAGGGAAATGATACTCCACATGCCAATGGGTGGTCAGCAAAATACATTACATCCCAAGAACGGCAATGAGATGTGAGCTACTGGACTTGGGAAGGACAATAATGAACAAATTGGAAAGCAAACAAAAAAAAAACCTGGTAAGAGCAGCGGAAGAAATACAGGTAAACTGTATTGTGAGGATTTAACAGGAAAATCAGGGCAGAACAAAACACAGAAGGCACCACAAGGGACATGAGCAAACTTTCCTGTTTCAACAAGATAGCTGTCCTTTCTCGCGCATGTGCAGCCCCATCCAAATGTGCAGTCACACAAATATTTTAAGCTCCTCTCTCATGCCAGCAAGAGAGTTGTTATTATGGCAGCCAGTGCTGCACGGCCTAGATGAGCCCCCAGAGAAAGCCCTCTCACCTCTCACTCACTCGCTGGCGTGCCAGCCAATTCCCTGCACACCTTACTATGTGCTCTGAATGACGGTTATGTTTCAGTTAGTGCTTCAACCCTTTCTGGGTGTAACTTTAGCCCCCTTGAGCAGACGCACACCTGCTTTACACTGCGTCTGCAGAATGGAAGAAACAAGGCCCCGAGTACAGAGATCTTGTTAAAACATGCTGTAGGCAGACCAGGAGATATTATCAAGCAATTGAACAAGGACCCATATACCTTTGGTCTTGAAATTCTGTCTGTTATCCCTGCTCTGCTGGATCCGCTTGATTCCACGTTGCAAAGTATTACCCTAAGCAGGATGACAGAAATGCACATTGTTAATTAATGTTATTATTTTACTACTCTTGGTACTTCATGGCCCAAGACATTTTAGCTGATAATTGAGATCAAGTAACAGGGTTATTTCTTTCATACCTAGACTGTATGTAAGTACATATATAAAAAAAAGCTATACAAATACTTTAGGGTAGACATCACGCAGTATGCAGAGTTTTCCTTAACACCTCTCAAGCCCACTTAATATTCAGGTTTGCTGTTACACAAAGCAATAAACTGACCAAAAAACAATTGCCCTTATATAAAGTGAACATTAAGGCTTTAATCAACAATGCTGTCAAAGTATTTAGAAGAAATTAGTTTATCATGCATAGCAAAGATGGGTTTCTTGAGACTTCTAATGAAAGCTGATATAGCCATTATCTGATTACTGTAACATACACTCAATCATTAATATAAAAGTCCTCTTTAATGATCTTTGTTTTATGGCCACAGCATCCTAGGAGGAAGCCAGGAGGTGGGAAGGGGAAAGTATTGCTTCTTGCTTTTGTTTACGCCAGTTCTAATGGGGTTGTGACACTGAAGAATGCTAATTTGAGACTGATGTTTATTTCTTGGCCCTGATCACAAGACGTGGGTCAGACTTATGAGAGGTCAGCAGTATTTGATGTCCTGAGGGCAAAACGATGCTATTCGAGATTAATTCAGAGGCTGTGCCAGTCTTCTGCAGTCCCAGGGATTGCCGGTTGGCATATTAAGACGATGTGAATCCACGCTCCCCATCACAGCTGTGCTGAACCAAGTCCTGTTACGAGTAAGGAGCTGTGTGCCCTGGCATCTGCGTGGAAATGATGATCCTGCTCTTCAGTAGCAAAACCATGGAGAAAGTAAAGATGCATAAGGGGTCTGGTAATTATTTCTCAAGTTTGTTATAGCAAACTGCACTCTGTTGTTATATTGCTGCTGGCTTCTGCTAATAATTTGCTCTCAGTTTTTAAAGAATAGACCCCAAAAGAAATTTGTTGGCATCTGGCTCAATCAAAATGGAAAAAGTCATAATAAGGAAACTGTCTTTCAGAAAGAGCGAGGACTGTGTTCTCTGAATGTAGATTTTTTTAATGACTTTGGATTTTGCAGATTGTAGTCATTATACAGCTATTTATGAGGAAGTATTATTGTTGTCTTTGTCAACAAAAAAAGCCTTGAGAACACTGTCTGTCACCTAGGATTAGTATTGCCACAAAATAAATGTTCTCTCAATATTTTTGTGGAAGTTTTCACAGGATGGTTAAGAGAACCTGAACCCCACTATTACTGCAAATTAAAAATTATTTAATAGTGCCGCCTGTGAAAGGGTGCTGTTTTTACAGTTGTCGAAGACCTCAGACACTGATCATTTTGTTTAACAATACATTATTTTCTTTTAGTACTTCTAGACAAATTGCAGGTGTTATCTTATGATTCTTTAAATGTCTGCGTTATTGTAAAAGCACTAGTATGAGTGAATAAATAGTTGCCTAAAATAGGTATTGATTTTGCATCTTTAAAAGCAAGGTACTGAGAACACCAATAATACGTTTACCTCAAAAATATGCATGTCTTCATGTACCATTCAATTCACACTGCAAGTTTTAGAGCTTTGTATCTCTTGGAGAGAGTTCCTACTGTGTATCGTTTAAGTCTCATATAAACTTGTAGGTTAAATGGCACATTAGTCTTGTTCTGAATCAGAAATTAAATGTATCCTTTGGAAACGCGTCTAAATATTTTTACTTTAATGATTGGAGCTTTTTAGCCTTTCTCTTTGTTAAAGTCAGCTCCAGAATTAGCTTTTTGTTGCTCCCCCCATCATTCCTTCTCCTGTCTAGAGAATCTCGGCTGCTAAAACCCACCACTGCCAAATCTGCTGCAGACTGTGGACAAAAGAGAAAGTTCAATGAAACAGGAACACGCGAGCTTCCCGTTTGTGCCACGCTGTGACTGTAAAACAATGGAGTGGCAGCAGACCTGTAGAGTACATAGAAGAAATGGACCTTTAAGGAATGTATGTTTTCACACACTGACGGGGTACTAAGCTCCCACGTTTTCCTACCATATGAAATTCATCACTGTGCATAATTCTATCTGCATTCTTGTGGTTCACTTCCTGCTCCAGCCATGATAAATGTCCTTTTATATTTGGGGATTTTAGGGTTACTCATCTTTCATTACTGTAGTTATCAAATCTGTATTTCAAATATCTGTCTGCATCCTGCTCATTCCAGTGTGATATATGAGTCTACAGATAGTATATGCACCCCATGCTTAAATACATCCATGCTAAGCCTCCAGAATTGAGTTTGCTGTTCACTTTGGCCGATATTCTTCCTCAGCCACTGCACCCCACAGCAATCACTTCAGCACCATCAGTTCACCTACCTTTCTCTGCATTTGATTCCACTCAACAAACGAGTTCATTTTTCATAATAAAACACTGGAAGTTTCCAAATGATTTTTGCTTCCCAGGGTGGACTTCAGAATGAACACAGGCGTATACATATGTACATTTACGTACGTATAATGGCTGTTTGCTTGTGCAGTCGTCCTGGGGGAGACCAAATTTGAGCTGTCAATAACATAATCCGCTTTAGAGTACAGGTCACACAGATAGGCCTGAGATTCTTATCAGATTTATATGTTAAAAGGCAAAGTCAGGTGAGATGAGTGTTTTCTTCAAGCATTGCAGTAAAAAGTGGATTTTTAAGAGGGATTTAAAAGGCAGAGGCAGCTGGGATGGATTAGAGATCCTTATGGAAGGAGAGAAAATTAGTACTGCCATGGGAGGGAAAGCTGGACATGATTTGACTCACTGGTCTTCCTTCTGTCTAGCGGACACGTAAGATCACTCTGTCTGTCACTATGGAAGAGTCTGCTCCAGTTGTAAGATCGATCGACCGTATTACCTGTCTCCAGGAATCTCTAGTATGCTCGTCTTTCTTCCTCCATCAAACACCTGATAACATTTCCCTCAAAGTAAATCCTGCCACCAAGATGAATAAATATGTTAATAGCAATGTATAATGATTGCAATGACTCTAGCCCAGCCTGTACACCAGCTCTTCAGTAAGTTTCATAACCCATTAATGTACAATCACAGTGCATTCTCCATTGACCCTGACGCATTCCTCACAACATTTAGGAGAGAGAAAGGAAGTGAAAGAGGGAACAGGCAGAAACATAGGCTGGTCAGAGAAAGTAGCCAGGTCCCAGAAAAATACCCCAAAGAACTATTTTTCCTATTTTAACAGTTTCTTCTGGTTCAGTTGAATTTTCTCTGTTTACTTTTTATTTTCTCTGTTTTCACAATTCAATAACATATCATTCAACAAGTCAAGAGCTTTCAGGATTACATTTCCAACAGTTGTTTCTCCTTGCTATGTTTCCACTTACTGAATTAAAAAAATAATATTATATTTTAAATTTCACATTTATTGTTATATTTATGAAATCTCTCTTCCCTCTAAGTAACTTAAATACCTGGATGTTTCCTCCCTATTTTATGTGATTCTAATTGATTATCCATTATGCCAATAGTGTAATTAAAAAGACAAAAATCAAAGTTACTCCAGAGTGAGAAGCTGTCCTAGAGCTTTAGGTCACATCAATTTGGGGCGCTGGAGAACTCAACGATGTAATTAAGAAAGTCCTGCAGTCTTCATAAACATCCCAAGGTTATCCTCCCCAGGCTTGTGCCTTTTTCCTTTCCTTGCCACTCCAAGCCCTGTCCCTGCCAATACCTGCCACAGGGAAAACAGGACCCTCACAGCTGGCCTCTGCCATGCTTCCAGCAATCTCTGTCAGCCGGATACAGGATACTGAGGGTGGCTTTAATTTATTCTTTCCTTTTTATCTGGTGTAAAGGAGCAAAAGGGCTGAAACTCTCACCTTTTCTCTCTTCGTTAAGGATAATATATTCAGATCTCTCCAAACAGAAGTGCCTAGTACTGTATGTGTGTTGTACTAGGGAAAGAGTGTTAGCTCTTATATTGCTGGAAAGTCTAACACATTTAAGTCAAAGACAACAAAGTTTCTAACACTTCTTGCAGCCCCTGTCTTGGAAGAGGAATTGCTGCAAGAGGTACTATTAAAGACTGCCCAACAAGGGATTTCTGGAGATCATTTTTGTACACTGGGTATATCTTTTAAAAGGTTTTTTTAAATTGTTAGGAAGAGCCTTAGAATACATGGGGATCTGCATATACACGTATGTCTCTAATACCACTTAATTCCTCCAGTACTTTTTACCCCAAAGGATTTATCTCGTAGGCTCTGAAATAGACCTAGTGAGCAGGGAAGTCTGCTGGCTCAATAATAGTGATAAAAGTCAGATATCATAATGCTTCCATTTCATTAGGAAGCTATCTGTCTCCTGCTTGCGGCTGGTTATGACCCAGGAAAAAGTGGATACATGGCTTGATACAGCATAGAAAACATAAGCTATATATTAATGATCACATGCTGTTTCTATCTCAAGAAGACAGTTCTCTCGGTTGTACATTGTTTGATTTGGCGGTAGGAAGAAAGGGAATAGATGATTTGGTTCCTATAATTTGTAAAAAGCATCAACAATTTTAACCTGCATTTTCCCTTCAGTCATATTCTCATCTCAGTTAAAGCTTCTTGTTTGATGTTTTCCTGACTATGACCATCCTTTAAAACACTTGAGATGAAGTCAGGTAGACGAAATAGAATATGGTGTATGTTCTAACAGCGTTAACATACATCAGTGAAGAGAATGGATTACCTCTCCATTCAACCTAAACTCTTTTTTTTCCTCAAGTGCCATACATGTATGGCAGACTAAGGACAAAGAGGATCGAGTAACATTAATTGCATGGTTCAGAGTACCATTTAGACTAGCCATGGCAGATAATTAGACAGGTAAAGCTTTTGGTTTAGATATTTGTGTGTGTTGGTAGGAAACTACAGTTTATCAGCTGGTCTAACTTGGTCTCCCCAGTATCATTTTCATGGGGGGGGGGGGTGACAGCTGCAGTGTTTTACCTCAAGTTCTAGGTTGAGAACCATATTTTGATAAGACATTAAAGCTCTTACTGTAAAGCCCTGCTACTTTTTCCATATATGCAAGCTATATTAGTGTTCAGTCATATTGCTCAAGAAGAAAACAATACATCTAGCTAATCCCACATATTCACTTCACATTATACCTTGCTTCCCATTTATTATAAACTTTTCTCCCTCTGCAATAAATTGATCCTTTTTTTCTTCCTTTTCAGTTTTCCTGATTCCAAACCTCTCACTAAGCTTGATTTGCTGCTTCTGCTGGGCCACCTAAACTATGCCATGTGTATTATACCTCAGGGTAGATCATTAATTCCTACCTCTTTGATTTAGCTGCAGTCTCAGTCAGATTCCCGCATCATTTTATCTCCCTCGATTTTTTCTGGCAGTTTGAAACTCAGCTTTGGTTCTGCCTCCTTAAACATTAGAAGAAAGTACATTTCTTTTACTTTGACCTCATTTTCTCACCTGACAACACTTGGCTTTTTTACTGATGTCTCCCCAAATCATGCTTTTTCCATTTAGTACTGAGGATATCATTTCCGTGTTTCAGCAAAAGCAGCTATTTGCGTTCCTATCATGTTTAGAGTCATCTTATGCGTCTGCCTGTGCAATTCCGAGTTCAGTGCCAAAACAATTTGGGAATTTGTATTAGAGCTAGAAAGCCTTTCTACTATCTTGATAGCTTAGCTGTATTTGCTGTCACAATATTAATATGGGCCAGTCGATTCTGCGTTCCTCAGTACATTTCTATGTTCCCTCTTGTGCTCTGGATCACTGTTGGCCACTGGTTTCTAATCAAACATGTTCATATGCAAAGATACATTCATCAAATAGCTGGTAAAATTTCTGTTACTGTGCAAAAATTCAGATCTCTAACTTCCAGGCTAAACCTACAGTTCAACCACTTTCATATTTAATTTAATACTAACTTCCTTCACATTTTACTCATTTAATCCGAGTTCACGTTCATACTCTCCTCGGAGTCACGTCCAATACTCTACAACATTAGCAGTCCTTTCAGGGTAATGTATCTTTCTTTTATCAAATACTGCCACCAAAGCTTAATTGTTAATACTCTTCAGCTTAGATGGTCCACAATTGCTTGTCTCAGTAGTTTTAGCTCAGTGTAATGCTCAACAATCCACCACATCCACTGCAGATTCATCAAAAAAAGCATCTGATTTAACAAAAGTGGAAGCTGGCCTGGCAACCCTGGAGATCAAAGTACATTAATGTATTTACAGGAGCTGAACATGCAACCATACAATCTTCTACCATATTTAACGGTGTCAAGTGTATCACTTTTTATTCTGGGAGGCCATCTTTAGAGGTTTGTCCTTCAGTTCCAGTACCCATTTAGTCCTCCTGAGTCCAGAAAGCAGATGACATGCTAGCTGTGGTCACGATTTCATTTCATTTTGTACGTATCTATTAATCTTCAACTCTTATCAAGGCACCCAAACCATATCAAATTGTATCAATCTTCAGTTACTACTAAATGGAGCCACCACAATACTGATCTACTCCATCTCCACAACCACCATCTATTTTTTAAATTAATTTATAGATCAGAATCATTTTCTCTAATAAAAAGCCATGACTGTGTCTACTACATAGCAGGGATGACTTAGGAGCTCATTTTCATGGTAGCACTTTGCAACCCTCATCACTATACGCTGTAGAGATTTGTGCCTGGGAAGATTTTGTTCTCCTTGAAGAGTTTGCCTTCTGAGTACAGCTTCAGTGCATAGACAAAACAGACTGCGATAAGGGACCAGAGACGATAAAACCAAAAGGGTTTAGTAGAAAAGCAAAGGTCTCAATTTGCCACTTGGTCTAACCAAAGCCAAAGAGGAGCAGTTCAAAAGCTTCATGGCAGAGGATTTTTAGGGAGAAAGGCACAGGAAAATGAAACATCATTTAGTTGTTTTGATTGGGCGAGATGGTATTTGCCACAGCAGGCACTAGGCAGGTTATCATGGATGTCATTACCAGCCCAGAGCAGGCAGCAGTTATTAGTTGGTGGCACGTGTGGTTCTGACAGATGGGGTGACAACCGTCCTGTGGCCTGCAGGAAACTTTTCCTATTCTGCCTCCCTTTCTGTCCCTGACAGTTCTTCCTCAGTGTGCTCGGTCATGCCCTGATGATAAGCACTCACAGCCTCAGCCGAACAAGCATTCTGGCTCATGGGAGACCTTCCCCTGTATTATCCTGGGCTTTGCATTAGTGTAATGCACTAAGAGCTTTTATTTTATTTATTTTGACTGGATAGTGGGTGTGGATTAACAGTGCATAATACTGATTTACTCCAAGGCTGTTGTGTGATCCTTTGCTTTACAATCCAGCTACTGGTTGGAATTTCCCAAAGGCCTTGCACCCCCTGCAGCTGGGACTAGATTTTCAGAAGATTTCTGCTCCCATGTAAGCACCTAAATAAATGTCAAGATTTTCCCCTGCATGTTGAGTGCTGTGTGGACTGGCACTATGAGATTGGCTCTTGAAAACTGAGCCCTATGAAGTGGGGATTGTGCTCTTTACTGTTTGTGATGCTTTTTCAAATGAGACTTAAAATCATTCCCAGTATTTTCAGTCATTAGAGATCATAAAGAGCTATGTGCCACATAAATAATTACATCTCTGCCTGCCCCTCTCTCTGCAACTCTCTGTAGAGAAGATACTTCTTTCCTAACAGAGACTGGCCCACTCATCTGTGATGCTGAATCCCTACGGTTCATAAATGGCTCACCAGAGGCAGTGGGGAAGACTGGATCTATAATATAGCTGGCACGGGTGCCTGAAGTGGTGGCTCCATTTCCACAACCGATGCTTTACTTTGGGATCTATGCTAGTGAAGGATGCTGGGTTTGTACAGGTTATTATTTATGCCATTATGTCAGTCGTATTGTTCAAATGGATTCAAATAAATTAGTCTTTCTAAGACTTGAACCAATTCCTGAATTACTACATAAATTATTAAGTAATCTGGCCTGGCTGAATGGGGAGCTTTTGCTAGGACTTAAGAAAAAAAGGAGAGTTTATCATCTCTGGAGGACAGGGCGGGCAACTTGGGAGGAGTACAGGGATCTTGTTAGATCATACAGAGAGAAAATTAGAAAGGCGAAAGCTCAGCTAGAACTAAATCTGGCCACTATTGTAAGGAACAAAAAATGTTTTTACAAATATGTTAACAGTAAAAACAATCCCAAGGAGAATATCTTTCCTTTAATGGATACAGAAGGGAACGTAGCAACCAGTGATGAGGAAAAGGCCAAGGTACTTAATGCCTTCTTTGCCTCAGTCTTTAATAGTGAGTCCAGTCATCCTCAGGGTACTCCACCCCATGAGCTGGAAGGTAAGGATGAAGAGCATAACATACCCCCCCTAATCCAGCAGGAATTAGTTAGGGACCTACTACGCCATCTGGACACTCACAAATCTATGGGACCTGATGGGATCCATCCAAGAGTACTGAGGGAACTGGCAGAGGTCCTTGCCAAGCCACTCTCTATCATCTATCAGTGTTCCTGGTCAACAGGGGAGGTCCCAGAGGACTGGAGGCTTGCCAGTGTGACGCCCATTTATAAGAAGGGTCGGAGGGAGGATCCAGGGAACTACAAGCCTGTCAGCCTGACCTCGGTACCGGGGAAGATTATGGAACGGTTTGTCTTGAAAGCACTCACATGGCAAGTCCAGGATAAGAAGGGGATCAGGCCCAGTCAGCATGGGTTTACGAAAGGCAGGTCCTGCTTGACCAACCTGATCTCCTTCTATGACCAGGTGACCCGCCTAGTGGATGAGGGAAAGGCTGTTGATGTTATTTTCCTAGACTTCAGCAAGGCCTTTGACACTGTCTCTCATGGGATACTCCTTGAGAAGCTGGCGTCTCGTGGCCTGGATAAGTGCACTATTCACTGGGTGAAAAACTGGCTGGATGGCCGAGCCCAGAGGGTTGTGGTGAATGGGATGAAATCCAGTTGGCGGCGGGTCACAAGTGGTGTTCCCCAGGGCTCGGTGTTGGGCCCTGTTCTGTTTAATATCTTTATCAATGATCTGGATGAGGGGATTGAGTGCACCCTCAGCAAGTTTGCAGATGACACCAAGTTGGGAGGCAGGGTTGATCTGCTTGAGGGTAGGGAGGCTCTACAGAGGGATCTGAACAGGCTGGATCGATGGGCTGAGGCCAGTTGTATGAAGTTCAACAAGGCCAGGTGCCGGGTCCTGCACTTCAGTCACGGCAACCCCATGCAGCGCTGCAGGCTTGGGGAAGAGTGGCTGGAAAGCTGCCCGGCAGAGAAAGACCTGGGGGTGCTGGTTGACAGCCAGCTGAATATGAGCCGGCAGTGTGCCCAGGTGGCCAAGAAGGCCAATGGCATCCTGGTCTGCACCAGAAATAGTGTGGCCAGCAGGAGCAGGGAGGTGATTGTTCCCCTGTACTGGGCACTGGTGAGGCCACACCTCGAGTACTGTGTTCAGTTTTGGGCCCCTCACTACAGGAAAGACATTGAGGTGCTGGAGCGTGTCCAGAGATGGGCAACCGAGTTGGTGAGGGGCCTTGAGCACAAGTCTTATGAGGAGCGTCTGAGGGAGCTGGGGCTGTTCAGTCTAGAAAAGAGGAGGCTGAGGGGAGACCTTATCGCTCTCTACAACTACCTGAAGGGGGGTTGTAGTGAGGTGGGTGCTGGTCTCTTCTGTCAGGTGGCTGGAGATAGGACAAGAGGAAATGGCCTCAAGTTGAGGCAAGGGAGATTTAGGTTAGATATTAAGAAAAATTTTTTTTACTGAGAGGGTTGTCAAACATTGGAATGGGCTGCCCAGGGAAGTGGTTGAGTCACCATCCCTGGAGGTATTAAAAAAGCGAGTGGACAGGGTACTCCAGGACATGGTTTAGGGGGCATGGTTAATGGTTGGACTCGATGATCTTGAAGGTCTTTTCCAACCGAAATGATTCTATGATTCTATGATTCTATGATTCTATGATTCTAATCTGCATTCCAACTTTTTACAGTACTGCCTGGTTTATAGTTTGGTAGGAAGGATTTCATGATGCAGGAACACCACATTAATTTTACATTTAATAGTGATACTTCATTGCTTCTAAAACTTTTCACACTACCTCATTGCTCGTAGCCATTCTCAAGTCATGTTTTTATCTGCCAAGATGACATGTTCAAAGAGCTTTGGCAAAGCTTGTACGAAAAACTTGTATGAAAAATAGGATGTTGAGTAGCACTTCCCAAATGTGAAAGAGATACAGCAGAGTGTTTTAGAGGCCAATTAATTATGGAATAATTCCTGCAAACTGTGGCAGTAATTAATGAGTGAGTAACATGCAGTATTTAGAAGTGAACAGCAGTTAGCAAACACTATGCATTGTTTTGTGACTGTAATACAAGAAACAGTCCTGTACTCATTTATTGATTATGGGTATTAACAGATTCCCCTAGTTAATGATGTGTCTTGTGCTTATATCATCCAGTTCTAATCTGAAATGTGGCTATGTATAAAAAATAGCACTTTCTTGCACGCGTTCGCAGGAGAGAGAAGCAAGTTTCCTTAAGAGTTTGCTTGGGTTGAGAAACCAGCTGTGATTAATTCAGGGAAGACAGCTGCAGAACCACACTGGCCATTAGAAATTGAGACTTTACTGCACATCAGGAAGAATGCATGATGCAACTGGAGGTCCTCAGGTGGCTTTCCTCTTATTCCCCAGGGGGTAAGCAGGACTGCACCCTTTCTCTAGCCTTATGATATACCCTTTACGCTTTGTGAAACAGTTCATACACAGCCCTGATAACAGGGTGAGTGCAACCTGTTCCATTAGCATATGATGAGGAAGGTCTCCCCGGCTTCTGTACACATCTCTGATCTGGCGCTGAATAAACTTTTTCAATTTGTGATTTATCAATGAAATTTCCTGCTAGCTTGTTCAATTAGCCCGACCAGCCAAAATCTACTGACAACATCACTGACCTGCAAGACCTGTTTTAGTACATCTCCATCAGCTCCTTCTGGGTTTAGATCATCAGGGAAGACCTTCAGGGAAGGGACTGTTTCTTCCACTATGTTTGTACAGCACTTAGGACAGGAGGCAACCAATGTTAATTGGCAAGTCTATGAAATAGTTTACTTCACCTTAAAAAAAAAAAAGATGGTGATGAAAAATAAAAAAAGCAGAGATGTGACCATCAGAGCCGAGCCAAATTTGGAGAACTGGACAAGGAAAAGTAGCATTTTAACTCTAAATGGAAGAAAGCTGACTGTTTACATCACTAGCAACATATACAAGAAACCCAGAGAACATTTTCACATAGAGTGTCACTATGCTTTAAAACTCAAGGTTGTTTTAGCATTGCCCTTTAAAGATCCCAGAGAGAACCAGCTTACTGAAATGCAGTAAGACTGGTGGTTTTCCATTAACTACTTCCAATAAGATGAAAAAAGTAACTGAGAAAATGGAGCCTTTTGTATGGAAACTTACACCTGCTACCCAGGGTGCCTGCCCATCCACTGGAGAATGTTTAGGTATGGTCAAAGTGGCAAAAGTTGAAAAACACTGCTAGGACAGTGGGTCTATTCACTCGAGAAAGGCATGCAGAGATCTTGAAATGCACTAAATATTCTTAATGATTACTTTTTAAGCCTTAAAGTGCTTAGAAAGATCATGAGCAAAACTTTTGGGTCCCAACTTCTGTGATTTGTCTTAAGATATCCTATTTTCCAAATTGAGAGCATCCAGAATTTGGCTAGCAGTAGTGAGGACTTCAGCTCATCTGACTGCTCTGGGGTAGGTAGTATCTTCTTCCTAACTGTCTTCTGTAACATGTTGTGGGCTTGCTGTCCCATTAAGAACACAACCTTACTACAAAAACAATTTAAGACTTGAATGACCGACTCTTGAAGAAGGTGCTCAAGTCACAGCAGTCTTCCAGGCAACAAGCTCTCTTCCTGAGGGCACCTGTGTTTTGGTCTTCCTTCATGGCTACAGCCTAGTGGCCTTTGAACTGGCCAGATAGCACTTGGCACCCCACTCTATATTGAAAAGGGCCTGATTCTCAGATATGAAGGAACTGCAACAGTTCCACTGAAGTCAAATATGTGAGTGCTTGCGACTCCAGATGGGTATTTTTATGTGTCTGAACCTAGTTGGTTGGACATTTTAAGACACACTAATCAAGTGTGTGTGCACACCATTCAAAGAAAAAGCATGTGATTCATGCAGTATTGTCAAAATACTTGCAAGAAGACCACTAATGAACTTAAGCTCCCATGTGTGTGCCTTTTTTTTTTCTCAGGCAAATTAACAGTCTTGGCAGGAGGTGTCAATCTGAACCCAAAAGAAGGTTCATCTTTCCTCACAATTCCTTCTTAACTTTAAAATAGAGGAAGTATCAACTATGAATTATTGACAGGTTGAGATTGATCTGTCACATGGGCATTAAGAATTTATTGCTTATTTCTGTGGGGGAAAAAAAATGCTACTTTTATAGATGCCTAAACTGCTTTCATTTTGTCAAAGAAGAAAAAAGACAAATGCTGAATGTATGTAAAAGCAACCATGGACTGCATTTCTTTTCCTCACTTTCCTATGGAAAGGAGAGTGTTAAACTGCCATCCACTAAAAGCAGCGATTTTCTGCTGAGGTCTCCAAGTCAGTGAATTTACATTTCGTAAGAACACCCTCAGGGGCTTTCAGCTACTTTGCTTAAAAGGTAGACAGATACATTTACAGCAGCGCATGCAGAGCTCCATGTGCTAACATGGCCACATAGCTGCAGATTCGCTTTCTGGCACATGTGTGTTAGGGGTGACTTAGTTCTAAGCAGGTAATGCATCAGGACACTTTTATGTGTTGGCTGGGAATACAGTTCAGTAAAGAATGTGACTGTAATTACCAGTAACGAGGGTATAAATTTCTGATCCCTGCTTTGTTGGCTGAATTTTGCTAGTGTTTCTAAGCATTTACATTTTACAATTCCCTTATTTATAGCCTGAAATTCGGTACACTAGTTTTTCATGCATGTGAAATGTTTTTTGTTGCATGTGGTAGGAAACTACTGCCTTCACAAACTAGACTTTCATAAAAATATTATAACCAATTTAGTTTAAAATATTTTAATGATATAATAATAGATTATTGGAGATTTTTAGTTGGAACACATTAATCCCATAGATCCTCTTTTCCTTACTTCAAATAAATAAAAAACGTTTTATCATTGTGTTCAAATTCATACAGCTGCTACAAAAAAATCATTTGTAAATAAAAAAAAATTCTCTCCTATATTATCCCCCCCAAACTGGGTCATATCAGCTATGTGGAAACCAGGAAATCTGGCATATTAGTTCATGCATGGTTTCAACCACCCAACATACAAGGGAGCATTTTTTCATTTCCATTCCAAAGCCATTCAAGCAACTTGCCTGTGCAAATCGTTCCATCCACTTCGTTGCCTGGGTTGAGTGAACAGGTTTTGGGGTGAGGCTGTCATTCACAGTGGGACATTTGGAAACGTGCCTTTCTTTGATGGTTGAGCTTTCCAAGACTAGACACTTGGAAGGTCTGCACGTTGCTAGGCTTGGACATCTGGGCACAGAATAAAGATCTTCTACAAGTACTGTAATTGTGAACTAATACTTGAATATTATATGGCTCCCCCACACATGGAAAAGTATCTGGGACAAAACTTGTCCTAATTCTCTGTCTTTTTCAGCATGCATCATACTTATATCACAGTCTGGGACTAGGCTGCCCAGTCACAACAGTAATAATACATTCCAAAGCTGCTCCCTTCTGCAGGTAGAGCAATGACTGGCTTCAATAATATTTTATATAATTTTAAGAATAGCTCAAGTTGACTGAAGTCAATGCTTTAGGGGGTCACCTTGCCTCACTAGTCAAGTCCTAAATCAAATTAGCAAATTAATATGTACCTCTGGTGTTGACTTGGCTTTCCTCGATGATGAATCAGGCCCTTTGTTGACTCTTGTTTTCTGAGCCAGAAGATAAAATTTCCAGGCCTTATTTGGTTTTAGCTCTTGACTTCAGTAGAGTTGCACCAGATTTATACGCCTGTCAGGGAGAGCAGAGTTTGCCTCTTCATATTTTTCCTTGAAAACAACTTCAATGGAAATGTCTAAAGGTGAGTCTTTGATTCTGTGTTTAAGGGGTTTATCATGAAGGTGTCAGTGATACCTGGCTCTCTTGGACATACTTCCTGCAGGATAGCCTGCGGTTGGCCATGAAGGGTCCTAAGGGCGGAAGGAGAGGAAAAAGCAGAGATCACAGCTCCTGTATGAACTGTCCATGGAGCAGCCTCTTACAACCCCAGGGCCCAACAAAAGCCTGCTCATCTTCTCCCACCTGCTTTAAAGAGCAAAGAGCATGAAATGAGGCAAGGAGGAAGTAGACCACAGTCCTGCTCTCCTCCACTTTGTTACATAATGGAGTGAGAGTACATGAGGGTGTTCCTGGCCTGAAAACGTGGGTGAAAGCACAAGTACGCATCATTAATTATAACATTATTTTCATTAGCATACTGCACAACTCAAACATAGCAGCAGCCAGAACCTGGCATTGACTTCAACCCTCTCTTTTCTGTCTTCAAAATGAAACTAACTTTTGACTTTTACTACAAACATCACAACAGCAGCTACTCCTCATAGAAGAATCTGCACCATCGTCAAACTGTGGAGAAGAGTATATGGGCACAAATGAAGATACTCCTTGGTAGGCAAGATTTCTCCCTCTGCTCGCCCAAACACATAAAACCTTCACACTGACCGCCCATAAGGTCTGCATATAAACCGTGCATGATGGGATCTAGCATCTACTGGACTATAGCCTGTTTCATTTTGGTTTTACCTGATGCACAATGTACTTGAGAAGTAATGTCAGGAATATAACAATTTTGTTTCAGAGACAGGAAGGCAAGCCCAGTTTCAGAGCTGACTTTCATTCCAGTGTCCAATGGAAATGTTTTTAAAACTGAAAAAGTTAAGAGGGACATTTGGACCTATCCACCACATGACTGCTAATAGCCAGGTGGCCAACTTCCCTGCTTACAAGTGGAAAAGCTGAGTTTAAATTCATTGTCCTGCTTTTATCCCTACTGGGACTTTGGCCTCTGTCCCCTACAGTGGATACCAGGAGTCTAACCACTGGCCTGCAGAGTAACTCTTTGGACTGGAGAATGGTGAACCGTTCACACAACAAAATACCTCTGACAAGGCTGAGAGAAAGTGGAGAGGCAGGTTTATAGGCAGATGTGCAGTTTAAGTCATCTCTGCACCCAGGCTGGACAGTATATGGGGTCACCAGTGCCCCAGGTGGTCACACTATTTCCCAGGTAGTCATTTCTTCTCACTTCTCTTTCTTTCCTAAAAACTCCAGCCTAGCCCTGAGAAATTTTCCCTGAGAAATTTTCATTGAAACCAACACACTTCCATGAAACATTTTGTATTTTTGTAAAATGCTGTATTTTGACAGAAGAATGTTTTCTAGAAGTTTTTTTTTCAAACAATTGTCATGACAAGCTCTAATGGATGCCAGGGGTGTTTTTAACAACCCAGATAATAGAGAGAAACATCAGCTCAAAAGCAACATCAAATCTTAGGGCCCAATTCTGGAAGAGCCCACTGCTCATATTGACACAGTGACTGCCAGCCGCAGTACACCACCTCAGATCATTACTCTGCCATTCTTACCATGCAATAACAGAGAGTTTGGGTCAAAACATACCACCCTTCCATGCCATCACAGTAACTTTAAAAGCTGAAATGCCATTCTCTAAGTATTTCACCCAAGTTACAATGTAAAATTGATATAAAGAACGGAGAGCTAATGTTTCTGACCACATGGATTACTCAGAGATACCACATCCTATTCCGTGGTACCAGCAGCTGTGTTCCCCCAAAACCTAAGCCACAAGTCTGAGGAAGTTTAGAAGAGACGACCTTTCATGCAGTAAAGAACTTTTCAATGTAATAGTGGAAACAGAAATCCTTTGTTTTCCTCAAATCTCAAGACAGTGGCTTTTCATCCTATGTTCAATCAGGGCTCAGCAGAAATATTTAAAAGGAGAGAAGAAAGGCTTTGTTTTTACACGGCCCTAAAGCTGCTTCTCCCTCCTCCTCCTCCTCCCCTGTACTTCTGACAGACTTTTAGGCTCCATAACATCAAGAAAACTTTATTAGACTTGGACTCACCATGATTTTACACGCAGGTGTCTACATTTAGAAAAACCTACTGTGTGCAACTTTGTACGTTTAAGTGGATGTGACCTTCTTGAAAAGTCAGATTATTGTCTTATGCTTGATTTCCACGTGTTTTACACCAGCAGAAGTGTGATCAAAGTGTAATTTGCAATATTCTGAGCAGTTTTTTAAAGGGGCAGAAACATAGGCTTCCCTGGATTTCAAGGTGACTTTTGGTTAGCTTTTTCTGCAGGTATTCCAGGTGTTGCCATTAGTTAGACATTCTGATTCTTGCTTTCTAATTATATAGTCCACAATTACTATCACCTTCCATTTCATTTTTGACATGACATGATCTATTTGTAGATATATTTTGGGGACTCCGGGAACTAGAGCTTCAGCTAGGTATGATGCGACACAAATTGCGTGTTGCAAATTATATGTTCAGGTCTCAGGAGCACAGCTTCATTCGTCAGCCTCCCAGGGGGGCTGGGAAGTGTAACAGCAACAGTCTCCTACCTGCTTGGTGAGAAAAAGGTATCGAGGCAGCTGGCTTCCTCCTGCGACCAAACAGGGGTGGAAGGACGCAGCCCACAATTTGATGGGCTGGCTGCTGCTGGGGAAGAAGGACACAGGGGACTCCTTGAGAAGGCCATTTAGCTGGGAAAAAAAGCCCAACTTTCTAACCAAAGTTGAGCTGAGTGGTAGAAGGCAACCAGGACCCTCATGAGTCTTTCTGGCTCCAGTGGTGTCAGGCTGGGGCAGGAGAACGGGCAGGCAGTGGTGTGGATACCTTGTCTACCTAGGGTTCCAGTGTGAGTCAGCTGCACAGGGAAGACCTGCAATGTAATTTCTACACAAACAACATTCAAAGTACATCCTTCCTCGGGAATCCTGACCAAACACAATATGCTCAAATCTCAGGGAATTTTGCTTGTTATTTTGGCCTCTAAATAGTATCAGTTCTTGAGGCAAAATGCTGCTATTGCTTACACAGGCCCCTAGCCACCTCCATAAAACCAAACTACCAACGAAGCAGCATGTCTTCCCATGTGGGAAAGAAACAGCAAGTGCTGCGTGAAAGTACAACCATGTAAAACTTGCACTTTAACATAAATACCAATATTTAGTACCCTGTAGGCACTAAAACCCACCAATACTGGGTGACAGAAAGACTTATTCACAGACAGCAAAATTAAAAACAACTGAAATCAAAATTTCTGTATTTCTTTTTCAGAACAAGTTGGAAGCAAGTCATGTCCTGAGATACACCAATGTATTTAAATCTCTAATGCTGTTTAGTGGTATTTCCACTGCAGAACATGACAAAGAGCATCAGCTTTTTTTTCTTCCTCAAGTGACATCACATTTTACATTATTTATGCTTTTGCTGACTGAAAAAGCTTAGCTGGGAAAACAACTGTGTACAGTAGTACAACACCTTATTTCTATTTTGAAATAAAATTGGAACAATTTTGAATTTAAATTGAGAAAGACTTGGCTAGAGCTAAGCATGCTTTCTGCAAAACGAATCAGCGATATATTTCTGGTTTTCCCTCCCTTCCTTCTTCACTTCTAGAGCCCTCTAATAGAGCGTGCCCATCCTAACAAATTGTGCTAAACGTCTTTAGGACATACTATGAGACTACCATCTAGCAGGACTTAAAACAGACGAAAGGACAGCTCTACACAGGTGAATGTCTAGAGCCTGACTCCGCAGTTTTCAAAATTTTCTTTATGGATGCTATTTAAAAGATACAGCTGTTTTGCAAGAGCATGGATGACTCTGTCCATCTATTCCATTCTGCTTTGCTGCTGATGTTGCTCAGGTGCGTGGCACGGGGTGTCCTAGGCAGAGCTGCACTAAGGAGCATGGCTGCAGAAGGGTTCTGCTCAAGCCTCACTGGCTTGCCTCGCCACTGTGGTTTGGTAGCCCGTGCCAAACGAGGGAGTACTGGTTTACTTCAGAGCCTTTTACCTGACAATCAAATGCTTACTTAAAAAAAAGCGCTGGCTTTCAGTCTGAGTCTAAGGTTGAGCTCAAACTGAGGCCTCTCGTTTTAAAACATCCTAACTGCAGGCTCTTTTGGGATCAGAAGTGAAGTTGGGAAGTGGAAGAAAAGGAGGGTAAGAGGACAAGCTCCATCAGCCACTCTCTGCATACTGTCTTGATCTTTACCAAATCCAACCCAGGCTCTCCCCTAGGTTAAGCCCCATATCTAAATGGTTGCTTAAAAGAAGCAGGCAGGAACACAGCTGTAGCGTCTTAGTCATGTTTCCAAAAGAGAATCTGGCCCATCTTGAAAAATGAAGCCTGGAATAAACTAGGTTGTAGCAGAGTGATATGGATTATATCTACACTGCAGATGTACTAAAAGGAATGTGTTGTGTGCAGCTTGGCCAGGAAGGAGATATGAAGTACAGCATATATGAAACAAAACATGTAAAAGACCATGGCAGCGATAGTGGGAAAGTTTAATTATCTAGACCTCAGAGTGGATTACATTAAGCGGAGGAAGCAAAGCTTGATCTGGTACAGGACTGCTTTCTAATTTAATGTGTACATAAACTGGCAAGGAAGGGAAGAATGCCAGATGTGGTATTAAGCAACACAGAGAATATGATTTAGGACATTAAAGTACAAAAAAAAAAAAAAAGGTAGAAGGAGCAGTGACTGCTAACCTAAAACAGCTTCTGCAGCAACATTCTCTACTCCAGCTACAAGCTGTATGTACCCTCCAAAACGGAGGGCAGATACGAACTGCCATGCCTACATATCCCCGCTGGAGCAATAGCTGGGCCTGCAAAACCTCTCACCCACATCTACACAGCTCTGCCCCAGCGCAAAGCGTTCTGCGGCCAGCTGGCAAACCTGCGTAGAGACCATCTTTCAAGCAGGCTACGGAGACCTCAGAGATAAACTATGGTAGTTCTACGTCACCTCTGCCCTCTCTTGATCTGCTTAATGATCTGCAAAAGCAAGCGAGCAACGCCTGCAGGCTTGGGGGCCTGTTTATGTTTTAGCTGCCTCTCGAAGGTGCTTTCCGGGTCACAGAGCTGTCTGGAGACACCTCGCCTGCACACCAGGAACATCCCTCCAAAGGCAACTCCCTCCATGCCCTCCCTGTACACGCAGGGCCTCACGGCAGGTCTCCGAAGTGTAACATCTTCATGCGTAGAAGGAAAAAGTTTATCAGATGGGACTTGAAATCGTAACGACGGTGGGATGGAGCATGATGCAGTAAATCAAACACAGCCATATAATCAAACACAAAAACATACGGAAGTGCCGCAAAAAATCTAGCATAGACACACAGCAGTAATAACCTTCTAGGAAGAAAAAGGGATTCATTTCCGAACCAGGTCAGATTATTTTTTTTCCTGAGGAAATATAAGCTTTCCTCCAAAAGGTGTTCTGGCAAGTTTCAGGTTTCCTTGTGAACGCCCTACAAAACGTTGTTTAGAGCTCTTGACACCAGGCAGCATTGCCGCTATGCCATGCTAAAAAGCCTCGGGTAATTTATGAGCTATTTCATGTACAAGGCCAGATTCTTGTCTCACGCCACACGCTGTAAAACTAGAGCCACCTCCACTTCAATAGATCCAGATCCAGACAAGTTCACCGCTTGGGCCCCTACCACAGTTTCAGTTTCCTCTATTGCATTATTATTATATTACTTAGCAGGTCTGCCGATGACATTGCATTCGAAATGGAGCAATTATAAACACTGGCAGGAAACGCTGGAGTAGCAAATGCTTTTTTAAAAATGGCAAGGATGTGAAGAAATTCAATGGAGATCTTTCATCTGATATATGAAAAGCAGAGGACCGGGGAAGGAATCAGTGGGGCCATGAAAGGGAATGAGTGAGAAGTCAGTGACAGATGAGACTGACGCTGCGCTGAGCCTGAATTAATATCCTTTGCCTGAGTATTTACAGAAGAAGCTGAAGGTCACATCCCGGAAACAAAGATCCATTTTCTTGAGGGGGAAAAAATTAAATGTTAAAAGGCTTTATGATCCAATCTGGACAGGTAGTTAGTTAATTAGAACTATTAAAAGTTGACAGGACCCAAGACTTAGATTAACTGCATCTCTGAAGTTGGAAGGAAATAGCAAGGGAAATTGGCAAACCTTTAGTAATACTGCTTGATAGCTTCCTGAGGAAGGTATATCTGGATATGCCTAGAAGGTAGCTACTCCCGCTTTACTTTTTAAAAATAATAATATTAAAAAAAAACAGACCAAAAAAACCCCACTTTTTTTTTTCTTTTTTAAATCAAGGGAGGATTTAGGAATCCACTCACCAGTAATCCCAACTGCAGCCACAGAACGGATATTGGAAACATTAATATGGGACGGGGTTATGCAACATGTAGAAACAGCCAGCCCAGGGAAGGAAAGGCAGCTGGATTCACGTCACGTCTGTCAAATGTGCTTTAAGTTCTTTAAGTACTTTCCTTAACAGAGAGGCAAAAGTGAAGTGCCGGGCATAATTTATCCAGACGGGAGAGATTCATTTGGTGTCGCACCCCACAAAGAGATTGATCTGTAGAATCAGTAAAGCACCGTATAGAAAAAGCGCAATAGCAAATGGCTTCAAAATTATCTGTGGGACAAGAAGCAAGGTGTCAGCAAAACGGCACGGTTCAGGGTGACTAGAGGGACAGGAACAAGGCGGTACTCCCAAATTTCAGCACCATACCCACTTTTGTTCAACTTTTATATAAATGGCCTGCAGGGGATATAATTTTTAAAGTGGAATTTTTTGCTGATAGCACATAAGTGTAAAATGGTGCACAGAGCAAGCAAATTTAAAATGATTTGAATAAATTAGGCTTATGGACAGATAAAGGGCACATCCAGTTCAGTGCGGCAAAATCAGACATAAAGACTGCAAGGCACCAAATATAATGATAGGCAGGAAAAAGGGAGGAGAAAAGGGAATACTGACCAGGGGAAAGGTTATAAGGTAATTACTGATAAAATACTAAATTAATGCTTAGAATAACCGGGAAAAACAAAGACAGGCAAATTCTTCATGCTCAAAAAGACAAATTCTTCATACTACTTGCTGAGTTGTGTCTTCAATAAAGCTGAATTGAGACACCTTTTCTAGCACTCTAAAAACATTGAGATAAAACTCCAAGAGTTTGAAAGTAGAGACACATTGTCTCAATAAAGACACAACATGATATGACTTTTAAAATGTATTTTCCCATCCCCCCAGCAAACAAACATGCAAAATTACTTTCTTGCACTTTGAATGTTAATTTGGGGTCTATATCTGTAAAAAAACCAAGCATAAATAAATTGAAAGGTAGTTATTACCGGTGAAAACAGCCTTTTTACTGCAAAGGTTATGACATTAACCCAGGGAAAAATTCATGAATATTCACAATCACCATTTGTCATTAAGAATCATAAAATGAAATGTTGAGTAGGGCTTTAGAAAACTCCTCCAGCCTACTAAATTCCCTCTTCGCTACTTGCTATTATGCTAGCGTATACCCCACCATTTTTTTGGCAGTGTGTTTTAGAAACCAAATTCCTGCAAGTTTTCCTTATCCATCTCTACGAGGAAAAGAGAACGAAGATAGGAATCACAAAGACCTGCAGAAACCTGCTAAAAAATGAATGACTAAGAATTCAGCCAAGGACTTCTTCAGGTGTCTGTAACCAAAGCCAGGAATTCCCCCAAAGAAACACAAATATTAAAAGAGGACAAAGTTACTGGGTTTGCCCCTAAATATCTCAGAAACTATTTAATTTTCACATTTGCACCTGTCAGATTTGTTCCAGCCACCAGGTGCTACATAATGTGTGTGCAAATACAGCAGAGAGCCTTTTGCAAGGGAATAAAAGGGATGGAAGCCTGACTTAGGGGGCGGGGGGGGAAATTAGGAGGCAGATGTTTCTCAACCAGGAGCAGCCATAGGCAGGTATAAGGACTGAATAAAAAGATAAAATTAGGTGAGACGCTTCAACTGCAATCTCAATTCAGCAATCAATGCCGATATTCTGCAAAGCACAGAGCACAAAACTAGGGGTCCACTTACTGAGTGAGAGCAAATTCTGCAGAAGGCGGCTTTAACACCAGAGGGAAAGGATGAAAAGCCACAGCAATAAATGAAGAACTATGGTTAAAGCAGAAACCATATGCATTCAGTGAGCAAAGCAGTCGCCCACGTGGAGTGCAGCAGAAGTCCATGTGTGGATACATGCACAGAGACGCACAATAGCTTCTGAAACGTTTAGGGAAGCTCAACTGTTTATCTACATACCCATTCACCCTCATACTATGAAAACCAATGTGCCAGTGGAGGCCCGGCTGTCAATCAGCAAGGAGAATAGCTGTCCCCTGTGCTAAAACATCCCAGGCCATTTGCATGTTTACTGTGCTCAGTGATTAACACACCACTGCAAGGGTGGCGAGGCCAGGACAATCCACAGAAAGAGAACAGCTACACTGCAAGAGAAATGGGGAAAGGTACCCAGGCATTCAGATGAAGGACAGGAAAAAGGGAGTGCATTCCCATCTGTCCCTAAGTTTTAGAAATATGGTAAAGCACAAAGCAGGGAGTTTAAATCCTGGAAGTCTGAGCCATGTCATATGAGCTGAGAACGGCTGGCTGGGCTCAGCCCCTCCAGGAGCCACAGCAGCCCAGGTTTGTTTAGCAGAGGCAGGAGGCAGCTCCCTGCTGCGGTGCCCTGGAGAGCAGCCGGAGCTTTTGGAGGTTTCCGGCTGCGGGCTGCTCTCTATCCCCAGTCAATAAAGGCCACCCTGATGATATGCTCTAACATCTGTCCACAGCTGCTGCACAAGCTCAGGACCACCGGGTATTTTTGCAATGTCAGCTGCATGTCTCCTAGTCCCACCACCACCATCCCCTGCTCCAGTCTCAGAGTACCTGGACTGTCTTTGGGGAGCACATTTCCAAAATGCCTGAACACCCCTTTTCCCCCAGAGAGAGCGAGCAATGCAATCAGATGTCAAATTCTCACCCTATGTCCACATATTGCTGATGGTAAAGCTCACCTCCAGTAGCTAGCGTTCCCGTTGCATTCACATCTTCCCTCTGGCCTATTAATATATACAGGCACTTGTGCTCATTGGCATGGTGACTGTGCTTATGTCAGTCATGCTTCTTTGTATTCTCCCTGCTTAGCCACTCGCTGTTGTGCAAAGGATGCGTGCATCAGGCTCAACACCTGCTAGAAATCTCTGAGCTCTCTGTGCCTTTCCTCTCTTCCCAAGCCCTCTGTACTCACGTCAAGTATTTTGTATTCTTTTTCCAATCTGATTCTCATTTTTATTACTTTTCCCACTCTTATTTTCCAGCTATCCAGCTTTCTCGGTATTTCTTCCTTTGTTATATTTGCTGTATCACTCAGGTTTTGTTGCATTTGAATTGCAGCCATTCAGAGCCACATTAATGGACAAAAAAATAAAAAAACCTGAAAAATCCCAGCTCCCCTTCCCTTTTCTCTACCTGTCCTCACCCCCCAGGAAAAAAAAAAAAAAGCTAACATCCTGCAAGAGCAAAAAGTGAAAGACAAGCAAACTCAAATTGTTGTCTGGCCTGACTCATCAAAATGATGAATCCTGATAGCACTTACACACAACGGTAACTGGAATCATAACTACACCATCACCTTACGCTGATGGGGGTCCTCACTGCTGCCACCCAGGAACAGCACCCTGCCCCCTCCAAGGTCTTTGTTCCGACTTGTCCCCTCTTACTGGGAGCAGCAGTCATGCAATGGCACAAATAAACCCAAATGCTGATCCAAAACCTGATCCAGCTTAAAATCAAACCTGACCAAAAAGGACACCTATTTTCAGCCATATCCAATTCTTACCATGGTCCAGATCTAACAACAAATGTATCCTCAGTCATAGATAATCAGAATTCACTATTTCAGTAAAAGGATTTTGGCAAAGCCCTGACAAAGCTTAAACGCTCTGCAGAGACATCCCAGATTTTGGCAGTGTTTAAGCTGGGAAGGTTTCTGGGGTTCAGGGCAGACCCTTGGTTTACTTAGAGGAAAACTTTAATTGAAAACCTAGACCTTGCTGTGTAAAGCAGATGTTTTGATATGAAATAACATCAGGAAAAACATTTGAAAAATGGCTAGCTACAGTAGGAAATTAAAATACATTTCAAACCCTTACCACTTATTTTGTCCCCTGAATTCTCTGTTCCCATTTTTCTGTATTCATTTAGATCCTAAATGGCACAGTGCTACTGGTATGGTTTTATACAGTATGTATTACCATAATATTTATTACAATTAATGTTTAAACATCTTATTAACTCCCAAAGTAGAATTTGCCCCCCCCCCGCAGGACTCCTCACCACAAAAACTAGGAGTGCCTTGCAGATATATCCATGCAAAGCTTCCCCCTACACTGCCCTTCTGAATTGCCTGGAGAATAACATGGAGCCCCGAATCACAGTTCAAATCTTAACTTTCAGGAATTCACTTTGCACTGCTCCTATCACCTTGAGGAGAGCTGTGCAGGGCTGCCCCCCACCATTCATCATTTCCTCTTTCCTTAAAGATTTTTCTTTCCTCCGTTTGCTTGCTGCGTTATTTCCCGGAGGACTGCTGCTGGATTGACTGGGCTTTAATTGCTCGGCCCCACCAGGCTCAGGGTGGAATTTCACCTTCACTTCTCCCCCCCGCTCCCCGCTGCTCTCCAGAGCTGCTGCAGCTCTCAGTGACTTCTGAGAAACAGCGATTAGTGATTCACTAAGTTTGTCACTTTATTGCCTTCATGTGGATATGCACGATGTAGGCCAGCTGATTTGCATTTATTCCCACTATCCCCTCTCTGCTTTCTAAGAGCTATCTTCCCAAGATCTGTATTACTTTCCAATTGTCCCTTATTTTAAAACGAGTTTAGTGTTGTTACAACTTTACTCATCACTCCTTTCCTCCTCCTCCTCACATATTAATGGACATGCTCTTCATACTGTCGGTCCTCCTGCTGATGCATTTGTACAGTCAGTTCTCATTCCCCAGACCAGCTTTAGCCAACTGTCGTGGTTTAACCCCAGCCAGCAACTAAACACCACGCAGCCGCTCACTCACTCCCCCCCACCCAGTGGGATGGGGGAGAAAATCGGGAGAAGAAGCAAAACCCGTGGGTTGAGATAAGAACGGTTTAATAGAACAGAAAAGAAGAAACTAATAATGATAATGATAACACTAATAAAATGACAACAGCAATAATGAAAGGATTGGAATGTACAAATGATACGCAGTGCAATTGCTCACCACCCGCCGACCGACACCCAGCCAGTCCCCCGAGCGGCGAATCCCTGCCCCCCACCTCCCCGTTTCTGTACTGGATGGGACGTCACATGGTATGGAATACACCGTTGGCCAGTTTGGGTCAGGTGCCCTGGCTGTGTCCTGTGCCAACTTCTTGTGCCCCTCCAGCTTTCTTACTGGCTGGGCATGAGAAGCTGAAAAATCCTTGACATTAGTCTAAACACTACTGAGCAACAACTGAAAACATCAGTGTTATCAACATTCTTCGCTCTGAACTCAAAACATAGCACTGTACCAGCTACTAGGAAGACAGTTAACTCTATCCCAGCTGAAACCAGGACACCAACTTTGCTACTTCGCCCCATCCCCACCACACAGCTTGCTCTAGGCTGTACTCTTGCTTTCATCTGCCTGCTTCTCTGTTGACGAAAGGGTACCTTATGCCCTCGTATATACAAGTCATCCTTCATGCGTCTAGAAGAGGTAGAAATTTGCTGCCACATGAATCTCTGGCAAAGAGCCATCAGGAACACAGGTAAGGTGAACAAGGAGTATCTGCATTATCACAAGCCCTGATACCTTGGCAGCATCGGTCAGAAGTTGCCTGTATCCTTTGCTATTAATCATTCCTCAGACTCCTCAGAATGAGACTGAGTTGGGGGAAAAGGCTCTGCAATAGGCAAGAAGGTGCTCATTCTGGAAAGGGGCTCAGCTGCCTTGTTTCTGCCTCTTTCCTATCCTCTTAGAGCAGCTCAGAACTGCCAAGGGGCCAAAAACCTGGGCCAGGTTTCCTTGCACTTCCCTGTTTCTGTCTGGTTCCAGTTATAACTCCTTGCCTGTCCTCAGTGGGTATTCATTTTGCCTGTGCTCACCTATCCACATGTCCTGGCCTGGGCCCTCCTGCCCCAGGACATACAGACTGCCCAGTCAGTCCCTTTTATTCTCCCAGTGCAATAGGCAACAGCATCTCCACCACATGATCAAGTAGGTCCAAGTCAAAGGCACACCAGCAGTATTTTAAATTTTTACATGGTCTTAAACTACACAGCCTCTAGCTGGAAGCACAACTTACAATATAACTTGGCAAGATTTTCTCAGAGGGGATTAGTTTCAGTGACTGTCTGCGAGAAAGTGAACCTCCCTTTGCCAACTCTTGCCTCTTCCTCTTAGTTTTCCTGGTTGCTTTATCCTCCCCATGAAGGTATACTGTGCCTGCTAAGTATATGGGAAAAACACAGGGATGAGCTACAAGAACGAGGGCACACCAAATGTCACTCTAACATATGAGAAGACCAGAGCATGGACTAATGCCTCATTCCCATGTTTAACGAAGAGCTAGTCAGCTTCCTGCTCTTCTGTCCACGCCTGCAAGCTCCCTTATGAAAGAGGGAGGTGGCTAGACACTCACTGCTCATCTCCAAGAGGTCTGTGCTCCAAGGCCAGCCTTGCACAAAGCACCCTCACTTCCTCACAGGAACACAAGAGTCTTACGGTTGCATGTGAGAACTTCAGGATCGCAGCTGTATAGCTGAACCCTCGTCTCATCACATAAGGCTGCATCTGTTGCTTATGTTCAGGGGAGCGGGGGAAATAGCCAGTGAAGATAAGGAGTAAATAGGAGAGAAAGGCATCTGCGTGAAAGCGAAATTCAGCTGAGACCTCCAGAAGGCAAAAAATATGGGCTGTGGCCTGCATAGCCTCTGCTGATGGGCTCGCACAAAGGCCCTCAGTGTGCAGCAGATATTCCAGTTCTGTCGTTGTGCAGATAATTAAAAACAATAATGAAAGGGAGGTTTTTTATGCCTGCGCTCCAGCCACAGCCTCAGCTCCTGAGCTGCAGAAGCTGAGTGGTCCCTCTGCAGCAACATTTGCATTATTGCTAATCTGTAACTGGGATCCCCACTTAGCTCTATGACTCTCTCTGACCATTTTCAGACCTTTACCATTCAAGTCAAGAGGCTCCTTCCTCTAGAAATTATATTAAGATTTGAAAGCACATTTCCTAATTTGTTTTAACAAGCTGCAATGATTTCTGTTCATATCTACGTGAGTGCATTGTTTTCCCAGCATACACCTCGAAAATAAAACAAGAATCATATCCATTTCATAATTCCTTCTAAAATCAGGTATACAGGAATTAAAAAATGTTTGATACTGTTACATCTCTCTCATCCAGCAACAGGAAATGACAATAAGGTCTTGCTTTCTCCCTCAGACAGTAAGGACCAAATTCACACACAAATCTAAGTGAATCTGCAGTATTCCACCTAAAGCAAGCTAGCCTGTGTAAGTAAGCTACCACTTTAATTTCTGTCTTCTTTCATCCTTCCGATTGCTGTCTTTCTTGCTACACATCTCTTTCAGCCTCTCATCATGTAAATTATTCCACGTTAGACTCCTTCAGATTCACTTAGACCAAGAGGATTAATTTCAGAGCTGATGTGTAAGAAGGTGTAAATTCTACACTAGGGTGTGAGAAGGGATGAGATTTTCCCTGCACGCTTTGGCTGTCCTCCTCCTGGATTTACACAGAAAGGAATCCCAATCCCTTTGTCATTGTCAGGAAGAGGCTGAGGAATCTAGAAGTACACATCATAGCAGCTTAGATTTATTCAGACTCATCTCTTAGTTTGGGTCTGATATGAGTATTGTGTAGACTTGTCCCTTCCAAATTTAAGGCCAAATCTGGAAATGGTGGGAGAGTTTCTTTCTTAGGGAGATAATCCTAGAGTTAAACAAACAAAAAGGATATATAAAGTTATATTGTCCCCAGTATAACGGAGGACATACTCGGCGCTCTAAATGCAATCCACATGACTGTCCAGTGTCACCTAACTTCATTTTTATTCACTTAAACGGGAAGCTCAATGATCAGAGCTGCTATGTGGCTACAGCTTTTGCTGAGCTCTGTCTGCTTACAGCACTCCTGGGAGAAGAAAAATCAAGCCATTTATTTAGGTGACTTCCTATAGATGGAGGTTCAGTAATTTCAGTTTTGCAAGCCTGAATGTTTGCAGATGATATACAAAGATGTGAAACAGATATCGACTAAAATCACCTCAACATTTAGATGGTTCCTGAATGTAATAAAATATCCCTGCCAGAATGATCGGTTCTCTGTTGGTGCAAATTCAGACTGGAGATAAACAGGCATGACTTCAGAGATGCTACTGGAGTTAGCCCCAAGATAAATTTGGACCTGTAAATTCAGTCAGAACACAGATCCCCACAAATATTTCAGACTTTCTCCAGTCTTGCTGAAAAGGCCATTACTTCTGCTCTTATGCTTCGCAAGGAAGTGAAAGAGATGGATTGCAAACCCTCAGCTTGCTGTCTCAAGTGAAAATTCTCACTGCAATATTTTGGAAATTCAGAAACTTTCTGTCCATTTAATATGCTGGAACCTTTCCCCACGGGGCAACTGAAAGTTATCACCACCTAATGATTATTCAGTGACATCTGCAAAATAAGTTTGATGGTTTTGGGCCAGTTTCTGTTGGACAGATGTCAGTATCATAAACTATGCTATCGTTGGCACTAATTGGTATCATCCTTGTCAAACGATCTGCAGTACAGCAAAAAAACCAGAAGGAGCACTTACATTAAATTTCCCTTTTGCCTATTCAAGTTTTTCTTCATGTCATGGACACTTTCTCTTACCCCAGTTGTCTCTGTACCTTCGAAAAACAGAGGACTCACCAAGGTAAAAGCTCAGGCTCTTCAAGAAGCATTAAATCCAGCATTCTGTGTGTGGATCCCCACAGAGAAGACACAGACATTAAATCTCATTCTAAACTGTGTTTACTCTCAGTAAATATTTCTTCTTGCAAAAAGCATTGCCATGGCATTGTGCAAAGCTGTATAAACAGTTGTAATTTTTGTCCTACTTTTTGATCCTTGCAGCTTGCGTCCAGGTTGCTGAATTGTTCAGTTGTCAAGGGCAGGTTTAAAAATTTTATGCATCGGCATGGCGTGTGATGTAAGCTCTCATGCACCTGACATCTCACGCATGAATAAGTCAGGCATGGCTGGTGATTCACTGTTGAATTTAAAGACAAATAAGAGTGGCTTTCTATGAGGATACAATACAGTGAGCTCAATTTTGCAATTAGGAATTAAAAAATATTTTAAATCTCAAATTAGATTTTGTTTTAAAAATGTTTCTTGACAAACTGTTTTCTGTAAATCACTGAAGTTGTGTAACTTTTTCTGTGCAAATATATGCACACTGGGTCCTTTGCCTGTCTTAGATGTGCTGTAATCTACTCCTGACTGACTTAGTTTTTACTTGTCCCTATGCTAGTTACTGTGCTCCTCGTTCTTTCTGTGCTAGCCTCATATAATCCTCTTATGTCACACACTAAAGTGCTGTCACTGCGATGAACTATGATTTCTCTTAGGACCTTCTAGGTCTACACTGGGGTATTGCAGGACAGGATAGAAATCCAAAAGCACTGACATTTTAGATCAGTCACAATCAAACAATGCTTACTAGCCCTGAATGCATTCAGGAGTAGCAAGCAGTTGCAGAGTAGTTAACAGCTGCAGAAAGTTATCAGTTTAATTTTGCCATATAAGCAGAAGATCAAAACATGCAGAATAACTACCTACTGTCCAGAATTTCCTGGTTCATATTTGTCTATGTCCCAAAGCTGCAAATAAAAGCATGACCTCACTTTAGACCTGCAAGCAGCACCCTGTCCACTGCCTTCACGGGGGACATTCACATTTAACTGTTCAAGTTTGCAAAATCAGGGCCTTAATTTGGGAGCTCTTGATAATTTTTCACAGACAGGCCTCAAATTTGCCCTTCCTATCCTATTGGTTTCAGTGTGAATTATATATGAATTTCCAGGGGCGAGATAAGGGCCACAGACATTTCTCTCTCTTCTCGCTTTCCAGTCATTTCTTTTCATTTATTCCACACCAGCAGTTACAAAAAGTGGTCTGGGGATTGGAGTGCCATTCTGGCAGTGAGTAATAGGGAGTTTTGGTTTGTTAATATGAATAGTCTTCAAAATAAACAGGTAAACTGAAAGATACTGGAGGAAAATGATTATGAGGGGAAAAGAGGGATTTATGTCTAGCTCTGACAAACTGCTAATACCAGGTCTCTCAACCAACAACTAGTCCACAGCACTTTGTTCCAAGTTCGTTTTCCAAGGAGACATTTCAAGGCAAGCTTCCCAGAGAGACAATCACTCTCCCAGAATAAGAGACACGAAGGATATTAGAAAAACTGAGGGCTGATTGAGAAGGAAGATTTTAAAGGGCAGCCAAATTCCTTCCTATGGCAAACTGGGACATAGCTGTCATCTGTGCTTTTTTTTAAAAAAAAAAAAAAATCTCCTGGGCTCCTAGTTTAATACCTTTTTTTTTTCCCCTGGTCTAATCAGTGAGTATGAGGTAAAGACACATTTATGTCCTTCAAAAAAGGTAGTAACGCAAAGTTTCCAATTACCCTTTAATTAAAATATTAATTAATTAACAAAGTGTATTTATGGAATAATTATATAATTTCACACACCATCGATCGTATTTTAAACAAATTCATTTAATTAAGTTGACATGTACACTGCATGCTCTCTGTAGAGTTATTCTTGGAAACCAGTGCATGTCTGCCTTTAAGGAGATTCAAACTGTACGGGGGAAGTTTACAATGGTCCACAGTGGTATTCAGAACAGAAATGAAGCCACTTCACACTTTTAAGTAAATTTAATACCAGTGACTATATCCCCGAAGGCTGAAGTCCCCTATCTGCATAAAAGGCACTGGGAAGGCAAGAGCAGCGTGAGCTTTCTCACTACCAATATCCCTCATCCTGACCTGGAGGGGCCGACTTTAATAAACGGTTAATCATTATCCTCTTCGCCAAGCCTGTTAAGCAGCTTAAGAAGCTTGGCATTTCTGTGGTGGGACTCAGCTAAGGCTACCAAATCATTTCATGCAGCCTGCTGAAAGCCATCACATGCAGATAGCACGGTGCGCCGGGGCAGCATTTAAAGAGAGCTCTAGGTACATTTGGCAGATTTCCCCTTGGAGTCATCCGTTTTGCGCTGCCTCCTGCGCTCCTATGGGCTTGTGATGGGTTGCGGCCCTGATTCAGGGGATTGTTGCCTCCGTTCTCCTTCCAGCACCTGCAGTCTGGTCTGCCTCTGCACTGTGGCCTCCTGCACCCTTACTGCTTTTTAAGGTTAACTCAGGATTTTCTAACATCCCTGTTCACAGTTTGGGTCTCCAATACCCATTACCATCTCTTTCTGAATGAAGGATTCCAAATTACCTGCATGAGTCCTAAGTCTTAAACCTGTTATAAGTGTTTCAAGTGTCCCCCTCTCTTTTGGCCTCTCCTAGGAAACTAATATTGTAGTTCCAGAGTTTCATGCCTTCCAATTGCAATATTCCTCACATTTCTGCAATGGTTTGGTAACAGTTTCTTACTTCCTCACTCAGCTTATTAAACAATGCTAGCTTGCTGAACAAGCCATGTTAATAAAGCTACTTGCCTGTTGCTTATATGCCCTTTCGGGAGCTCCCTTCAACTTCATAAAAAGGTGTTTGCTGAACTGCTTTTGGGCATTCAGTGCTTTTCTAGAGTACCAGTGACCTGGGAGTCCTTAGCTTCTGTTGTGTGGTGTTCTCCACTCACAACCTTCCCATCCACTCCTCCCCACACAGGGCACCCCACAGAGTCCTTTGCTGCTTGGTCAAGGACTACTCTGCACTTTGCAGCATTCTCCCCACACAGCCAGCATGATAGTACTCACCACCACCTTCCAATCAATGCCCATTCAGTGACAGCAGCCACATCTTGTTGCATGTGTAACATGAACCTCGCAAAATTCATCAAGCAATTTAAAATCTGTGTAGAGATGTTGACTTGAACTGATGTTAGTGAAGTAACAGGAACTATATCCATAAGGATCTTGTCCCAGTAATATCACTGAAATGGGCTATTCACGAACATGAATATCAGAAGCTGAATCTATCTGAGAAAAGACAATATAATGTGCCTCTGGGTGTTTACAGTCATACTTTTCAATCCTTTATGTTTCCTTTTGTCTTTAATTTTTTAGGTTGAGTCTGAAAATTCAGTTGTCACTCTTTTACTCTCTTGTTCTTATTGAGAATTTATTCAATGAAAGTTGCGATGAATTGAAAAAGGGAAGAAAAGCAGCCCTCGAACTCCCATAACCAGTTCCATTCACTTCTCCCACTTCCAATTTCTCACGACGTTGGAAGTCAGAATGAGGGGACTGGCTGAAATTTTCAAGAGCCTCTTAATGCTGCCTGGATTCTTTAGTTTCTGTTCAGTCACAGCCAAAACCAATAAAATCCTGCATTAAAACTGGTATTTAACACCATAGGCGGTATAGAACTCTTGTTCAATTTTGGACTATACATGCTTGAGGAAAACTAGCCAAATGCAGAAATAAATGACGAGAGTAACAAGATAACACAGATGAGAATATTAGCAGTATAGAAATGCTTCTCACAAGTGGGCAACGGTTTTCAAACCACTCATTAGAAACCAAGATGAAACTGATTAATAACTAAAAAAATCCAGGCAAATTCTGTGCTAGCAAGGCTTACAAGAGCTCCACCGACTTATCTTTCCACTATCGCAGATTCTCCTGTTTTAAGAATGAAAACCTGATTTGGTAACAATCTATAATAGCAGTAATCTGTGCCTTCTGCCATCCAGGTAAGACTTCTGATTTCCAGATATTTACACTAGCAAAGAAGGTAGATGAAGCCCCCCAATCCACTTCTTTCTTTCACATGTGTAAAGCAGTGCCCTTAAATCCACGTTTAGATACTCAGATAAGTGGCCTGAGATTCAACTGTGCTAAGCATCCAGCAGTTTTTAATGAAATCACTGCCCTTTTTACTTTGTTAAAAATTATCACTATGTGAAGCTCTTCATACTGTCTCTTTGCAAAAGGCCCTTTCCATCTCTCCCTACACATTCCAAGCATTTTGTCCACAACAAAACAGACATTCCCAGCTGAATGATTCTCAATCCCTCACAAAGCACAGCACATTTTCTTGCTCTCAGAGCCAACCTCTTTCTTCCACCTCTCCCTTTTTCTCACAGCCTCTGCCTGCTGATTCTCAGCCAGCTCTTGGACTTTCCACACAAGTTGGTTGTGACTGGCCCAGCTTTTCATCTTAATGTATCACCCCAGGATTGCAATTACCTTTTTTCCTTTACTCTCTGTTTCAGCCCCTTTGCCTTCAGCCTGGCCCTTGAATGCTGTTGTTTCCCATATCCCCAATCTATCCACTATTTTCTCTCTCTGTTTCCCCTCTCTGCCTTCTCTAGAAGCCCTTAATCACACCTCTGTGTCCTCCCTGCTTCACCTCTTTCCCTCTCTCTCTTTCTCTCTCTGGTTACAGCTCTGCAGGCAGGGTTTACGAGCAGGGATCTCTAGTGATGTCCTACAGGAATATGCCTTGGCACACTGTCTGGACTGTTCAAGCCCTACTGCACCCCTGAGTGCCACAAAAAGCTCTACGCAGAGAGGCAGAACAGAAAAGAAATGCTTTACAGCCACTTTCTTGTATGCTATTTTTTCCTCTCAGCATCTAAGGAAGATTTAGAAGGGGGGGGGACGAAAGAGCCTAGATTTACAAACAACAATCAGGCAGGTAAATATTCTGCAGTTTAGTTGCAGTCAAGGGAATACAGGAAAAGTGTATTTAAGGAAGAATAAGCCAGAGTCCCTTACGCTCATAACTGAGCTACCAATTTCAAATTCTTCTGGTGTGTCACCCAGTTACCTCAGTACTAATAATATCATACCCAGAATCCACTTAGACCTCTTTAGAATTAATTAGTATTGTACAGCCCGGTCCAAGCTGGTGAGCTGAGTGCCTGCTGAGAGATGCTCAGAGTTACGGCACCAATAGCATTGGGTCTCACCACTGAGTCCACAGATACAAAAGAACGTAAAAATAAATAGCCACGCTCTTCTCTCAGCTACATTTTCTTTGCTTGTGGATTTTAGGAGAACACTGGTGTCACTGAGAGCAAAACCTGGAACAAATTTTTAATACTGATCACATCTATGTAAGAGATAGGCACAGCTATTCATCAGCTCCTGCAACGCATATCCCTTGGTGTATCCAGTGGGAGAAGCTAGACTGGTGCAAGCAGAGATGGAGTACTTCACTGAGCTGCGTGGTCAAGTCTAGTCCGCAAGGCCCAGAATCACACCCAGGATCTTCCCTCCCTCCCTTGCAGTGCTGGCTCCTGATAAGATAGAAACCAACAAGGAATGAGCACGTTTTTCCTGATGCCTCAGGATACCTGCATTCCTCCCCAAAAGGCCTCCGTTACCTATCATCATCGTAGCAGGCTTACCTCCTCTCACAACTCCTTTTAACTTTGATCTACCAGCAGTGGGCTGGGGACTTTGAAAGGAAGCAAACATTTATTTCTAAAGATTGAGACGTATCATGTATCATATGCAGCTTCACAAAGCAGACAAAAGCAGAGTCCAACATCAAAGTGAAGCGGAGAACGTCGCAGTAATCTAGAAGCCAAAGTCATACAGAAATCAGGAAAATTTTGGCTCCAAACTAAAGCCAGTTAGAAAACAGAAGCTCTATTTACTGCCTCCCAGACTGAAATTTTGAAGCATGCTTTACATAGAACTACTTTGCTGTGAAGTACCTTACATTGCACTGCAGAGACAGGCGGTACAGGACTGCCACCCGTAACTGAGTGACAAAAGGCCCTTAACAATCTACTGAAGCATCCAAGCCTTGCTCCCCTTCTTAATCACACTCTTTGAAATCGTTAAAGATTCACATGTAGTGCAAAGAGCAGATTTGTTTTGTGTTGAAAGTACCAACTCTGTTGTTGCAACAGCCTGGAAACTACACCTCCTAGTCGCATACACCCACGTAGCAAAAATAACCCATGTGTTTCCATATGAAACTTGAGATCCAGCAAGTTCTGGCTGGCACCGAGCGTGGCAGTACTCTTGACCAAGCTGCTCTCCTGCCTGCCTGCACCCACAGTCATTGAACATCTATCATAACAATTGATGACAGAGATGAAGATACTGAATCTATGACTTCTCTCTCTCATAATGAATTCAACATTTCTCAGGACAATGAGCCTTTAAATTATGGATCACATAAGCGGTCCAAAACAGTCCATAACTTATTAACATATGAAAAGAACAAAAAATATACCCAAGTCTATGATTATTTTTTTTTTCAGTGACAATACAAGCCATTGGAACAAAGCTTAGAAGAAAAAAAAAAAAAAATCTATCTGTACACTTGAAGGATTTTATGCAGGGCTTTTTTCCTTAATAAGTCATGGTTAGCAAGAAAAAGAATGTGCCAAAACCTGGTATTTAATTAAACAGTGTACATTTCTCACTCGTTTTGTTTGCTTTTCTGCATATGGATTTCTCTAAGGTCCCTAAAGCAGCAAACCCAAACGCTTTTAAAGATGTTCCCCTGCAATATGTAATTGAAATTCCTTAAAATATTTAGAGAGTTCTAGGAGGGAATGTTCTGCAACAATAAATTACTGTAGTGTCACGGTAGCAACATCGATGGCACGGCTGAGATGGCAAAGTAGTTTTTAAATTCCTATTCTTAGCTACTTATAATTTTGTCTATACGCTGAAATTTTTTAGCATTAACTCCAAATTGTACCTTTGGAATGCTTTTTTTTTTGTCCCCTCCATTTCCTAATTTAGTTCAGCATCATAAGCCAAAAGCAGTTTTCTCCTAAAACTCCAGATTTGTCATGCCTAGAACTGAATGAAAAGGGTTGGGTTTGTCTGTTTAAAGGAACAGAAGTTCGAAGTATCTCCATTGGGTAAGAGTATTTCTGTACAGCTTGAATGCTTTTGCCCCAGCCAGTGAGCTTTTCCAGGCTGAACTAGGATGCACCTTGATCTAGCAAGGGACACACGTATACCCACCTAACCAAGCATGGGGATAGGCCCATAGAGCTCTACACATGCTCAGAGCCAAATACTTCACAGGATAAACCTCCATTTACAAGATATTTAATTCATAAGGTAGGACCTCTAGCATTCCTTCTCGTTCTGTATTTCTGCGAATAAACCAGTACATAGCCATACAGAATTTAAATCTTCACTATTATTTCCTAGGCTTATGTTTGATGAGACAAATCTTAAATACCTGGAGTGGAAAGTAAGTGCTCATCCCATATTTTCATATCCTGAAACAGAAGATCACTTCCCTTTTCAGACAGCTTAAAATCTTAGTTATTTGGGGCCAGATTTTAAGGTATTTAGGTGCTCAATTCCCATGCAGCTGCTTAATGAGGTATTCAAATACAAGAGGCCTTCACAGCGCTTGAGAGACCATTCTGTGCTTTCCCCATTTTAATTGTTTTTCAAGCTTTATCTTTCCGTTAGCTCATTCTAGACTTTTCTTGCTTTTGTTTGCAGGTCTTTCCAGGGCTTCCCAGGATGTCCCAGGGTCATTTCCTCTCTTTCCTGCAACCTGTAGATACGCATTTTGAAGAAATATTGGGCAGACTGCTGCCCTTTATAGGGGCAATGCCAGCACCACTGATGTTGCAATAGGGTAGAGAGTATGGCTTCGCTTCTGTTATCTTGGGTGAACCATTATCTGTTTTGCAAAGAGATTCCCTGAATTCTCCGAATGTATATTCACTGCAGAGAATGCTGTTGCACTATCCTTTACGTTTCAATTTGGAGGAGTAAAAATAGAGGGTAGCAAGCCAAATTAACAAAGTGGATGGGCTGGATTAAACAATAAAAAAAAAAATCTGGAGAGTTAAATGGCTGAGCAGATAATATGTTATTTTCTGCCAAATTTTTAATGATTTTTTTAAAAAGAAACATGCTATAAGGTAAATTTACATTATCTACGGCTGTGAGTTCCTGCAGAGCCAGGAGCCTTACTTTAGTACAGGCAATAGTGGTTGAAGCTATAGCTAGGCAAATGGAGTAAGGGCAAACCTGTCCTGCTTCAAAGACAGACAGGAGGAAAGGAGAAGGAAAGGAAAGGAGAAGGAAAGGAAAGGAGGAGGAAAGGAGGAGGCAAGTCCTATCCAATCTGCTACACCCCTCTGAGGCTGTCGGCAGGAGCAAGCAGAGAAAACCCAAGTGACACAGGCTGCTTGGACTTTCAAAGAGTGTTTGCCAAATTCCCCTCCAGGCTGCCATTCCGGCGGGCGAAGGCGCCCGGCCCAGACGGCACTGCGAGTGTCGGATCAGAAAACCGCAGAGAGGCCGAAAGCGGGAAGGTTTCCTGAACACCGCGACGAACCCCGGTAAGCCGTCCCTCTCCCGCAGCGCGGCGGCTCACGTTTGGCCCGCGGTTCAGCCCCGCCGCCCCCGGCCGAGGATTCCCCGCTCGGCTCCAGCGGCGGGAGGGCCTCGCCCTGGGCCCGGGGCGGCGGCGGCGGCGGCGGCGGCGGCGGCGGGGGGGCGACGCGGGGGGTGCCGGCGTGGCGGCGGCGGCACGGGGCTGCGGCGGCAGAGCCTATCCCGGGGCCCCTCCAGGCGCGCGTCACAAAGCCCCCTCCCACGCTCCCTCCCTCCGCCGCCGGCAGCCGCGGGCTCGGCGGGCGCGGAGCCGGCTGACCCGGCGACATCCGCCCGCCCTCGGGGGGAGCGCGGAGCAGAGGGCCCGGGAAGGCCCGCCAAGGAGGGCGCCTGCAGGAACCTGTTCGGGGGGCTGTGAAACCCCGACTCCCCGCTCAACCCCCTGGCTCTCACGCTGTTTGAAAACGCTTCCCAGGAGGAGCACGCTGAAGCAGCAGCGCTCGGTCTTCCAGCCAGGATGCGTTATCGGGATAAAAATGCGTGTCTGTATTGCACCTACCCCCACCCCCCCCGCCGGGGTCAAAATAAGGTCAAAAGACTACATATTGGTTATTTCTTCTTTCGCAGTAACCCATGACGCTTCTCAGTATACTTAACAGTATCCATAACAACCACTATTCCTCGAGGAAATTTTAATTACAGCATTCTCTGGAACTGTTGATTGTTTATTGTGATGAGATGAAGAACACGGGAAGAGAAGATTCACAGAGAAACGTGCTTCAAACCAGGCTGAGGAAAAGGTTGCTTTACACTCTTTACTCCTGATGCATAAAGCCCCATGTTAGGCATAGGATGGAGAAGAGAGATCTTAAAAAAAAAAATGTAAGGTGCCTGTACCTAGTATTGCTCTTGGAAAAGTGATCACTCTAAACAAATTACAAGGGAGCTGAAGAAGCTGGAAGATGTGCTGATTCCAGATTAAAAAGAAAAGTAGAAAAAAACCTGACAGTGCTGGAATTTTCTTACATTGAACTAGATTCTGGTACCCTTAACCATTATGGGCATTTATTTCAGGGGTGCAAATACTGGAAAAAAGGTATTCTTAATGCAAATAAAAGTCAAGGCTACATTGCAACTTAAGAAGAGCAAACAGCAGTGCAGACTGGGATGTGTATTTAAGGGAAAAAGAAACCAAGGAGGAAGGAATGAGAAACTGATAATAAAAGCATCGAAGGGTAAGGTAAATCAATTAGAAAAATAGGAAAGAAAAGATCTGCTCAGTTTAAAAGGATGGGTGGATGATTCTTCCTCCCCACCCCGTTACTGGCATTTGGTACAGAGAATAAATCCAGCAACTGCTTTGCAGTGCAAGGTCTTGGTTTCCTTTCTGTGAACAAGGGGTGTAGGTGGAAATCCACATCAACTTTAATGTGCTAATTCCAAGTGCACGAACCAGAGCATATTCTTAATTAATCCTGTAAGGAACAAACTCAACAGACTGGCAACAGCACAGACAGACTAGAGAAGATACTCAAAGTCATACATGAAAATGATGAATGCTACTGAATTTATCTTTTGGGGATCATCTACGTTTTAAATAAATCCAGATTTTAGATGACGAGGCAAGTTTACACCAGTCATGGGGTCACTGTTTCACATAGTGACAACCAGAAGATCCAGCCATGTTTCAGGAACTTCAGGATTGTGTCCTCTAGCCACTGAGCCATTAAGTGGAATCTGAAATTTTCAGGCTGCGATCGCATTAGCAAACTTTGATGCCCATCATAGCAGAGTACAAGTAGGCAGGGCTCAGGCATTAAAAAAACAACCCGCAGAACAAAACAGTCTGATATTCCCTCATGCCTCACTTTGTCAGTGTTAAAATCTCTTTAGGAGTATAATATACCACAGGATGCTTCACAATCAAGAAAGATACCAGCTGGGGCTTTGATGTCAAGAATATCAACTCCCCATGCAAGAATCCAGAGTAAGAAATTTCAGAGGAGGAAGAGGCACGCTGCAGAAATCTCAGGAAAAGGCCTTTCAAAGTGAGGCGAGATCACAGCTTTCCATTCTCCTCCAAGTTAATTACTGAACCTCCCAGAAAAAGCAGCAGAAAAAATTGCTTACCCATGACCTACAAAGAGCAGGCAACATAAGAGTGTAAAAGCAAATCAGAACTGAGAGAGTGCTTTTGCTTAGATGCTGGGCAATGGTGGCAGGAGACACCAAGTTACAGCATTTCTACTGTGGTTAGCACAGTGGGACCCTGATTTCCGAACTGGACTTCTGGACATCAATACAAGAAAGATAAAGAACAGACAGATGCCAAGTTTCCATTTCAAAAAACAGTTCAGCCACTTTAATTTACCTAGAAAGCATGTGTAGTTTAACTCTCCTCTGCGTGCTCCTTTGCATTCAGTTTATTTCCTCCTTCACACTCCAAATTTTCTGTTACATATTCAACTACTGAATCTTCTTCACCTGCCTGTGAGCAGACTCAGCATTATATTTAAATTCCTCTTCTCATTTGGTTTAGTATGTCAACAAAGTACGCCTCTTGTTTCCAGGCTGACAAGTGTGCTGAGGAGTGTCCAGCGCCATGGAACACGTCCCATGTACCCAGTGATTTAAGGTAATTTGAAGAGAGAAAGCTATTTAAGGGGGGAGAGAGAGAAGGGGCGGTGGGGGAAGAAAAAAAAGACATCTTTCTTATGTTTCCCGTCTGTCAAAACTGGAAAACAAGCGTCAAAAGCCTTGCCTTGTGTTTTGTGTCAGCGCTAATTACATCCCCGCTGCCGGCCAGTTCCAAGTGCTGCATCCCACCGAAGGGGAAGGCCTCCCGCCCCCGGCGGCGGGGGGACCTCCCTCTCCCTGCACTGGGAATGCCTCCAAGGGGGTGCACGCTGCTGTTTTGACAATCCCTTTCTTTGCTGCCTGGCAGAGCTCCATCTCATTTCGGCAAAGGCAGCATTTCTACGCTCTGTCCTGTATTCTGCCCCGGCTTCACAGCATCCTGCGTTCTGATACCCTTTCTCATTTTCAGTAATCTCTCATTTTCAGTCTGTCTCACTGAAACAATGGAAATGTTAGACCCTAAAAACATTACCAAGCACGGACACGGCATCTTTACTTCCCCAAGTTTCACTGAAGATGAGCAAAAAATAAGCGGAGTGAGGTTCTCCTCCACGTAAGCGAGAGCGGCAGATTCCGTCCCTTTGATAGCTGTCGATTTTGAGTAATCCTGGTGGGTACATTTAAATCCTTGTTAAGGGCTCCCACATTCATTAAAAATAAATCCAGTAGTTATTTGACTGTGTAATTATTAGGGATAATTTGCAATTAAGCAATTGGCCCCTGATGAAGGGACAGATAATTGATCAGCCTGGTTTAGCATTTTAGAATGGGGTGGGGGGTAATTAAGTAAATCCAGTCAGCTAAATGTCTGCCTTCCCACTACATTTTTTCCCACCTTTAAATGCAAACCAGACCTCATGCAGCTGTGCAGGCCATGGGAGTCTAAGCCTATTAAAGAAATCTTTTAATGACTGTAAAACTACCACTAATTGAAATAAAAATATTTTCACACTGTTTTCGCATTGTGCAAATGGATCCAAAAATAATTCTTAATGCAATACACGGTGCACAAACTGCTCTGCCTAACAAGTGCAGCATTTAATTTGCACTAATTAGTCCAAAGCGGGGGCAGTGTGAAATTAACGTGATTCATTAATTCTGTGGCTTATGTTTTACATATTGTGTGTTTACATTTCAAAACTATCAGGTTCTCTGCAACCCAACACACCAGACTTGTGAAATTCTTAGCAGATTCAAAAAGTTCTCCCCACCATCTCTTTGGGTGCATTCAGATTTGATTGCTGAATTTGCAATTTGTCTATTTGTTTCAAAGCAACCAGTTGATTTTATATTGCACCATTTCCTCCTTTGTCTTAATCTTGGCCTCAGCTCCTTTCTGACAAAATATTTTTTTGAGTGGCTCAGGTCACTGTGGGATAAGCATGAACACAGCAGCAGGTAAAGAAGCAATTTTCAAACTACTTTATGTTCTAAAAAATTTTAATAAATCCTTCATATCAACTAAATCTGTAGTTTTCATGACGCTGTTCCAATATTTGCTCCTATAATGATATCAGGAGATGTTCATTAAAGATCTAATCCAGAGCCCCATGAAAGTCAACAGAGACTTCCACTGACTTCAGGAGGCATAAATACACTAGCTTCTCTTTACACTACAGAACATAGGACTCCAAGAATCGTAGCATTGGCCAAGTTGTCTTACAAAATAAATTATCTTCAAGTGAACCGTGCTGAAAAGCATTTTAAAATATCAGACATAGCTAAATACTACATTTCTGCAAATTAAGGTGCAACATTTGTATTTACGTTGTTGGACATACTCGCAATGTCAGACTTGACCCATTGTTTCCCAAGATACAGGTTACATTTTTACAGAGACCCAGAGCAATATTACACTGACAATTAGGTGTAATATTGAATATACTATGAACTTTGTTTACTCGTTATCCATAGTGATTGGTAATGAAGTAATGACGATGTATGTGCTTTGTATTCCACACAAGGCTTAAAGGCATGCCTGTCCCAGAGCGCTCTGAAAATCTGGCTGGCACTTTGTAAACGTGTCTGCCTCTCGCACATAGAGGCAGAGGCTGACCTACCCATACAAACACCTCTTTGTTAGTCTCAGAAATACAGCAAAAAGATGCGCTGAGATTTACTTGTCTCCTGCAATCAAGAGAAATTGGGGCTGTTTTCTGTACCTAAAGGTACCTGGACAAGGTACCTTGAGGCATGAAAGAGCAGCTCCCGTAACTGGTGGGAGAATAATAGGACAGTGTGGCAGAAAGGACGCCTGTATTGGGCTGTGTAACGCCCCAGTCAACAAACAGACACTGAGCACTAGATGTCCAGTAGAGTCAAGAAGGCAGCGCAGGCAGAAGACTGGCCACTCAAGGAGACAGAAGCACATCAGCAAAGGTAAGAGGTGAAGCACTATGGACTGTGAGCTTGCTCAGCCAGGGTTCTTGGAGGAATGGGGTGGGAAGTGGTCATTTGAGACTCCTCCCCAAAAAGGGGAAGTCAGGAGGAAGACTGTCCTTTGAGTGACATTCAAAGGACAGAAAAGGAGAAAGGAAGCGTTTTCAATGATACAAGCCTGCCAAAAACTGATGTTCTCAATACTATCTAAAGTAACCTGCTAATGTTTGTAAGAACCACCCGAGGCAGAGAGCAGTTAGATTTTGGAAGATTCATAGGTTCTGCAGTAAAAAAGAACTAAAAAAACCCCCAGTTAGAAACAGCCACTTTGAGGGCAGCCTTCATCATCCGTTTAAGTCTTCTGGTTTTGTTTCTTTTTCCCCAGTATAAAAACAGTGTGGTTTTTTGGTCAGCAACAAAAGTCAAGTAAGGAGTAGGAGTAACAGGCCTGTTTTCTTCCTCATAGAGACAAATTAACCTCAGGCTGGTCCCATGTTGCAGACCAGAATATGGCCACATCAGTTACCTTGTTGAGAATAACGGGGACAGACCAAATGCATGTACCTAGCTTCATTGTTAGCAAATGCTTCATTAAAACAAAGCCATAATTTAAAAAGATAGAAAACCATTTAGCAAGATTTCCTGATTGGCTGTGCATCTTTAAATGACTTACTTGTGTCAGTCTGTTTCAGGATACATCTGGAGCATGCAATGTCATCAAGAAGTGTTATTTGATGACAGTGCAGTACTTTGGGTGGCTTTTAGAAAGCAATAGATTATAGCATTACCATGTACTGTGCATAACATCTCTATGACACTTAGCAAGTATGAGGCCAAAATGAACACTCTAACCTTGAAAATACATGATTAAAGTGCTGCCTCGTGGATTGATATACAAAATGGCTAAGTTTAGTGATCCTTCAAATCCTGGTTCCCCGGCGAGCACTAAGGGTTCTGACGTGCAAGGCTCTGTCAGCCATTGCATGGGGCGTAAAGGATGTGACACCTTCAGGAGTACTTGGTCTCCTTGGAGTAGGAAAGGCATTTAGAAGAAAAATTGTATCCTTTGGTAAGGAGCAGACACTTTCCAGCATAAATTTAAACCTGTTCTTAAAAGTTGTAGTCAGGCAAATGTCCCTGCAGGTAAACAGAATGGTACTGAAATATCCTGAATCAAAGCTAGGCAAATACGGGAACAAGCAGTATTGGTTTAGAAGTTAGGCAACTTCACTGCTACGATCAAGTAACTACATTAATTTCTGCTCTGTTCAGAAGAGAAAGCTGGCTCATTATTTAAAATAGAGTTTCTGTGCACCTTGAAATAAATAACATACGAAGATTTTTCTAGCACTACTAGGAGATTCAGCTGCCAGTACCTTAAAAGTAAAAGGAAGTATAAACTCTAAGCATCGTGTCACGTAAGAGAGCTACACCACCAGCTGTTTAACACAGAAAATGAGAGTAGCATTTTTTCTGATACGCTTTTACCAAGACTTTTGCCAGAATAAGAAGTTCACTCACATTGTCTGTGTCCTAAAGTCACTTTTTGTTTGAGTGACAACACAACAGTCGCTGACTCCAATATGCTGTTTCTGCAGTGAATGGCCTACAGCCAAACACTTTTGATATATATTAAATGAGCTACATGACCAAATGATATCTGGTTTGTTTTCATGTAGATAAACTCAGACTACATTTGTGCACTATTTTGATTCTATTTATGTCTGTGAAGAACTTAAATCTCTCCTTGGTTTTTAACTACATGATGTCTTGGTATTTGAGGTGCCCTTTTACCTTTCAAGGGCATCTTTTAATCCAAAAAAGTGCCTGCTTAAAAATGAATCATCTTTATCTGCATATGCAAGTGCACATTTTATGGGCAATAGGCTATTATTGTTACATCTGCAGACCTATGTATATGTGTGCCTGTCTATTTGCCTGCTAGCAATACAGAGATGGTCTTGTGTCAGGGCCTGCTTGAGACTCAAACGTGAGAAAGGGGGTATTCAGATCTGGTATTTGGTGGGGGGTGTTTGTAATTCCACACTATCCCTTTCTAATGGGAAACTTATAAAATCTCACTTGCTGTCCTGGAAAGGATTTGCACAGCTCTAATAGAAATGCTCGACTAAGATGGATGGGTCTGGGAGTGTCACATGGCCTTCCTGAGCATAAGTTATGTTACTAAATCAGCATATTGATCTGGGAACACAGCGTCCTGGAATCCTGAAAATGTCAGGCAAATCTCAGTGCTTCACTTCTTTAAAATCAAATTAATTTATCCAGTTTACTCTGGAGAAGAAATTACGATGTCAGATACATGCAAACAGCAGGGCGTCAGGCACTCCAAGTCCCACTGCCTCTGACCGTTTTGAAAGGAGACACCCAAAAGGAAATAGCTGGATTGCCATCTAGTTCTCCCTGGTGGAAAGAACAACCACCACAGGTAATGTGCGTCTTTGCTTACATGATCTCGGGCATCCCAGGGCCTCATGACTCTCCATGGATCTTTCGGGATTCCCAAAGTAGGGGCAGTCAAGGGGGTTGAGAGGTAAAATGATACCATTACATGTGATGATACTAATCCATCTACCTTACCCATGGGCTATATTTGAGATTAAAGACTCAGATAGTCCATGCCCTTCTATTGTGATCGCCAGTTCTGTACGCATGTTTAAGCAAGCATGCTAATCCACAAATCTATGGCCAGGGTTGCAGCATCTGGTGTGAACAGAACACTTCCAGCAAGCAGGGCCCATCAGCATGAATAAGTTTGCAGGCATTACCCATGTATATTTAGTTGGTAGAGTAGTTAGATACTGGCACAAATTGCTTCTGGGGAAAAAGGGACAGTCTGCCAAAATGTATTACAAAGTGGACATTGTCTTCTTACCTGACTTAACAAAACATATAAGGCAAGCATGCACTGTATGTAAAGAAAAGGAGTAACTGGAAAGTTTCAAAGAATTAAACTGATCTATGTTCTTGACTAGAAGTACCAATGCATCCTGCTCTGACCCTGCAAGACATCACACCTAGCTTTGATTCCTACACCACAAGGACCAGGTACAGCACGGGAGCCCCAAAGAGACACAAACCCCAACCCTGCCCTGCTGTACACGAAGAGTGGGCCTGGAGAAGCTCTGCTGGTAATTAACCCTGCTGAGCACAGTTCAGCTCCCTGGCAAAGGAGGGGTCACTACAGCAGAGGCCAGATGCAGAACAACCACCCCAACCTCCCACAGGTCCTCATGAAGGCTCCCGCCTCCTCCTGACCTACAGGCTTGTCTGGTCAATGCTATTACAGACATCTCCTTCTGGGCTTTGCCAGCCTCAAGCTGAACACCCCTTTTCTATGCTGAAAAGCTCACTAAAGCTAAAAGATAGGCCTCCAACTAGTTCACCACATGCTGGTATAGAACATTTTAACTAACCGTTTTTTACTAGAAATCCTAGAAGTGATAAAGGCATCACTACAATGATCTGAGGGTCACCAAGACAGAGGCAGATACATCAGGAAGCTGCAGCCAGAGAAAGAGACAGTAGGACCTTCTCTGACCTGTACCCTTTGGGGATGAAATGGGCAGGCTGTTGTTACCTACTGCAAGTGAAAAACACACAGCCACAACTTGCTGATACCACGAGCTAGCAAAAGAGGGAAGAAAAAGCTTGAATATGTTATCAAGACGACTACAGTTTATTCACTAGGTTTCAGCAGAGAAAAGCTGTACAAAGACAGCTTGGCAGCTGCCCTGCCCTTCTTCTCTAAGGCAGTGATGAAATATAACCACCCAAATTTCCTTGCTAGCGTAAACTGGAGGAGTCATATTGTTCATATTTGAAATAGGATTATGCAAAGGAGAGCTGGATTGTAGGTTGTTTGATGGGGAAGGGGGAAAAGCAGTTCTAGGTCCCAGCAGGCCAAAAACTCCTTCAAAATGATACAACAAAAGGTGATGATGTTTTCTCTGGAAAACATTATACATGGCAAAATTCTGTTTAGCATTTACAGAAACTGAGCAAAAGGGAATAGAGATCCTAGGAACTTATTAGGTTCAGTGAAGAAAGTGTGTAGCAGGCAATAAAGAACAGCATAACATGCAGCACAAATACCTGTGCGCATTGCAGCTAACACAAACAACTCCCTCATACACCAGACGTTGCTTTTCATTTGTCCTTCTTGCCCCTCAGAACCTCCCCTGGCTTTGCTAAATATAGACAAGCCTTGATGTGCATCAATAGCTAGCCTTAGTTTCAGCTCTCTGCTTCCCATTTCTCATGGAAGTGGGAGTGGTACAGGACATCATCCAGGACCCTGATATTTATTTCCTCTCCTTTTTGTGTGTGAGGAACGACCCACAGCCCCATCACCTCCGCTGTACTTTGTGACGTTTCTCCACATCTCCCCTCAGCTGAGGGGAAGGAAGGCAATTCCCCAGGAGAGGCTTCATCTCCACTGTCAGGAATGTTCTCAGTTCTGGCTGCTCAGGCACACAAAGATGTTCAAGAATATCATTAAATCAAAGCTAATCAGATGGCTCCCTGTTCATCTCAAGACACTGTTTAGACTTCTTCATTTAAAACCCTGCATAGATTTGGTTTAATCTGCTTCACAATACTTTCCTTTCTGATTCCTCCACTTACCCAGTATCACTTTTTCTTTGTCATTTCCCATGCCCTTCCGACACAGCCTTCCTGTAAGTTTTCACCTCATCTCACCATTGATTTTCAAGCCCTGTCTGAGGATGCATTCCTTTTCTCCTCAGTGTCTTAATTTCCCTCCTTGAAAAGCAAGATCTATTTCAGCTCTGCTGCCTCTATCAAGACAGGGAACAATGCAAGCATGCTACAGTCACACTTGCGTCCTAGCCAACAAGGGCACTGCTTACAGGATAATTTGAGATGCCACAACACAGTCATTCTCCTCTGAAGCTTTGTATGCTCCTCGGGTGGTCTTGTGCTGGACCCTCTGCACAAGCCCAGATTTTACAAATTGCAAGTAGGTTGCTTTTGATGCTACATTGCTTAGATCTCACATTGAATATGATAAATCATTCCCATTCCTTAGTCCTGATTATTTTCCCTCCTATATTGCATAAAATAAGCTGGTATTACCATAAAATATGAAATCCCCAGGACTGTATTTAGTATTTCTTATTTTTCACACCCTTCCCCCCCACACACACTCGCACACTGAACCTCCTTTGTAGGCAGTCATGGATTTCTATCATCTGAGGATCAGAGCACTATGCATCCATCAAGAAGTGTAAAATATTCACAGGAAGAGACTACAAGATGAGGAAGAGGTCCAGAATGCATAATATGTGTCAGAGGAACAGATGTACACAGAAAATAAAAGTTTTGCAGACCACAATAAAAATTTACTCCATGACAAGAACTGTGCATTTTTCCATGGCTGTCACAGATTTCATGGAACCGGTGAAATCCAGCCATTTTCAGAAATCCCATGAAATTTACCTTTTCACCTGAATCCACATGAAATCAGAATTTTTCCGTAAGAGCCCCCATAAAATTGGCATATTTCCTTAGAAGACCCCATGAAATTATATAGAATATTGCAGTTTCTTTTAGCCTAGTCTCTCATTGCACATCTTAAAATGACAACCTCGGCTATAGAATTCTTGCATTTCTTCGTTTCAGAAAAAAAGATTATGCAAAATATAATAGGAATGAAAATACTCTTCTATAAGAGAGAAACTAAAAGCCCTCATAAATATATTATAATTAGCACAGAAAGTTTTGATTTATATACACTGTATTGTTACTAGTTCAAGAGTAATCTCAACTGAATATTCTTCTTCTGACTATGAAAAAACTGACATCATGGAAATTGTCACGAACGAAAACGTACGCAAGTTTCTAATGATGTTCCCTACTGCTTTTTTTTTTTTTTTTAGGGAAACAGATAAAGGATGAAGTTACCATTCGGGTACCCAACCAACACTGAAGAACTGCAAACAAGAAAGTGGCACCACAAACAGCTTTAGGAGGCAAATACAATGTGGTCAATTTATTCTCTAAACACACTATTTGTTAAAATAAATTCTCAGCTCTAACAAAGAGGAGCAGATGCTGTGGCACAAGTGTTCATTAAGCTCCCAGAATGACAGTTCAGCTATTTTTTCTGCTTGAAAATGAATCAATATACCAGCTCAAACCCTGCCTTACACAAGTTGGTCAGCAGGCATCCCAAATCGCAACCCACCACAGGTCCCATTATTGCAGTTCTTGGTTTCATTCAGGGCTCTCGCACTTCAGCAAGACTACTGTCCAAGTAAGAATCAGAAATTGAGGGGTTTTCCATAGTCTCCAATTAAGCCTTGATCCAGAAGCAACACAACCATTGATGATAACAGGATTAAACTCTGGCAGATGACCTAAACATAAGAGATCTCATGGAAGGCAAAAATAAAAAGTTTAGAACTGGTAGTGCCACTGAGAAACTTCTAAAGGACAGAGATGCCAGTGCAGACAAGGAACTGAAGATGTAGTAGCAGGAAGATAATGGCCTAAAAAGACCAGTTGAAAATGCCCTTAAATAAATCAGAGGTCTTCAAATTGACAGGGCACAATGAATTTAAACTAAGGATTGTTAAAGAGCCACTTACGCAATCTCTGAATCACTGGACAGTCCCCTCTGAGAACACAAGAATAGAAGATGAGGTGCCAAAAGGCTGGAAAAGAACAAACAGAATATCCAGCTCTACAATGCAGGGAAAGCAGAGCTAAGGAGTTACCAGCCAGTCAGTTTGTCTTCAATCCTCAGAAAAACACCAGAACAAGTAATCAGACTATTTGTAAGCACCTAGAAGATAATATGGCAATGAGTAGCAGCTAGTATGGAATTGCAGAGAATAAATCCTGTCAAATCAATTTAATTTCCTTCTGCCATATGGGAATAGGCCTCGTGGCAGAAGCAAAGCAGGAGGTGTCACATTTCTTGATTTAGTAAAGCTTTTGGTGCTGTCTCAGATGTCACTTTCACATGCACACTAAAAAAACATGGTCTGAACGAAATGGTTGCGAGACAGGTACGAAAGCGGTTGGGCACAATGTGTAGGGAAAGTTATCATTTGCCCATAGTTGAAGCAGGCCATCTAGGGGGACAGCAGGATTACAAAACTCTGCTGTGGATATGATTCTGTTCAGTACTTTTGTGAATCATCTGGCCATGAAACAGCACGCTTACTGTGCTTGCAGACTATACAAATGGTGTGCATAGGACAACTGCAAGTATGGAGGCTCAGAGTTTGAAGAGATGTTGACAAATCACAGTGGTGTCAAGAAAAGGGCTGAAATTCAACAGGGGATGGAGAAGAGAAGAGCGCAAGGCAGAGATGGACTAATTGGAGAGCCCCAGAAGAAAAGTAACGGAAGTGACCACAGGTCCAGAAAATGTGTCCAGGAGAAAAGATTTGAGAACTTTGGGGTCTTCAGAGTGAAGAATTCTGGGGAAGGCAATTTTAAGACTTTGAATGTGTAAAAGCTTGTCACACACAGGGTTCTTACATGTTAGAAAGTTCAAACAATAACAAGTTTAACTTGCAGCAAGATGGATGCAGGTCAGACATTAGAGAAAAACATTTATAATAATTAAGATAGTGAAGCACTGGGATGGAGCCTGGGAAAGCTATGGAATCTGCAGTCTTCATCACCAGATGTTTTTAAGAACAGCCTAGAAAAAATTCTGCCAGGAATGACATAAATATAACCAGTCCTGCAGAAGGCGGACTTCTTGAGGCTCCTTCCAGCCCTATTCTTCTAAATGCCAAATGTCCTCCTATGTTTTAAGGCCTCAAACCACCAGAGTATATAAACATATAAGTAATCCCATTGACTTCAAAGCAAGTACACATGGGATTTAAGCATATATTTAAGTAATTTGCCATATCAGCGTAGCCAAAGGAAGTATCTTGCAAAAGTGACTGCATTTGTTTAAACTGCCTTAGATATATATCAGCATTATATTTAAAATGTGGTTTCCTGGATTTCAGTGACTGTCTATAGAAGGAGAACATTACAGATTTGTGCTACAGCCTTCTAAACAATTGCTCATTAGCATGAACCTTATAATACCATTTCTATATTCACTGAAGCTGGCTGGGGAGGGGGGAAGAAAAAAAAATGAAAAAAAACCAAGCAAAAAAGGTCCAAATGGGGAAATAACATGTTAAGAATGGCAGTATTTCCTACTCATACCAGCACTTTTTTTTTTTGTAAGCCAGGTTGCATACAGACAGTTTCAATATGTAGTATCTATAATGTTGAGGACACTAGATTATAAACATGTACAGAAAAGTGGAAAGCTTCTTCTAACTGTCTCCCACACCTCCTTCCATATGTTATCACCAAATGTTTTGTTGTATGCCAATTTTCAGCAGATATCATTGGAACCAGCATTTATTTAGCATACAATTCAGTAAGATTTGCTACAAATTATTAACCATCCCCCTCCTCTGTCTCTACCATATTACTACCTTTTTTTGGGGGGGGGGGGGGGGGTGTAAAGTCTTGCACATCAGGTCCAAACAACATCAAGTACCATTTCACTGTGAAGGATAAACGTGGGTTTATGCTACTTCATTTGACCATTGCATTGGAGTTGAGACTGGCACGTATGTTACAGAAGACTGAAGGATACTTTGGTATGCCAGTAGCCTTAAGAAGTGGTTGAGCAAGAAAAATGCATTAGAGACTGAGCCCTTCCCTTGCCCTGGCTATGTAGGAGCTGTTACCATTTATTTTGTCATTGATTTACACAATAAATCCTCCTATAAAGATAAGGTGCACATATTATAAGCACCTAAAATTATATATACCTCCATCTTTCTCAGAGCTGGAAAGAAATTACATCCCCTAGCAACAACACATCCCTTCCTAAGCAAACACCTTATTAAAGACAAGGCATTTCTCTGATCTCTGGAGCCCTGTGCAAACCAGCTCTCTTGGATGGGGAGAGAGGTGGATTTCAGAGTATGTGATCCTATAAATACACACGCACAAGGAATACCTCCAACACTGCCTCCCTCAGCAGGCTGAACTCTTGAGTACTGTTAGTACCAGAACACCAACATGCTGCTCCAGATTTGTAAGGATATCACACAGCCAAAAGCCACATCACCTAAGACTGAAAGGAAAACATAAAATCTGGAACTGCATCTGGAAACAAGCAGGCAGCCATCAGGGTTGCTGAAATACTGGTCTCGTGCGTAGAGAAAGCCCCGTAAAAACAGAAAAATCAATGCCTTTCTGAAGTTTTCTTCAGGCACAGGTCAACACAAGTTTCCCAGGAAACCATGAATTCCCACAAAAGTGGGAAGAAGCTCAACTGCAAAGAACAACAAGCTGATCCAGGCACAAACAGAGAGCAAAGGAAACAGGATGTGGGGAAAAAACCCTGCCTGCATCCAGCTCTGCCAGGTCCCATGCTCTCCACCGGTTCCTTCTACCTGGTCTACCAGCAGCTTCGACTTGGCTTTTTGATCCCCAGTAGCGGAATAGAAAATAAACAAACAAACAAAAAAACCCCAAACCCAAAACATACTGCCTGTGAAACGCACAGCCCCAAGCAGAATGCCTTCTGCCACTCATGCCCTCCCTTTAACAGAGCTAGCAAATGCTTAAAGACAATAGCCTGCCTTGTGCTCGTGCCCTGACATAAGAATTTTTTGTTTGCTTCTAGAAATGATTAATTTCAAGGCATTTAAGGGCTTGCTATCCATTTTGGAGCAGTGTACTTTTAACATATTTTATTATTATGACTTACAGTTGAGATGCAGAAACAGAACAGCCCACAGAGATATCATTTAAATCCACTGATACTTCACATTTCACACAGCTAATACAATCTTTTGACCTACCAATCCAAATAATGTTTGAAAGCCTGAATGGCAAGAGGCTGTCTGCTCAGGGCTGCTGATACAGAAAGTCCCTGTATAAATCACAATATCACAGAAGTCACGAAAACTGTGAATTTTGGTGTCAGCTGTGAAAATATTCCATCTGGTTTCCGTCTTGTAGAAAAATGTTTAAAATCTGTCTAAGTACAGGAAGTTTATTTTTGCTTCATCGGTGCAGCAGAAGTAAGCAGTGTAAGACTGGAGAATAGTGCCTTAGAGCCCTACTATTGCTCCAGGTGCTTGCAAGAAAACAACATTTCAGGTTTCATTCAGACATCCAACCGCACTACTGTTTAATTTCATGCCCTTATTACAGGCTGACCAACCTGCCAAGTGGATTTGTAATAGTTACTCTCAAAAATATAACAAAAGCAATAATGGGCCCCATAACATCAATTAGCTGAAGCTGAATTTGATAGCATATTTTGGGGGGACGAAATACATCTACATCAATGTGCATTTTCTTCCCTCACATGTTAGGTCCCTACTACCACTAAGCCACTAGTAAAGCCAGTCAATCCACCTGAACATCTGCTTGCAGATTTGGGAGTCTAGGCAGCCAATTTCAGAAGGCTGGGGCCCTGACTTTTTTTATGTAGCTCTTGACAGGGACTGATTTTGTGCTTTCACACTTTATTCTCTTTTTCTTTTAGGTCATTTATCTATTTAATGGAAACTGTATAGAAAAATTATGATAAAAAATTACACAAGAGATATATTACTTTTCAAATCCCCATCACTATCATTACCCCATCTCAGCCAACGTGACATTCAGGAAAGAACCCAATATTCATTTTATTTATCCTATGTCACCTCCCTGAGATTCCCAACATCTGGAATCTCTACACTGTATCAGTTAAACCTAATATAAAAAGAGAGCAAGAAGCCAACATGAGAAGGAAAAAACCAGTGCTGCAAGAGAAATTAAAGATTTCCAAGGACTAGGCTTTTCAAAGGTGCTTAGAATAGACCCAGAGTTATTATCAAAGGAGCTGAAAAGACTAGCACCCAACAGGATTTGGCTTGCTTACCCCCTTTCATTTCCCCTTCACCAAAAGCCTCCCTTCCTCTGGCACCCCCAGCAAAGGCTTTTAAGCATGTGGTCAGGTGGAGAGGGCATTTCATAGCTCATGGGGGGGGTGGTTTGGATGGAAGAACTTGATAGCCCCTTCTGTGCCAAACACCTGGGAGGCAACCGTTTGGGATCAAAAGAACTTTTGAATGATTTGATAATTTAATGAAAAATTGAATGACCTAGGTAAGCCTTGTCAGTCCTGGGTTCCTGTATCATAGCAAGACCTTTAAAACAACGTATAAACTCTCTCCTCTTCAATCTGAAAGACCTCCCACAGGAAAAGCTCGTTGTCACAGATATTTTAATCCATGGGTAGAGATGCTGCTACTGCAGCTCATTACAGCAGAGAACTCTCCTGTTTCCAGTCCTCTGTTATCTGGCTGGCTTTTTCCACACCTCCACCCACTCTAGCGGGTGCTTTGTTCTCCAGGGCTAAGAGTGGATGGAGTAGGCAGGAGGCACCTACCACAGTTGCTTTTCTTTCCCAAGTGGCTCCCAGTTTTTTCTCCCTTCCCTACTGTACCTTGTGTGCAGGGGGAACAAGGGTAAAGAGGCCTTTAAAAGATAGCAGGGAACTGCCATGGTGATTTCAAGATGGAGCATGCAATTGCTATTTTTGATTGTGTTAACCCAGGCGTAATTATGTAATTATCCACAAAAATTTAGTCAGAGTTTTGCATATCTAAATCATTAACTTTAACAATTGACAGGCTGCTTTGATTAGTATTTTCACAGACTAGCATAGCATACATTTGTCAGCTTTCCTATGATTAGTTGTAATTTGGAATTTGTTTATGCAAAATGTTTTTATTGCTTGTTTGGGGGGGAGGGAAAAAAAGGAGGGCAGAGAAGACATGTTTATCCTGTCAGGAGATTCTATAGAACTTACTAGGGTTGCTGCAAATGTATCTTTGCTGTGCTTTAATGTCATTAATTTGGTGAACTGATACAGCAAATGTTAGCTTGTGTTTGTTAATGGCGACAAGAACTCTGGGTGAGCACCTTTTGCCATGCGATGTCTTTGATTTTTAGATCAAAATTTAAGTAAATGAATTCAGAAGCACCTAGCACTTTATGTAACACTATATTTTAAGTCTATTGCTTTCCAAAAACAATACTTATGCATCATGCAATCAGTGTAAACATTTTAAAATGCTGCTCATGTCAAATACTATAATGCCAGCTCAGCCTTTTCATTCAACACTGTAATCGATATCATAATTTAAGATGCAGTTTATTAACCTAAGCAATAATAAATGATTCCATCCCGCACCTGCTAGTGGATCAGTTTCTGTGTTAAACTCTCTGAAAGAGAAATCTGAAAGCCACACAGTTCACCCTTCACAAAGCAAACCCAAATGTAGCAGAATTATGTTGATATGAGGTACTGCAATGATTTTGAAGTACTGTGGTGTGGAGTCTGGTCATTCCTGTTACCCAATGGAGGTGAAGTGCCTGAAAGATTTTATCTTTCTTACTCCGCTTCCCAAGTAAAGGCCACATGTGACAAAATGCATCTTAAAACAATGCATACACTACCTCTAGACATTTTGACTGGATTAGTGCCACCATTTTTCAGTGGCTGGTGGGCACAGCTTTTTCTCTGGTTGGCAGGGAGTTGAGGTAAGATCACAGTTCTTGCCTTGCACCACCATTATGACTTCCACGTCTTGAAGCACTAGTAGTCTTCGCGTTACCCTTTTTTGTACAAATCATTAAAAAAATTGGGTAATCTCACTGCTTTCTGTGAAAATTCTCCCATCCAGCAGCCTCCACCTGACTAGTTCATCAACATTCACACGACTTCTGAGAGGAGGAAGGGAAGCACACTTTGAGTTCATAATCAATGACAGATTGTGATTTACGACTTCATCTGCCCCATGGTAGCTGCAGTTTGGTAACTGCAGTTAAAACTTGCCCACTTCCTACATGATCCTCAGGGACCACTGTGATGGGCACAGCATAAATCCTGGCTTTGCACATCCCACATATGTCTAATAAACTCACCTAGTTAGGCTTCAGTTTTCTCCGTCAGAAGGGGAAGTCTGCTTCAGACACTCATTAACAATTAATGTGAAAGACACATTAGATGGATAAATTTTATCTATTTTTTTTAACCCTAAATAATTTCATATATATAAAAATAAATACCATGCTCTCATTAGTAGATTATCTGAGCCCCATCATTCAACAGTCTCTGCTCAGGCACCTGATGCTTGGTTTTAAAATCTTGCTTCCTAGGTACAGCTGACTGCTGGCATATTCACTGCATCAGCTCTCAAAAGGCTGGCTCGCTGCTTGGAATTCATGGGGAGCAGCCCCGTCTGTCTTTGTAGGAATTTTGGCTGCACGACTGAGTACATGAAAATCAGGGAAGCCAGAAAAAAAGAATAATCTGTTACCTGAGTTTCTTTCACCATTTGAAATCCACTGAAAGAGAGGCATCTTTGTAGCACAAGCTGTTGGCAACTCCTCTCTCCAGAGCATATCATCAGTCCCAAGCTTGCAGTCTTTTATTCTTTTAATTTTAATTGGTAGCTCCTGCCTAGAAACCAGTTGGGAATTGAATTGCCTGTGTGTTCCCCATGCTCCAGAGCAATTGCCTGTATATTTTGCGTGCCTCCGAGCAGTTGCCAGCCTGCTCCTCGTGCTTCCTAGTAAATGCCAGTAATCTGTGCACTGGTGTGTAAAACTTGCAGTACTTGATTACGTAAGGAAAGAGAACAGCACAAAATGCAGCATATGCTGCTATTTTCACCTTACCTTAGCATGTGCACTGTGTCCCAGCCTTTGGCCTCCGCACTGCGAGAGCAGCTCAGCTGGGGGTGAGGGAGGTGAGGCATCTTTAGAGGCCCTGGATTTGCACCAGTTTATGGATGGCCCCAAGTAACGTCCTGGAATTCTTGTACCACCCATCTCTACACCTCACCTGCCCATCCTGCTAACACTGACATTAAGACAGCTTTGCACTGTTATCATCCTTACAACAGGATTAACATCTCACAGAGGGTTTTCTGCTGCAGGTTCACTGTTTCCCCATGAAGCTGAATAGGTCTCAGGTTCTGCCTGGATGGGAACAGTACAGTGCTGCTACCCTATCATCTCTTCTCCTTGCGCCAGGTAAAGGCAGAAGTATGCTAGGCTGGGTGGCAGGGATGAACAGAAGCCATTAATTAAATAGCTCATCTGTCCCTTTTAGAGCCACTTGTTCATGGACTCCATTTCAAGTCCAGTTGTTTCTTCCGCATTAAGTGGGATGAGTTAGCACAAGAGAGAAACAGATACAGGAAGGAAGGATAGGAAACTTGACTCCTCTATAATGTGTTCTCCCTACCAGCACAACCTCCAAGCAAATGAAAGAAAGACAGCAGTGACTCACTTCCTCCAAGATTAGACCAAGAGGGAAGAAAACCCTCCAAATCACCAATCTGTGCAGACCTCCTGTCAAAGTAAAGCTCCCATTACACATCATTCTGGACTAAGCCTACAGGCCAGACAAGCCATGCAGAATCAAAAGGATATTTCTAATGTTTGCTTATCAGGAGCTGCAGTTCACAGAAACCAAAGTAAAACAGACTGTGTAAGTACCTGTTCAGAGACTGACCACCAGACAGGAGTCTCTGTGCATCAGGCACTTTTCCATCCCAAATCAGAAAAGTTGCCCAGAGCTCTTCAGTCTTATCTAGGTCACAGGGATACTTTTGTCTTCTTCTCACTCCTTTACATCCTTCTCTACATGCTACATTTTTCTGTGACCACTCCAACAGCTTATCCCTTCAGTGGACAAGGGAAGAGCTATGGACATCATCTATCTGTACCTCTGTAAGGCCTTTGACACAGTCTCCCACAACAGCCTTCTCTCTAAATTGGAAAGAGATGGATTTGATGGATGGACTATTCAGTGGATAAGGAATTGGCTGGATGGTCACAGCCAGAGATTAGCGGTCAACGGCTCAATGTCTGGATGGAGATCGGTGACAAGTGGTGTCCCTCAGGGGTCCATATTAGGATGAGTACTGTTTAATATCTTCATCAATGACATAGCGGGATCAAGTATCCTGTATCCTGAGCTGGATCAAAAGAAGTGTGACCAGCAGGCTGGGGGAGGTGATTCTGCCCCTCTACTCCGCTCTGGTGAGACCCCACCTGGAGTACTGTGTTCAGCTCTGGAGTACAGGAAAAGACATGGACCTATTGGAGTGGGTCCAGAGGATGGCCATGAAAATGATCAGAGGGCTGGAACAGCTCTCCTATGAGGACAGGCTGAGAGCGTTGGGGTTGTTTAGCCTGGAGAAGAGAAGGCTCCAGGGAGACCTTACAGCAGCCTTTCAATACTTAAAGGGGGCTTATAAGAAAGATGGGGACAGACTTTTTAAGAGGGTCTGTAGCAAAAGGACAAGGGGTAATGGTTTTAAACTGAAAGAGGGTAGATAGATTTAGATTAGATGTAAGGAAGAAGTTCTTTACTGTGAGGGCGGTGAGGCACTGGAACAGGTTGCCCAGAGAGGTGGCAGATGCCCCACCCCTGGAAACATTCAAGATCAGGTTGAATGGGGCTTTGAGCAACCTGATCTAGTTGAAGATGTCCCTGCTTATTGCAGGGGGGTTGGACTAGATGACCTTTAAAGATCCCTTCCAACCCAAACCATTCTATGATTCACTTTTCTCACCTCCAGTTCAGTTGCCTCCTGAGTTATCCTAGGTTCCCCTTCCCATAATGCAACCATTCTTTGACCTGATGGTGAGCCCCACACTGCCTGGCCTCATTCAGTTTAGGAGCTGCCTGTTTCGAACCCTCTTCCACCCTTCTAATACCCAGAGCTTCCCTGCTTTAGTGTACTCAGCAGGCCTCAGGAGCAGCGGTTCTCTGCAAGAGTCCTTCTCCCTCAAGGGCTAACCCCATGACATTGTTCTTATTTTCCTTTATCAAGCAGCTTCAGTGGGCTATCTATATTTAAACAAAGGTATTGTCATAAAGAGATATCCTGGTCAGACAGTAAATCTCAAGTCAATGTAATCTGAACCTTCTGGAGCCATTCATTAACTGTTATTTCCAGTGCAAGTCCAAATGCTCTCCCTTGAAATAGTTTGGCCCCAGTGTGCTTGGTTTAGATTCAATAGTGTATAAAGATGGTAATTCTTCACTCTGTATTGAATAACACGTAGTCCCTTGAACAGGCTGGCATGGATTGTGTGAATTACAGCTACTTCACCTCCCAGACTCCTTCCTTTTACAGTGGGGAGCTATTTCACCCTGCTTTGCAGAGCTCGCTACCTCCCTGCATTCGTCAGGATGAGGCTCCTTTCATTTCCTGCCACTTCATCCCCCTTTGCTCACAGGAAAAGAGCATCTGGCATTTCTCTAGGTATGCTGCTGTAATGTTCCTGCTTCTCCTCCCCGTGACATGAGTACAAGGCTTGCTGAGAAGAAGGGATGGTACAGAAACAGACTTGCTCTCCTTCACCCATCTGCTTACCCAAGTAAAGACTAAGACTGGCTGTCCTGTTAAGCTTAATTTTAGCATGAGTAGGACAGCCCCTGTAATAAATTACAAGCTTCCTCTTCATTTTTTTGTGGTGTACTGCACACTGAAATAATTCAAATTTAGTATCCTTTTTTAGCCATCCTTTTTAAAGGAAAACATTATCAACTTCTTACTCCCATTTCCTCCTGCCTGACCCTCAAACTCCTGTTCAATTACACTGCAGTAGAGTTAAAAATGTAAAGCAAGGCACCTGCACAAGAGGTCCTGAGATGGACCTGTACGGTACAAAACATCACTCTGGCAGTAATGTTTTTTGTAGCCATCCAACTAGTTTCCATCCGCAGGAGTGCTTAGATGTACCTGAAGGAGAATCTGCCCTCTAAAAAGAGACATATGCCCATTTCTGTGTGAAACATACACTGCATCCTATGAGCAAAAAAAGGTAGACTAAACTCTGAACCACTGGCATGTCATAGCTGGAGCTCCCAAACAGTGAGGGGATCAACTTGGCATTGCCAGCCAAGCTGCTCTCAAATGAAGTTAACACTGGACTTTGAACCCTTCCTCCTAAGAACCATGGCTGAAACTCTCCCAGTTTCTACTGCACTGACAGAACTCTCTCTTTTCTCTTCCAGACACTTAAAAGGAATTGTGTTTTCTCTTCCATGAAATTCAGGAAAGCAGGGATATGTCTTTTCTTGCCAGCAGAAAAAGTGAGGGCTGTCAAGACACCTAAATCCGATCATCTTCACTGCACTAGCAGGGCAGGGTTTTGTTGGATGGCTGCAGTAACACTGTATAAAAACCACGTCAAAAGGAGCCATTTAAACCCATGTAAATCATGTGCGCTGACGTATAACCACATCCATCACTCCTAAATGATATGCCAGTCCAGAAAGTGGGGCACCAGATCCTTCCATCGTGCTCGAAATGAATACTAACTTACCCTCTTGGCATCTTCAGGGAGTTACATGCCTCTCAGTTTTACAGAGGTCACAGAACGTGACTCTTTAGTATTAAGCATAACCCATCACAGGACCACGGCGGCAGTGTTTGCAATGTTGTTCAAATGTTCCTCACTTGACAGTGCCCTTCATTTATAGTTAACGATAATGTGACAGCCTATTCTCCTGGCATACCATCTAACCACACGTAAAATTCTGCATGTGCCTCAGACTGGAATCCTATTTTTATCGGAAGAGACATGTGCACTGAGGCTTTAACCAACAGCTGAGATGGGGTTTTAGCGTGAGATTTTCAAACCTGTCTCAGGTATTTAGAAGCACAAATTGCAATGAAAGACTAATTGAACTGTGCTTCTAAATCCCCCAGGTGCTACTGAAAATCTCTTCCTTAATAACTTGGAATCTCCTAAAGAATAAACCTCATCGAACTTAGATGGGTATGCAGATCCTAGGGTTAAGATTTTGAAAAACGCTCTGTACTGGCTTAACTCCCATTGACTTCAGTGGGAACAGAATTAAGTTGACATTGAGCCTTTTTGAAAATTCCCCTCCAGGTATGTTTTCTCTATTTGAATTTGAATAATCTGTTAACTGCTGAGATTGCTTTTTGATTTATCAGTACGAAGAATTTTAAAGGAGTTTTTCCCCTTAATTTTTGATGAAATGAGACTCAAAAAACTGTAGCGTACTGTCACAAAAACTATCTGCTAAATCTACAGAAGGAACTATGTTTATTTTCTGTATGTGTTTACTATTATTATTTGTACTTCAGCATCAACACAGGAACTGAAACCACAGACATTACTGTGGGAGGTGCTGTGCACAGTCTGTTAAAATATTTGTACGATACACGGGCAAGCTGTCTAACTTAATACTAATAGTCAGACTCTAGAGTAACCCAAGAATCATAATGAATATCCCCAGTAGGTGTAATTATACAGCAGCATTTCAGTTACTATTTCACCTCCTTGCAGACATTTTCAGGAGGCAGGGATTTCCTTCAACTCCCCTGAATGTTTTAGTTTACCTTTTAAATTAGCCCTACTTATAAGAATGAGGAAAGAAATTTTTTAATGTTGGTGTGTCCCTCACTACAGTTTTGCAGGCTGCACTCTACGCTCCGAGTTGCATGAAACACGAACTTTTAGGGGTATAAACTGTATTCACTTTCAATTCAAAAAACACATTAGGGCCCAAACTTTGCTTCTGGGATGCAGGTTTTAATAATACGAATAAAAGGAAATAGACAGTAAGGAGCCCTCTATTTTGCAACAGCATTATTGAGGACAGGCTCTCCATGCCTCAGATTCCTCGTGAAGAAAAATAGCTGCGCTAATACCACCCATAAACAGCACGATAACCACTTCTTTGTTCCCACCAAAGATACAACAGCAGAATCCTGTAAGAGAAGTCATCTGATATGTCAGCTCATTAAATTAGTCAGAATGGGTGAACGGGGAAGAGGAATATACCATTGTAAATGTATGTTAATTAACAAATGCTATAAGAGAGGCATTTAAATGTATGAAAATGAATATTAATGAGATGAAAACACCTAATTATTGTGATCTAATGGTATTATCCAGAGCATTCAACAGAAAATGCCTAATTGTCATGCATCTAAGGCAACAGTGCAAACCTTCAGACACAAAGATTCAGTGTACATATAGATCATATTATGTCTTTAATTAGACACTGCAAAATACCTACACTGAAACTTGAATTTGGAAGTGCTTTTAAGTTCAATTTATCAAAAAATGTTAGATTTCAGCAATTCCCTGTATCATTGTTGCACTCCAAAACTGCATGTTTCTTCTTAGTGGTTCTGAAACGTTACACTGAAGTACTTCCATGTTTCTGCACACATATCTCCATTTTGCAAGAATATTGTTAGAAACGGTGGGCTGCAAACTGGCCTGGAATGAAGTTCTGAGGAATTTTTCATGAAATTGCATGAAGCAAAACTCAGGCTGCATGAAATTCCCTCCTGTGCAGAGGGCTACCAAAGGAGAATCCTGAGTTAAAAATAGTATGGATTCCTGGAATTAAAGACTGCCTCATAATACATATGCATTAGGAAGCTGAAATAAAATTATACAGGCCACTTGAATTCTATTATTTCCTAATTACTCAGTGGTTGGCTTTACAACCTTAATGTTCTTTTAATGTAAGTTTTTCAAGTTGTTTTTTTTTTAAATGTAATTGCAGATAGAAAGCCAATCTCTTGACCCTGGCTAGAAGGACACAGGGAGTTTTGCTTTATAGAGAAATTCCAAGGTGGCCCAGCTATGCACATATTCCCTGTCTGAGGCTATAGAGCGTATGCCAGGGACACATCCAGAGGAGGATATATTTTAATGACTAGTCTTTGCATGGTATTTGCAGTCCCAACAAGACTAATATCATTCACACATAAGATCAATGAAGTCTTAATCCTACCATCAAAGCAATTAATGGAAATAGAGCACATTAACTTAGTATTGGAGCCAGAATTGATTCCTGAAAGACAGCTCTCTCCTCTCTGAAAACTGAGTTATTAATATATATATAAAAGTACCGATGTGACAAGCACTTTAGATATACCTTGACATATATATTTACTGTCACTCAAAATGACTTACAATCCATCACATCTTATAAAACTTTTATCTCATCCATGCTTCTAATTTTCTTACGAGACTGTTGTACCGAACTGTAAGAAAAACGTTCATGAAATGGAGACACATTATTCTGGTGGATTTACCTTATCCACTAAGCTTTTTATCCTATCAGAGAAAGAAATTAAGTTAGTTTATGTGATTTACTTTTAATAAATCCATGCTGCCATCTATTTACCACCCGTATTGCTGTAGTTGCTTCCCAACTGATTGCTTTACTAATAACTCCAACAATGTGCTTGGTACTGAATTTAAGTTAAATGCACTGGTTTGAAATCACTGGATTTTCTGCTGTTCTCATTTGCAGGTAACTGCTGTTCACCTCAACAAACTTAACAATTCAAGTTACAGCAGCAGCGTATTTGACATTACTGCATGTGTAAAGGTTCTGAGAGTGGTTCACCAACCTCGTACATACAAAGCGTCAAAGCACTTCTGCTACCACAATCAGCAGAGGGCAGAACCAATCTGTCAGCAGTATTTTGCACTACCTGGGATACAGTTGGAATTTCTAACAGAAAAAAAAGTGTTTCCCAGCAGTTACATATCCTTGAGTTACGATTACTACAGGGAGGACAGCCATGTTGTAGCGTCATGGTTAAGCTATAAAGGGGAGTCATATTAGCATCTGGTATATGGTATTAACCCAAGTTTTTGCCTATACTCTCCAACTGTGCAGACTACTTCAGTAAAAGGCACCCGTGTGCTTCAGTTAAGCCAGCTCAAGTTAAAAATATGAATAATAGTGCATTTGCTTGCAAATAGCTACACTTCTCATTATTTTTCTCTTGTGTCTGTTTGAATCTATAGCAATAAATTGTATCAACATGGGTTGTGGAGTCTCTTAGTGTGTTTCTTACATGTGACTTTTTTGCAAGCGACTAGAGTAACCCTACAGCGAGGGCAAGTCCTTTAAAAAACACAAGCAAATCCTTGCATTTACTGGACACTAAAATCTGTACACCACAAGGGACAGAGACAATTGTCCTCAAAAGGATAAGCAACTACACCAACTCTGCCAAAACTAAAATTTTGGGTCCAGGGAAATTATCTGTTTCAGACACAGGAAGCAGTCCTGCGTGGTGGTTACCACCTTGACCTGAATGGAAGCCAGTCATAAACCATGGTAGCCCAGATTTTACAGAAGACACTTGGTCCCTCATTCCCCAAAAGAAAGCAAAGAACCATAAAAACACATCCTCTACAGAAAAATATCGTGTAAATTCAATCTGACAAAAATAGAAATATATTTGTAAATCATAGAATCATAGAATTCATAGAATCATTTCGGTTGGAAAAGACCTTCAAGATCATCGAGTCCAACCATTAACCATGCCCCCTAAACCATGTCCTGAATGCCCAATTCACACACAAAAAAAGTTAACCCCTTTTCAGAAGGTTTACATAGTCAATATTCAACTACTGTGCAGAAGAGCTGAAGATATTGATAGCCACTAATGCAAACGAGATTGCAGTTAATTGTTAACATCTCCTGGGCTACGCTTCCTACGTCCCTGCACAGATGATGAATAAAATTATTTACCTATTCAAGTAATGAGAGCTATGCATTTTGATATCCACATACACTGTAACTCAGACCTCCTCTGAGACCCCTACCTGTAATTAGGAACAGATGTAGGATCTTGTTCCTGAATTGATAAAAACAAATTTCAGCCCACCTATGATATATGGCTTAGTGGCACAGCTAATGGGAAGAATACCTGTGCAGAAGGATCCCTCTCCAGGCACTGGACCTAATCAGCTCCCACTGCACAAGAACCTTACTACTCTAGATATTTCTCAGTGCTCTTCCATCACTGATTTGGGACACTCACTAAAACATTCACAGGTGACACAGCAAGTGCATAGCAAGAAAGTGACAAGTAGTGTTTATATGGCTTCACCTCTGATGAAGAACACCATAGGTCTGTACTATTTAAAACCACGGTAATTCTCTAACACGTACAGACTTCTCCATGGTGGAGTCATTTAAAATTAAGTATACACAACATTATGTGCTTTCAGCAACAATTCTCACAGCTCAGCACATGCAGCTGGGGAACACTCTTCAAATTATTTCATGGAGGAAACTCAAGATGACATTCAGTATAACATACTTATTTTATTCTCCAAACCTCACACTACTGCAGGAAAACATGCCCACCGCAAACGTTTCATGAACTGAAAGTAGCCACATTTCTTACTTTTTATCAGCTGGCTGAAATAACCCAGGGAGAATAGGTACCTGCCCGTTTTCTTGCTCTCACACATAGGTACTGATACCAAAGCCCAGCAGAGAGGAGTGAACGCTCTAAAGGGAATTTGCCATCTAAAGATGCTGCAGGCTGACCTTTCCCCAGTCAGATGCATCACTTGTACTACCCCATATGTACTAGCACCATTGGATACTCTTGACAGCAACAACAAGACACTAAGGATCTATGGCAGGCCCAACCCATTCACAGCTCCAGGCCTGAAGAGGTTCAAAGGAGCTGCTGTGGTCATTTTCACTGAGTAAGACAAGTAAAGCTGCTTTCTTTCATGTTCCGTCCTTGACCACTAAATGCCCCTCATTTGATTTACCCTGATCCAGCAGAGCTTATAACTCCCACTGGCTCCTAGCATAGGTGACTAAAATTATGCCTTGTGAAAAGCCAGAAGAGCTGCATCCCCTCAGGCCTGTAGAAGAGAGACAGAAATTTGTATTTACTGAGGTGATCTCAGTACAAGAAAGTTTCACTGGTTTCATTTAAATCTGACTGAAACAATTCAAGTTAAACTGATGTGAATGCCTTCATACATCTTTATTTAAAGATGTTAAATGGGGGTTTACTTGATTTCAAACCTAATCCAAATCTAAAAGAAGCGGCCAGATGAAATAAGACTGTCCATGTCACATTTTGCATTGGTTTAACTAAGCAGGTTTACCAGTAATCTTAGTGCAACTCCCTCATGTATACAAGGTCTGAAAATACATTCAGTCTCCAGCATTACCCTGCTTCATGCCACGAGAATTTGCAGCTGGAATGGGCTCAGGGGAACCTCAAGCCTAAAGAACTGGGGGGGGGGGGGGGGGGGGGGCGGAATCATAGCTGCTGTGCTCACGGGCCCTCCATGGACATTGCCTAAATTAGGGTAATTAATATAGGGGAATGTGTCTGTGCTCCTCAGTAGTTTATAAATGTTACAGAAAGAGGAATGTTTTATATGTCCCCTGATGGGTTTTAAATGTTAATAAATGATGTGCAAGGAGGTATTTTACATCTCTCCATTTAACAGTGAGCTGACAGCTGCAATTATAGGCCAGTCTCTGACCCCAGCAATCCTTCCAGGAACCTGAGGAGTAAATGGAGTAACTTTCTTCCAGAGTAACAAAGTGCATCGGGATGCTGTCTCAGCATTTCAACATCCAGACACAGAACCAAGGTGAGACATTTCTGACACCCTGGGATCCCCCTTTCACTGCAATATGCACTTGCCAGTCACTGGTACCTGCTTACCTTGTCACCAGAGACCCACTGCTACTCTTCCTGTAGTAGCATCAGCTCTTCGTCTTACAGGTATGGGAAAGTGAATAGAGCAACCAGATAGACAATTACTTCCTTTGCTGCTCCTCTGCTGTGGACTAGAAAAAGAATTGGACTGTACCGGGCACATCCAGGGCAGCAGAGGTAGACAGGGGTATCGCATGTGTCACTGCCTGCTCTTTCACTCTGTTTTTGGCCAAAAATCTATTACCACTGAATCACTGCAGCATCCTCTCTGGTACCAGGTTTCTGTACCTGCACACCTATCTTCACCAGCATGGACAGACTAGGAGGGGCATGACTATCCTTTCAAAAGGTAGCAAAGTGACTGCTCAATAATGTGTGCCCCAGCAGAAAGCCCCCATGTTTTTAGTAAGCCCTAGCTACTACCCTCCCCTTCTGCTCTGCCCAACCCTCACCAGTAGGACAGGGCCTCTGTGAAGTTTAAGGAAGCTTGAAGCCGTTTTTAATTAGGTATGTTTCAGGTTGCAACCTTTGTTGCAGTAACAGGACAGGGAGAAGAACCTTCTCTGTGCCAAGGCCCTAAACCTGCTCACAACACTGTATTCCTGCATGCCTGTATATTTTCACCTTCTCGTTTCTTGTACCTGAAAATAACCTTTGGTCTTGATCCTTAAACTGGCTGTGTTCACTGTTGTTAGTGTGCACATTCATTAGTCCTATTAACCATTGAGGTACTGCCTAAGGCAGCACATAGCTGTTTTGAAGCACTTTAGTCCATGCTGTATGTGTTGTTTCACTCCATAGGAACTGCACCCCACTGACTACAAAAGGCAACTCAGACACTGAATGAAACCAAGAAGAACTGTGAGTAACACATTCCATTTTCACTATATCATCCCAAAGGCAGGGGAATGGGTTTTACAATTCTGTTCAAATCCCACAAGGTAGTATTTTTGCCACTGACAGTCTCTTGCTTCCTTTTATTTTAGAAGGGCAGAAGCCCACAGCTTAATATATCTGATTTATTAGAAAAACTACATTATTTCCCACCCCATTTATTTATTTATTTTTACATGAAGGGCTGTAAAGTAACTGATTTCTTTCCTCCTCCACTTTCTAGTATTGGACAACACTAGTGAGGAAAGGGCATGTTCAACTATTAGAATTACAGTTTTCTTTCAATTAGTGGTTCCACAACACCTCAGCAAAGCTGAGAAGAAATCTTAGAAGAAATCTTAGTTTTCTTTCAGATTTGGGACAGAATTAGGTTAACATTTTCACTGCATTCATGCTGTACCCAATTACAGCCAAACACCATTTGACATCTTTCACTTACATATTCCTTCTGTTTCACACAAAGATTTCTCAACTGTGTCTTAGGAATGGGTCTTGTTTACTCCTGTTAAAGTCTAGACCTTTAGTACAGAATTTCTGGGACTAAGTCATAGCTTTTCTTCAACCCCTGTCTGTGTTTGGTTATGTGTTTCTTCTGGTTTGCATTAACTCATATAAAAATGGTTGTGACTGTCCTTTCATTATTTCACTGTTACTGATTACGGCCGGGTTTCCAGAGCTTTTGAACAACAGGGACTACATGTTAATACACAGTTTGTCTAAGGCATCATGTTCATCTCATTCTCAATGGCATATGTCAAACACATTCATATTACGTCAAATAATATTGCTGTGGCCACTACAGCCATTATTTACAATGAAACATGACAGTAGGCTATTATATTTGTCTGTCTGGTTATTATAATTGCCTGTTAATTAAATTTAGCTAATAAAATGGGGGCAGAAGCACCACTACCATATGGCTAGTCACGTCTCCATGGAACAATAGCTATAGGTGCTGAAACTTGGCTTGAGAGCTGATAGCCACGAGCCTGTGGTAAAGGACTTCCAATGGGAGACACCAGAGCTTGGGCAGAGCCAGGTACTGGAAGCTGTGGCACCAGGAGGGATGCCTGCCTGACCCTGGCACCCTCCAAAGCCAAATCGCACAGGTGCTGGAGGCTACCCCCTCGCAGGACCCCTCACTCAGCCCAACCTCTCAGAAGCAGCACTTACAGCCCCTGCTACTTTCATACCTCTAATTCAAGGTGGGGGAAAACTATATTGTGCACACCTCCTTGAAAGACTGCCAATCCCTGCAGCTAGGAGATGAGGTAATATGATAAGGAAGGCCAACAGCAGTTCAACAGAGAGAGCTAGATCATCTTAGCCCTCGTTATTGTGCAGACTCATCTAACCAGCTGCTGTTCTACTGTCAGCTACAGCCAATATTCAAGACCAAAAACCAGAGATTACACATCCCTTCTCAGCTGCAATCTTATTTTTTATGTTACAGCACCTCAGTGACATTCACAGGATACGTCCTAAAAGTGTCTCACTCCTGTGCAATCAAATTAAAGTCATTCAGCAATGGCTCGTTTGCTGAGACGTATAAACATTGTACCTGTCTTGTATCTGAAAGAGTGGTATTTTTCTACAGTGAAAAGCTATTTGCCACGGATCTGACTGATTTGGCAATTTCTCTGTTTATCAATATCACACAATTCTTTCACATTTACAAAATACAGTAACAATACTTACTACCTTATGGCCTGCTGTGAGGCATAATTCATTCAGAGATCCTCCAAAGAATGCAATCTGGAAATAAAATTATCATTAGTACATGTGGGGGATTTACTATATTCATCTCCATTACAAAAATGACTGGTTTTGGGATTTGGAGTTTACTCTTGTGTGTATGTGTGAGAGCGAAAACTGACCACATTTTGGTACACCTCAGTGGTACCAGGATTTGCATTACTCGTACCAGTATTTCTGCTTTTATATTCTTTTCTCCAAAACAATACCTAAGAATTTAATTTAAAAATAGAAGCCTCACTAGGCACAGTAAGCCTGTGGACTTGCCAAACCCACAAAAATTATATGATCCCATGGTATGAAAGACATAACGAATTTACACATTCACGAAGCAGTATCAGGCAGTGCTAGACACCTGCTCAAGGTGATCTGAACTGTTGTTTGGACACAACTATTTCTTTCCATTGGGTACCAAGAGAACCCACAGCAACCAAGATCATTAGGCACATCATTTAGATGCCTAACATTAGGAGGTATGTATAGTCTCCAAAAGCAATGGAAATTATAGATTCAAACGTACTTCAAACTAGACAGAGTGCCTTCAGACAAGCCGAATGCCTCCATGGAAATGTATTCCCAAACTCTGCTCACCCTTGAAGGTGAGCACATTCCAATTCAGAAGCACTGAGCTAGATTTCCACATCTGCCACGAGACTCCAGTATGACCCCAAGTCACACCAGATAAAGGATTTTCTGGCATCCAAACCGCAGGTAAGGAGCTTGCATCACCTGGAAGCTGCCACTCCTATCTGCAGCTTTGAAAAACTCCTTTTAATCCCTCTCTGCCCCTGTAAAATGGGATAACAGTTTTCTCTTCTTTCCCTGTTTGCTGTCTGCTTAGTCTGGGAATTCCTGCAGATTGTGTCTGTCTCTCCTATTGTGTGTAAATGGGGTGCTTAATACAGCGGGCCACTGATTTTAGCCCCTCTACACACTGAGGGAAAACAAGCACAGTGATGACACCTCAACGGTGGCAATTGTGTATCTAGATGCTGCTCACACAGACAGAGAAAAGCTGTCCACTTTCATCCCCCAAATCCACAATGTGAAGTGCCAGCCTTTGCTGAACAGGCTGGCAAGCTTAAAAAATGCCCTTCTGGGCCTCCAAGTTTCTCATCCCTCAGTAATTTCAATACATATATTCACTATAAGGAAATTAGGAATGGAAGGAGGAGGGATTAATTAAGCCCTCCTGCTGCACAATTTTTTGCCAGAAACTTGACTCAAAACAGGTTTTTAGTCCAAGAATGGCATTCTATTTTTTACTGCATGCTTTATGCATTTCTAGACCTCACCTAGATTAGAAGTGGATGAGCCAAAGCAAACACACACGTGCGTGCGCACACACAGAGTGCTAGGTGCATTTTTCTGTAAGAGAGAGAGAGAGAGAGTTTGCTTTCCCAGTCTTTCTGCATCTGTAAGCAGGAAGGCTTGAAAACCTTGCAAAGAAAGTCTGTTCCCATGAGAATTCCTGCCTCGCTCTCTCCAGATTCAAGAAGCAATCACTGGCTACTGTGCATGGGAATCGCAGTATTTTGGCACGGTTCTAACATCAGCATCATTAGAAACATTGATTTATTTTAATTGTCACCTTGTACCCTACACTGCCAAATGCAGTCAGAATGTCAATTCTTTATCAATGTGAGCTGTTGACATGGAAACAGATCTGCTGAAATGGAAGCAATAAGAAAAAACGTGTTACTCCTCCAAGTTATACTTAGAAGTAGTAAATCTGTGTGTGCTACAACAGATTTAAATTCTCAATAAACTACACAGAAGAAATAAACAACTATTTGGGGTGACAGTCATTTTAGTTGTTTACATCATAGACTGCATTTAGAAAACCTCCAGTGTTACTATGGTAACCACTTTTGCTTAAACGTAGTTGTGGACGCACTTTAGGTATAATCTAAATTAACTGAAGATGGAGGAAAAAAGCTGGGGAACAACAGCTGAAGGAGCAACTGGCTGCTTCCTATCAGCCCATCCTATCTGCTGCATGCGCTGGCAGGGCTACAGAGGACTATGTAGCATAGACACCTTGGCTCGTCCCCGTCTAGGCTCTCAGAGAGGACCTGAAGCAGCTGACAGACTGCACCAGGTAGGTTTTAAAGATAACAGAGACACAGAGCTGCTTATCATCCCCACACAGCTCGTAGTGCACCCCAGAGCTGCTTGTTCTCTCCCCCTGGTCACCTGATAGATGGTGGGAAGAGGAGGCAGGTGAGAAAAGGAGCCTGCAAGAGGGGCTAGAGGCCTGCTCTGTGCCTCTGGCAGAGTTTGTGGCTTTCCTCTTTGGGATCTCTCCCAGGGAAGAGAGCAGAGCTGCAGAAAGGCCTGTCTATAGCACAAGCCTTCTGCCAAAATCTGTGACTTGGAATGGACACTGCCTCACGATTAACTTCACACAGCTAAGAAACTGTCCTAAAAGATGCAGTGCAGACCTTTGACCGGTACTACATTTCCACTAGAAAGATTAAATCTCTGTGCTGCTAAAGCTAGTTTCATAGTCATAGGGAACAAGGCCAGAGGGGCCACTGTGATCTGCTGTTCTTAATAGGGATTAAAGGAACCTATGGTCTCCCGCACACCTTCCTCCAACCTGAAAGCGAATGATGGCGAGATGGAGATCACTGAGCAGAAAATGGAGGGAGAGGCTCCTCTGCCCTCTTGCCAGGTGCCAGGGCAAGGGGCAACAGAAGGAACAGACACATTTAAAACAACTTCTCTAAACAGGATCGTGGAGGCATTTGGAGCCAGAGACTGTTAAAAGCTTACGGATCTTGGCAATACTGTGAAGCAGTCCAGTTCTGAACTTGCTAGGGCAACCCCCTCCCTGCCCCCCCCCCACTTCAACTGTGATAAGACATCAAGGCATGTGGATTTTTTTTCTTTTCTTCCCTTTTCCGCTTTTCACATTTCTGCATGATTACATTAGATAATGACACATACCTCCCAAAAGCTTGTGCATCAATTAACAAGGGAAGGAAGGACACACATCATTAATTACACACCAGCCTGTAAAACACGGACAAGAGATATGGCATAACATTCTAAAAATAGCAGAAAGGCCTGCTTTGTTTAAGTCAAGTTTTATTTGAATTCCCATAATAAAGCATCTGATATTAAACAACGAAGCAGAAGACGTACCACTGTTTAGCTTCAATGGGTGTTCCAGACAGATCTGCTGTAACTTAATCCACCCAGCAGAATGCAAAACCAAGGAATCTAAGTTTATGCAAGCATGAGACAAAATAGTGCTTTATACTTACACAGCATTTACCAACCCAAAGGATGCCAAACTACTCTACAAGCCATATACTAACTTAAATGCTTCCATCTGTATTGTTATCTTAGTGTTTGTATTTTGGTGAGATTCAGGAGGTGTTGGGTTAGATGCTGGGCCAAATTGCTGATATAGCTCCATGCAGCCAGAGATGAGGAAACAGGTTGCTGGCTGTCATAGTGGTCCACAGACATGGTGTCCTAGTTTCAGCTGGGATAGAGTTAATTTTCTTCTTAGTAGCTGGTACAGTATGTTTTGGATTTAGTGTGAGAATAATGTTGATAACACACTGATGTTTTAGTTGTTGCTAAGCAGCGCTTATCCTAACTTAAGGATTTTTCAGTTTCCTGTGCCCAGCCAGCAACTAGGCACCACACAGCCACTCGCTCAATCCCCCCGCTCCCAGTGCGATGGGGAGGAGAATCGGGAAAAAAAGTAAAACTCGTGGGTTGAGATAAGAACAATTTAATAACTAAAGTAAAATAAAATGTAATACTACCAATAATAATAATAAAATATAATAATAATAATAGTAATGAAAAGTAATAAATTAAAAAAAAAAACACCAAGAAAATACAAGTGCTGCACAATACAATTGCTCACCACCCACTGACTGATGCCCAAGTAGCGATCCGTGCATCCTGGCCAACTCCTCCCAGTTTATATAGTGAGCATGATGTTCTATGGTATAGAATATCCCTTTGGCTAGTTCGGGTCAGCTGTCCTGATATGCTCCCTCTCAGCTTCTTGTACACCTGCTTGCTGGCAGAGAAGGTGAAGAAAGAAGAAAATTAACTCTAACCCAGCCGAAAACAGGACAATATCCACCCCTTATTCTACACCATTTACATAGAGAGGGGGGGTAGTGAGTGAGCGGCTGCACGGTGCCTAGTTGCTGGCTGGGCTTAAACCACGACACATCGTTATATTGAGGAAATTCTCTTTTCTCAAATAGGGATGATGGAACAGAACTGGATGAGAAAAGGACCTGCAATGCATGTCTCTAGGTACAATTGCTCCATATCAGTCTTGGCTAGTGGGATAGCACAGTATTTCTAGATCATTAAGGCATGGATATTGAAGGCATACATACTTCTGGAATAAGAGACAGCATCTGTCTGAATCTGCTTGTAGCTAAGTGGAATAGACTGATGAAGGAGGCAGAAAAGCATCTTGCTTATACCCAATGTTCAAATAGGGAACAGTAATTTGCAGATCACACAGGAATGTTGCAGAAAAGAAGAAAAAAACCCAGCTGCCCCCAGCATAAATCAAAAGCCTTTTTCACGCACACACACAAAACCCCCAACCTTCTTCCTCCTCCTCTGGAGTGGATTGTGGCTGGCAGAAAAATATATTGCGGAGGGACAAAGAAAAAAATATAGTGGAATTATTACTGCAAACTCATACTCTTTCGAAACACGCCCCATGGGCAACTTGGTTTCCAGTTAGAACATACAAGATCATCATTTTCAAAGCCTCATCTGAAAACATAAATTATGATCTTATCCTATACTGACGGCAATAAAGGCTGCAATCTTCTATCTATGCCTCCATCTCCAACATTAGAAACCAAAAGTACTGTTTTCTAATGTCCCTAATACATCTGAGGAGCAGATGATCCCCTGAAAGCCACAGTCTTTTAATCCTATATAAATTGGATGCTCTTGAGAATGTCACCCAGAATTCTCATGTCAGTCCTAGGAAAACATAATCTAAAACAGAGGATAATTTTGATTTTCCTTCTGACTCAGCAGATGAGGAGATAATTACATATGGAAAATGAGTGTTCTTGAGGGTAAATATACCTGCTGTAATCCTACTGCCAACTGAATTAAGGTTTGCCTGCCGCAGTAAGGTGTATGTTAACTCAGCATCTGGAGGAAAGCTAAGACCTGTCAGTTTTCAGAAGTCACTGATGGTCCTTCCTATGTTATAATTCAGTATTTTAGAGCATAGAAACCAATGGAGAGAGGAAAGAGAAACAGAAGAGAGAGAGGAAAGAAGGAAAAGTATTTCTTATCTCTGCCTGTGGTTATAAGCAACAGCAATAAAAGAATCCAGCAACACCATAAGAAACTGAAGCGGGTGCATTGCCTATTCTTTCCTCCACATCAAAGCCAAATGATTCCTCTTACTGACTAGTAACATGAAGCAGCTTATTTTTTCAAGTGCTCTTCAGCCTAACCATGACTTCCACCTCTGGAACTGGAAGAATCCCATATGTCAAGTAAGCAAAGACCGGTTATCCTTCTGCAGTGATAGCTCAGCGCTGATTGAAAGTCTCATTTGTCAGGGGAAAGAATTGTTGGTTTTCTTTTTAAATTAACCCAGAAGAAGAAAAACATATTTGTCCAGACCCAGGTGCTTTTTCATTCCTCGAGCAGCTGCTAGTTTGAGAGAATTTTAAATGGTTGGCCTTTATGAAATGAATTGGTAATCACAGCCCTGTGCCTCACACACTGTAGACTGAATGATTCAGGGGACTGGTAATAGGATAAAGCCTTTCACCTCAGAGGCTGCAGTTCAAATTCAGAATAATTCTTAACTTCATAAACACCATCACTACATGATGGGCATTTGATTGTTATCATACAACGAATCAGGTGTTTTTCCTAGTGGAAAAGTATTCATGCCACAGACAATATACTAATTATTGTCAGTAATTAGCAGCACTCTTGGCAACGGCAGTAGAGGGACCTGTAGAAAATTACCCATATGTTCATCCCTTGGAGGTTGTAATTTCAAGGCAAGGGGTCAAGCCCTTCAGACAGTCATTGCAGCGATTCTTGTAGCTCTTTCCCACCCTGGGTATGTTTTGCGGATAAGCTGAGTTCAGCCTCCAGAACTGTCAATCTACGACTTTTATTACCGCTAAATTACTTTTGTTTCAAATGCTGGAGGCAACTTTGAATGCCGGGTCTAATTAGATTGTAATTGTTGGAAGATCTGAGCAACTGTGGCAGATTTGGGTGGAGACTTTGGTGGCTTATAATATTTGTGCAAATAGGTTTCACAAGCACAAAACCTACAGCTGCTTTTGATAGTGGGCATTTTCTTAGAAAATTTATACTACTAACCATCTAAGCCAGACAGGAAAAACTTTGAATTTCCACATGCAAACTAAGTGATCTGCAAAAGCCATCTGCCCAAGCAGACAGCTTCACAGGTCAGGCAGTTTTCACGAGTCCAAGATGTTTTGGTGCAAACAGAAGATGAGTGTAATTAGGAATAAATATTTTTGTACAAACAGAACAAAGGACATTGACCTAAGCAAGAACCACATGTATACATTTCACCACATTTTCAGAACAATAAAAAACTACAAACTAAAAAGAAAATAAATTTCAAATATATATAGGAGTAAATCCTACCATTTAGCACTAGAAGCCTTATCTTTCCCTAGGGGAAAAATACTGATGAACAGCCAAGGAACTCCATGCCTGTTGCTGAATACCATTTTTCCTCTGCCTTCCTTCGGGAAAGTGTAGAACCCTCGACACTTCAACCCCCTCTAATATAACACAGTCCAGAGATCTGCAGGGAAATCCTGAATATCTTAGAGTGAACATTTAAAGGCCAGGGAGCTTCTGCTAGGAGACCCTGTGCTTCCATGTTATCTCCTGAGGTCTACCTGTCATAATGACAGCATTACCTCTTTGTGCAGCTCCAGGGAGAGCTGTGCAAATATTGGATTATCTGGTTCAACGGCCAAACAAAAAACAATCATGGGCAGAAAAAATTGCAGTTGAATCTACTTGAAATAAAAGCTAAGGGGGTGGTTTGGCTAAGGAAAAAAAAAAAAAAAAAGAGGAAACGTTTGCCTTTAAAGTAGTAAAACCTCTGTTCTCTATTTTTGACCTGAAAAGGAAAAAGATGCCCACAAAATTAAAACTTTTTTTCTTTTTAACCTTTCCTTTTCTCCCTTTCTTTGATTTGGGGGGGGGGGGGGTGTCTGTAATAAACCTTCACCAATTTTCATGTCACACCAAAGTAGATCTGGTCTCCCTGGAAAATTGTTTTCTTCAGGAAACCTGCTACTTAAAAACACTTTGCTGAGGTCTAGCTCTAGGAAGAACCATACAGTCTGAACTGGAGAGATCCAGTGACGAGGTTTTTGTTTAAGAAAGAACCAAGTTTTCAAGTAAGAAAACTGATCTAGTCAATCACTATGGATCAAAAATGTGATTGCCGAATTTTTTCCCATGAAGGGAGAAGAGCACCAAATACTATCCTTTGAAGGACAGACTAGCTATCTCACTTACTCACCATAAGTACTGACCCCTTTGTTTTGTTCTCCTGTAAGTAAAACCACAGCCACAGTTCTTCACTCAGAAGCTGATTTTTTCTTTTTTTTTTTTTGCTCCTGCTGCAGTGCCTATGTAAAATGAAAGGTACAGATGGATTCCACTGGTGACAGTAAAGTCCATGAGATACCACCAGCACATTCCCACAAGCTTGTGTAGTTTGTTACATACATGTGTGGCTGGCAGTGGGCATGCTTGGAAACACTCTGGTTACCGGTTATCCTACATCTGAAGTCTGGTTGGGTTAGTAGCTGGCTCCTTTTCTTCCACAGAATGAGCCAAATTGGATTCAGGAGCTTCTGCAGCTGAACTGACTTTGGTAAATATGAAGAGGCACCCTCTGCTACATAAATACATACACCAAAATTAGAATGAAATTTGCTCAGAAGGGCAAAAAGGAAAAAATTCAGGAGTCTGTAGAACTGCTGCTGGTAAATACCAGCAATACCATTTACTAGAGGAAACAGATATGTAAGTGTATATATACCAAAACTGGTATGACAAAAGTGGGAAAGATCCAGAAGTCTCCAGGTCAATCCCAAATCATAAAGTCGAGTCCCCCAGACTGTACGTAAGTCACTGTTGAAGACAGTAGGAGACAGGTAAATGCTTGTTTAAACTTCTTTCCTCCAGACCCATGTTACATGCAGAACAAGGCACCGGCCAATATTTATGGTATATTCTACCAACTAGTATCCACAAGAGAGTCCATTGCCTTGGATCACAAGACCACAATGCAAATCTTTGTTTATTAACCCATCTTCACAGACCTTCCCTAAACAGCCAAGGGTTTAAGGGACAAATTATTAAACCTACAGAAAGACACAATTACTGAATACAGAAACCAGTTCAGCACTTGCATCTGTGTTAGAGGAGCATGAGCCCATACCCCTGAGCAGCAACACTACAGAAGATGTACCATTCCCAGGATGACACTCAGCTTGTTCAGCATTTGCAAGTGCAAACATTCAGAAGAATAAAAAACCTTTCACACTACAGTGACCAACTCCAGGTAACACTCAGCTCCAAACTGAAAAGGCTATAGGGCGTGCGCAAACTAAACACCCTAGAAGCACAACTAGAAGAGATAGCAAGCTCTTTCAAAGTTTACCAGCAGCTTTGCACAGAAGGGAAATGGCTAAAAAGTGAAGCTGTGACGAGGAACCTGACAGCCAACATGAAGAAGCTGGAAGACACAATGACAAAGCAGAACCAGTACTTCAAACAGCCACAGAATGAAAAAGAAGAAATTCAAAAAGAACTCCAGAAGGTAAAGGCGGGGGCCGGGGTGGGGGAGGAACAAAAACTTGATGGATTTTGAAAAGAGAATAGCTAAAAAGGTATTAAAATGTGCAGGGGCTGGGAGCACAAGTGAAGATCCAATAGTAAGCACACAAAAAGGGAAAATAAAATTCTTGTTGGGGAATGCGGGATGTTCTTTGACAGTGTAACAGCAAAGATAAATAAATACATCCTTGCTTTCCATTCTAGGTGACTGTGAGATACCAGAGAAGAAAGCACGCAGGTGTTATATGGGGAAGAAAGTCAATGCGAAGAAACAGAAAAGCTATTTAAATACAGAAAATAGTTAGAAACTCCTGTAAAGCAAACCTCTTTAAAGCATAAGATAAACAGTCTTTTCTAGGTGGCCACAAGAAAAAAACAGACGCATTTGAGAATGGAGTATTCTTAGAGGCCAGGTTTACCTAAAGTCCAAATGCAGAAACAATAGAGGAGCAGACTAGGTAAAGAGTTTCTCCTCATGCTTGTTCTGGGCTCATGTAAAGGTCAGAGAAGCATTGTCCCAGTTCAGTACACAGCTATTTTGTGGGATCAGGGAGCATATTAAAGTGAAAGGACAAGAGAAACCTTCATCAATGCCACTAATACACAACAATACCCTGGGCAGTATTGCTGCCCAGTCCTGTAGAAAATGGCACCACTACCTGGTGTAAAGGACTGAAAGAGCCCTTTACACATTACACTGCAGCACTACCAATCAGCAGAATGTGTAATGTATGGCACCAGTGCTTACAGGACCCACCTAGGGATATAAATCTGCCCCAAGAGAACGAAGCTGGAGAAGAATACATCCATGAATCTTGCCTTAATAGCTTATGGCACACGAGGAGACATGCAAAGGCAGATCCCTGTAAAGCCAATCCATGTCTGTAACATGTCTGGCAGTGTATCTAAGACTGTACTTCTGCGCCTAAAGATCAGATTGCAGGAACTCTGCCTCTAAGACATCATTAAAGCCTGTACATACATTCATGCCTCACACAGGCTTCAGGGGACCTTACTGCCTTCTCAACCATGTTCAGCTAGAGACCCGCGCTTGCAAGAAGGAGAACATCTGCTTCTCAGAAACTCTGCTTATTATGGTTGAAAGTAAGGTGCCCGGCTTATTCACCGCTACTTCATTATTTTTATTTCTCCGACAGTCAGCTGTATCTGTTCACAGACATGCACAGTGGTTTTGTGCTGCATAACTCTTCCTTCAGCAGAGTTAACTCTAGATTTACATCTGTTTAAAACGAGGGTGGAAACAACCTTAGAGTCCAAACATTTAAGACTGAGCTTGAACAATTCATATTTCCACTTCTGGCAAACCTGCAGAAGCATGCAGACCCTAGCACGACTAATTTGTGTGCTCACATGGAGAAGAAAAAATGAGCACCTACACAAATACAGAGACAGACAGTGCTCATCTGGTAGTACCAGCCTGGAACAGCAGGACTGGGAGCCAGCAGCCCCTGGATCTCTGTCCCATCCCCCCAAACACACGCACAAATTGCCTTGGCCCTGGCACATGAGCTGTGCAAGGTCCAGGGGCCCCACACACCCCATGAGCAAAATCAAAGTATACGCTTCGATCACAGAGTGCATAGAGCAAAAAAACTCTACCTCTCGGACAAGCCCCCAGACAGATGCGATGGGAGGGAAGACAAGGCACTTGGCAGCCTCTCCTACTGACCAGCGGCCATGCTGAACTCTGCAATTCCTCGCCTACGCCAAAGGGAAGAGCCCCGATGCAACCTGCAAAGTCACCTGTGTTATTACTGGAATTGCTGGTACCTACGCAAATGTGAGTTTAGGCCCTGACCCTGTCGCTCCGTACTTTTCCCTCAAACACTGCCCAGCCACAAGCAGTCTCTCCAGCAAAATACTGACTTCCAAACAGCGTAGGAGCACAACTGGCCTCTGAGACACCCAACAGGGTACTACCAGCCTTCAGTTTACTTAAGGAAGGCTCCTGTGGTGCCCCGACTCCAGCCACTGGCCGCCCCTGGGTGCCATGGCCCCTCGCTGGGGACAAGGACCAGCTCCCTGGGAGGGCAGACCCCCACCCTCCCCTGTGGGGGATGCGGCAGGGCCGGGCGCGGGAGGGAAACGCGGGGAGCCAAGGCAGGGAGGCGCAGGCCTGGCCGCGGCGGCCGGGCTTTGGCGGGGGGCCGGGAGCTCCCTGCCTGGCGGCTCCGCCATCTCTCGCCTCTACGGAAGCGACACCAACGCTCGCACGCGCCGCACCTGGGCTACGTGCGCCAATTAAAGATATAAAGGAACTTCTAACGCTTAATTATTAACCCCCGGGGGCGGCGGGTGTCTTCCCCGCACCTTTCCGCTTCGTCACGCTGCCGGTGAGCGAGGCCCTTACGGCCGCGGTAGCGCCGCCGCGCCAGGGGACAACATGGCCGCCGGGCCCCCCGCGGCGGGGAGGCGGCGCGGCACAGCGCGACGCGGCGCGGCGCGGCCCGCCCGGCGGCAACACCTGCCCGGCTGCGGCGGCGGCGGCTCCCCCGCGGAGCCGGCGGCAGCGCCCGCCCAGGAATTACGAGCCGGCGGGGGGATGTCGGAGGATTATGGAGCAGCCGCGCGTCTGCTCCAATTAGCATCAACGCTCCCGCCGCCCCCGCGCCGCCGCCGCCGCAACGGCGGGGCCGCAGCGCCCCCTGCCGCCGCCCCGCCGCGCCGCCGCCCCGCCCGCAGCACCCCGCCGGCCGCCGCGGGCAGCCCGGGCAGGGGGAGCGCGGGCCCCGGCCTGGGGAGCAGCGGCGGCGGCGGCGGCTTGGCCGGCCCCCCCCCCCCCCCGCAGCGGCAGCGGCAGCGGCGTCGCAGGTTGCCTGAGGGGACGACCGCCGCGCCCCCTGCCTAGGAAATGGGGGGGGGGGGGTGTTTGTGGTGTATTTGAACGGTTTGTTAGTTGAAATCCCAGGGCGCCCCAGGCCTGCCTCACAGAATGTTTTGGGTCGGAAGGGACCTTAAAGATCATCTAGTCCACCCCCCCCCCCCCCCCGCCATGGGCAGGGACACCTTCCACTAGACCAGGTTGCTCAAAGCCCCATCCAACCTGGCCTGGAACGCTGCCAGGGACGGGGCATCCACAGCTTCTCTGGGCAACCTGTTCGGTGCCTCACCACCCTCATCATAATGCATTTCTTATGTCCCCCTCTCTCAGTTTAAAACTGTTACCCCTTGTCCTGTCACTACAGGTCTTGGTAAAAAGTCTTTCTCCATCTTTCTTAGAAGCCCCCTTTGTATACTGAAAGGCTGCAACAAGGTTGCCCTTGGCCTTGTCGAACTTCCTGAGGTTCGCATGGGCCCACTTCTGCAGGCTGTCAAGGCCCCTCCAGATGTCAACTCTTCCCTCAAGCAAATAACTACACCACTCAGCTTGGTGTCACCCGCAGACTTGCTGAGGGAGCACTCAACACCGCTGTCTATGGCATTAATAAAGATACTGAAAAGTACCAGTCCCAATACTGACCAGTACCAGACCCCTGAGGGCCACCCCTTGTTGCTGATCTCCATTTAGACATCGAGCCATCAACTGCAACTCTTTGGATGCGGCCATCCAGCCAATTCCTTATCCATTGAATAGTCCATCCGTCAAACTCATCTCTCTCTGCCTTAGCGACAAGGACGTTGGCTGGGTCCTGGCCTGCCTGGCCGTTGCCGATGGAGCAGGATGGTGCTGGTGTGCAGGAATGACCGGCTTTGGAAAACATGAGGTTGTTACCCCAAAAGCATCAGCTGGAGCACTCGATGTGCTGGCCGGGGTCACCACCGGCCAGGGCATAGCTGGCTGTGTGGGTGCAGGGTGGCCAGCCCCCACCAGCATACATGCTCACTCATCTGCAGCTGCCTGTGTTAGAGGAATACATTCCCCCCAAATTACTCGGCAAGTAACGAGCCGCAGCAGCCGCTACAGCAATATAAATCCACAGGAAAGGATTTTTCCCTCCCTTTTCTGAGATAAAAATCTCAGAACAGCAGAGGCTACACCGTTGACTAGGCTATTAAAATGGTATTTATGGGGTAATCACTTATTTTAACTGCCAGCTACATAAAATTTATCATGGAAAAAAAAGACTCATGGAATTTTATAATTATCATTTACATTTTTTTAAACCTATTTAACAAATCAAATTTGCGATTCTTCCACCCAAAAATACATCAGAAGGAACAGAGAGAGAGGCAGCGAATGGGCAGTTGACTCATCTCCCATGCACAGCTGCAGGGGCACTTCTCTGTTTGCCCAAACCTAGTCCCCTCCTCTGCACGAGAAAGGCTCTTAAATGGGGCTAGGGAAGAGGGGGTGCCTTTCCCCAGGTTTGCCATCGCTGGTGCACCACGAGCAGGGCTTTGTGGTGCCCCCAGCCCCCAGAAACCCAAAGGAGGAGGCTGTGATACAGGGAAGAAAGCAGCAGGTGCACAAGCCGTCAGAGTTGTTTTGCAGTGAAATACGGTGGTTTGTTGCAGTCAAAACATCTTAATTTCTGCAGGAGGTTTATTGGCAAGGTGAGAGCGGCATCCTGGCACCCACCCCAGGCCAGCTCGTGGTGAACAGGCAGGGGTGAGAACGCTCCGCTCAGGCTCATTCTGGGAGAGAGTCAGGATAGGACTTTCCTTGATCACTTTAGGTCTAATGGAAAAGAGATGTGCACGAAGGAGGCTCTGCAGGCCAGACCCCGAGGAAGGGCACGCTCAAGGCGACACGCAGGCTCTGCCAGCGGGGTGACGGGCATCAGTAAACCACCCCCACTCAACCACCCCTGAACACCAGCATGCAACATTTTGCAAGTGTAGATATCGCTTGATAGCAGCATACCAGTTCAATACCTGACCATCTCGCGTCATGCTCGTGGGATGGGTATTACCACCTCTGCGCTTACGGACAGGGAAGGAGGCGTGGAAAGCCGTTGAGGGATGGAGCTGCAGCCCCACGGGGCGGGGGGGGTCACCAGCAGAGCAAGACTTACGGCTAAGATTTTGGCCCAAGGTTTGTTCGACACCAGACCCCTGCCTATGTGCAGCTTATGTCTGGCAGCTGACAGGCTGGGGTTTGGGGCCCTCAATCTAGAGAAAGCAAAGGCAGGGCATGGCGACAGAGATGTTAGCAGGGGCTGAAGGCCATCCATCCATCCATCCATCCAGAAAGCAGCTCCAGGGACCATATGTTTTGTTCTGGTTTTCAGCTGTCCCTCCTTTATCCATGAATACTTTCATTGCCACTCCCCAGGCCACCTGATCTCTCACACTTTGCACGGGTGAGCTGCGAAATAACCGATTAAAATGGAGGAAGGAAAACCAAATGCATCACATGTCTTGCCTCACTGAGGATCTGTTATACCTTTGGATCTTTTCCCCCCAACTCATCTGTACAAAGTAGGCATACCGGATTGCACATTGGCTGTTGATAAGAAATTCATATTAGTTCAGCAGGTCTGCAGAGCTAGAAGTTTGCTATGCCACATGCTTGATCATACTTTTAAATTAAAATGAAGGAAAACAACTACCTCCCAACTATGCAAATCAGCTATTTGGAGTCCCAGGCTGCTCATGGTACTTCTTCAGTCTTCTTGGTGTCATAGCAAAGGGTGCATAAGCATTTTTGTCTTTTTAGAGAACATGACAATTGTTTCTTGCACTTTTAAAATACATTTTGTTATCCATTTTTTTAGGAGAGCTTCCTGAGTGTGCTGTGTAGGTAGCAGCATGCTGGAGAGCAAGAAGTTTTTATTTTGGTATTACTAAATCGGTTTGGTGTTTGTGGAGAAAACATGTAACTTCCGTGTGTATCTGTTTACATGTACACATGAAAATATTTTGTACAGAGTTTTGATGCCTGTGTGGCAGCAGGGCTCTTTGGGTCTTTGGATCGAATGTGCCCTGCAGGGACAATCCATGGAAATCACGGCTTCAGTATGCGGTGGATTGTGCCATCAGTACAAAGTGGTGGTGGGGTTTTGTCATTAATAAAAATACATCATTTAGAGCAGGTGAGCCTACTCCAGGTACCAGACATCCAGAAAGAAACTTACTTCATCCATTCCTCCTTCTGCTGAAGTGCACATATGTCACCAGATAAACTTTGCTGTTTTAAAGGCATGCTAAATCCTTGCAAAGGGGGATTTCGCTCTGGAGAGAGGAAAATTGGGCAATACAGCTGTACAAGTCATAGAGCAGAGCGTATAATGACTCATTATTTATCAACAAAGACACATCCATGAGCAGGATGTGATGGTCTGGGATGGGCTGATGTCACAGCAAGGAGCGGGAAAACGGCAAAGACAATGAGAGTATTATGACTATCTTTAACCACATTAATACAATCAGACACTTTATTACTATTATTAGTCACTGCAATTCTGTAATTCTACAAACCCACTCCATCCGTGTACGAAGTTGTAAAAAATTTATGTAGCAGATCATTAATTTTTCTTACAAATTCCTTCTCATTTAGTTTTTGTAAGAGATGTCTAAACTGGGCAAAGTGGTTTTGAAAGAAAAGCTCTGAAGTTATCCCTTGAGGAACAAAAAAATACAGTATTGCCAGCACAATCCATTTGAAAGAATGAATCAGCCTCCTGGAGAAAGGAGAAGTAGTTCAAAACACAGGACTAAATGAAAAAAACCCTCGTATTCTCTATATTTGCTTCTCTTGCTTTGCGTACTTAGGGCTTACACTTTCAACCTTTTCTTTGCAATCACAGCAGCTGGAAACTTACTTTTTCAATGGAAAATGAGAATCCGGCTTAATCACACGAATCCCAGAGCTAGAGCTTCAAGGAAAGCTCTCTTTCCCCTTCAGCTTGTGATTTGGCAGTGGTAAAGGTGCAGACAGCTCTGAGACTTACAGGGACAGTCCATAAGAGATAAGCATTTAAATAGTAATCTTCGGCAATATTAATGGCCTCCAAAGGAGCGAATTTTCATCCCTCTAGGAGGAGTGAGCTGATCATTACAATCTGACGTTTTTTCTCCTTTTTGAATCACATAGGAGAAAAACGTGGCAGACTGTAAAAGCAGACAGCTGGAGTATAAACATCTTGCAAGGCTTAGCCCTTAAAGAAACAGGCAAAGGGCTGTCCAGGGCCACCCTTCTGCCTTTGGGGAAGGGATACCCCCAGCCCTCTGCTCATGCACCAAACCTGGAGCACAGAGGATCTGACAGAGACCCTCTCCTGCCTTTGCCTGGGTGTCAGCAAACCAACACAGTCAGTATCTGGCCAGATTCCCCTTGGGCCATCAGCTGGGTAGCATCCTTTTACCTGGACCAAACCGTGGCTCGTGGCCAAGCGAGTGGTCACGCTGTGGGGAAGGGTGGGTGCTCACGGTCTGTTAGGGACCTGCCTCTTAAAGGTATGTGGGTGTTTTTCTTCCAAGTGAGCGAGGTATTGTCTCTCTGACAAAGAATATTATCAGTTTTAAGTAACTTATTCTGCCTGTTGCAAAAATCTAAAGGAGCTTATTACAATTCACTTTTTCAATTAATTTCTACCCAGGTTTTTTTTAGATTGCTGCAGTTATCTTTCTTATTCATTTCTATAAGCTGTTTCCAAACAGTTAGGTGGCTGATATACATGAAGAAGTTAAAACCCAGTAACTCTTGCGAGGAAGCGGCCACAGAAGGACCATCAGCCCCCACTGTGCCGTAATCATGATTGAAATGAAGAACAAAATCTTAAGACGCTTTTTACTCAGCGAGCTAGAAATCAGCAGCACTGTAAGCTTTAAAGCACAGCTTGTCAATACAGCATGCTTCTCCCTCGTACGTTACCCAAATGACATCCCCGATAGAAAAATAAATCACAAGTCTAACCTTGGGGGAGCTCTCTGAATTCACAGTGGTCAGTGCTGGATCAGGGAGGGAAACTGATGTCCGATTTTTTTTTCTTGTTTTTCATTCCTTCTGAAACCCAGCACATCTTTCCATCCTCTCCTTTTCTTGGCTATCACTTTCTGACACAAAAAAAATCTGTAAAGACAAAGCGATTTTTATTAACTTCTGGAGCCACATATTATATCTGCTCTAAGCTTTTCTCTAGACAATTAATCAGCGCATCTCTTCATTGCACCCCCTTTAACCTCTACTATATAAGTTACTGTTTTACTGTGCCTTTTATCAAATTTCCCTGCCTCATCCAATTGCATACCAGAACCGTCATCCCCGAGCAGAAACTTAGGGCATTACATGGGGGAAGCAGGAACCCATATGGGGGGATTTTCCATTGCCAGATGTTTTGAGTCTGCTTGATTTCAGCACAGGGAACGTGTTATGTCAGACATACCTTGGGGACTGTTTCTGCACAGCCAACCTGTGTGAGCCAAGGGAAGCTGTAGCAGTGCACCAAAGCAGGTCTCTCCCACCATCTCCCTTCCGAAGCGCCTGGCCGGTCCTGTCGGCAGGCTGGGCAGCCCAAGACTGCGGTCGGCACGGGGGTCGGCTGGTTCTGGTTTCAGCAAATTTTGCTTCATGAACTGCTTGGGCTGTTTTACAGCACAGGTTTCTGTCCCGCACATCCCATCGCAGCACTGGCAATATGCACCAGCCAGCAGTGAAAGTAATGGGTTTTCTCCCCCCCTGCAAAATTAACACGCGATGGCATGGCACACGTCCCTCGGTGACAGCATGCCCTGCCCCAGCAAGTCCCACGACCTGCTGTGAGGACACAAACTGCTGCCTGTGTCTACCCTGGGGTAGAGCAGCAGGCACGCAAAATGAATTTTGCCTCCTTTTCAATTTAATAGTCTCTTGGTGCTACTCAGGTAATTACACCAGTGTGTCTCTTTGTAAGCTTTTTTTATTGTCCCTAGTATTCTCCCTGACAAAGAACCGAGGAAAACATCAATTTTCCAAAAGCGCTCTGGCTTAAGCTGGCCACCAGTGATATAATGTGGCCATCGCTAAAGTCCAGAGTGTATAACTATAACCAAAATGGAGTTATTTCTTGTTTCCAGAACAATTTCTTTAGCACTACTAAGAAGAAGTCTGTATACACTGAACTGCTTCCACCCTCCCCCCCCATGAGTACAAGAAAGTATATTTGAGGGTCTATTCTAAAATAATATTTTGGTAAAATGCGCATCTAACAAAATTCAGTGTCTGCTATCTGGCTTCTGCCAGCAGAGAAATGCATATTCTCAGCCTCAATGCTTCTAGCAGTAGTTTCGGATTGGTGATGAGGACAATATTTTCATCCCAACAGGTCATTTTAGCATTTATCCACAAATGATGGGCAAAAGGTTTTTGTAGTGAAAGAAGGGAAGCAGAGCAGTATTATTTAAGAGGAACGCTGGCCAGTTTTGAAAAAGTTCAGTAAGATAATGTTATGGGGTTTTTTACTTATCTCTCAGTAGATGTTTGAAATTACAGGAACCAGCCCTTCCAGTAGAGGTGTTAATGTTAATGCTAAAGAATAAAAAGTATCAGAGGGCTCAAGCTATTTGATTGTCAAAATATCTAATTTCACTCTTCTGAATGATGGGGTTTTTTTTAAACAAGCCAGACATCAAGCTGATCAAAGCTAACATATTTGGAGCAAACTTTTAAACCATAACATCCTAATGTGACCAGAAGCGATATTCTGTGGTACTGGTACATTCTTAGTCATTTTTGTTTTCCTTTTTAATAAGTGGATTGCTTCTGCACCTATACAGTGCTCCATATAAGTCTAGTGAAATGAGATGTGCTTACTTCTGTTAATAGTAAAGCCATATATTTGCAATCTCTTTAGCATCTCCTCCAGCTTTTAGAAGTGTTCCTCTGAGCTCATCCCATTCATTAATACATTATCCAAAAAACCAGCTAACTCTGACCCCCTCATCCTGTGGCATATGGACTGGCCACTCAGAGGGTTAATGTCATGATTGTAAATAGCCCCTTGGGTACGTGCACTGTCAGATCCTTTTGGGAGACCAGGGACCAACTTGAAGATGTGAATTCCCCCCTTCTCAAAACTTCTGTGAATGAGTCTTATGGTGTAGGAATTGGGTATTTATCTGCAGCCAGGGATTTATGGTGGCTTTGTAGTTCCTGCAAATCCTGACCCCGTCATGGATCTTGGGAGCACATATGGCTGGTACAGCCCTCGCTCTGGCATCCACAGGTGAAATTGTACCCTGCCTCTGTAATCCATCCCACTGCTCCTCCGATCTATCTGACCACCTCTCTGCAGCCACCCTCCACTACACAAATGGCACCAGCCTCGCCCACACAAATTGAGAAATGGCACCACCCACTCCCTCCAGCCTTCCTGTTGTGCCGCTTATAAAACAGATGTCTGCCTTAAATACGGCTCTATATTTTACCTATCAGCTCCCCCTCCCTGGCAGGTCTCTAGCGTGCCGCTCTTCGGTCTAGTTTACGCTTATATATTGCCACTTTCTGCCTATCAGCAGGAGACGGTCTCCTTTAGTCACAATTAGCTCTAATGGCAAACAGGTATATCGAGAAGTTACTGTGACAGGCAGACAGCCGAAAACTCCTTCTCTCTCCTTTCTGGGACACCATAACAGCAAGTTCATTTCCTTCAGACTTATTCTAGAAATTTTTCCTTGATAGACTCCCTGGGATACTCTGCACAGACTCCCAGGCTTAACGCCGCATGATTTATTTTCACATTAACAGAATACATAGGAAGTCAGCCCATCCCACCCGTGCTAGTAAAGGGGCTCGGGTCCTTCAGCTCTTTCTCTAAGGAGCATCCTCATTCTGAGCCATGCACATCCATATCCCAATGTGTGTCCCTATTACCCTATCCCAAAGGTTCTTCTAGATTATGGGGCTCCCTCTGATAGTGGTACCATCTTATTCACCACATGCAATGAGTCTTTCAGTCGATGTCGCAACAGTGTCATTCAACACAGAGGTACCTGCTACCTCTCAGTAGCAGAGATGAATTAGCACTGCGCACCAGTGCTGTGCTGCTATATTTTGCCTTTCCCCTCTGCTATATAAAGCTCCATGCTATCAAAGCTATATTGCACCCAAAGTACCTCCGGTGGCTGCCCTCAGGGCTGGATCGTGCTGTGCAGATGTACACCATTTTTCTGGTGTTTTACTTCACAAACAAATTGGTCTTAACCTGCATTTAAAAAAAAATCAAAATAGCAAGGAATAATCAGTATTTAGGCTTGTTAAAGGCTCAGTAGTATTTCCTCCTCTTAGCTGATTCTTGAGATGAAACTTGGATTTTAAAAAAAACAAAACTGTGGTAGGCATAATGTTTTTAGATGCTCTATTACCTCTTTATATTCTTTCTCACCAAGTTCTCATGGAAAATGTAAGTCTTTAGGCGCTCAAAATGCTTTCCAGCAACGTTAGGAAAACAGCCTTTGCTGAGCTGCATTTTCTATAGCATTTGCATAAAAATACAGTTCAATTCTCGGTATATGCTGCAAAAATCGGACTCTTTTATTTCCATTAAGTTGGAAACTGTCCATATTGCCATATGTAGCCATTTTATCTTTCCTCTTTCCTTTCTTATAAAGCACAATCCTTGATGCCAGCTTGCTTTATGTTTTTGCCATTCACAGGGAAGTAAAAATAGCAGCACCATTCCTGAAGAGACAGCAGCAGAACAATAACTTTGCTTAAAATCCGGAACAGCAAAAATTCACCAAAACTAACCATTTAAACCACACCATTGCAAAATCAAGGTTCAAATTCTGTGTTTTCCTAGAGACTGGTGGTCTGCAAGCGAGCTCTTAAAATGTAAGCGATAGCAGTTTCCTAATGCCTCACAAAGCTGGGTGTTTATAATGAATACTTGATATGCAGTCATTTAAAAAAAAACAGAGCTTCCTATTTCTAGTTTTATGTGATACATGGTACTTAAAATTTGCACGACAGCAATGTGCTTCTGGTAGCAAAGCAGAGTATCTGCAAACATTTGCAATAATCTAGTACAAATTCGGCTCCCTTGCCGTTCAGGCTGATTTCATTCATACAGACACAGACCATAGCATCAGCTTTATCAAAGTTACAGGAAGGATAAATTCAGCCCTTTTAGTTCGTGTTTACAGAGTCATACATTTTTTATAGTTCTACAGGCAGAGAGATTTCTGTTTAAAGCAGCATTTTTCTGGAGAAGGCTACGGCACCATCACGTGATTTCAAGATGTTTAGATATAAATGAAACAGAGTCAGGTAATTCAGAAAAGGCCCCTTGTATTCTTCATTGCGAGTGGGAGGCGATGATACAGGCAGTTTTTGCAAAAAGGCTGAGCTTGCGAGAAGAGTTGTTCTTACTAATTGCACTGATTTTCTGTCTGAATGCCTTTTTTGTGTCCAGCTTTACCATGAACAGACCATTACTGGCTCCTCAAAGAGTCCCAGTTTCCCTGCTTTTACACATCTAATAGCACCCGCTGCTACTCAGGCAGTGTCAGGTCTGGTCCCATGTCAGCCCTTATGCCTTGTTTGTGCTAAAAATTAATTATTTAAGCCTTAAAAACATCCGACCTTTTGTTTCTTCACTTTGACCACACTGTGACATTAGAGAGCGGAGCTCGGATGAAAACACTTTCGTTTGACTCATTTTGTTAAAACACCCTTTCTCCATCTCACAAGGTTTTTTTGGTTTTGTTTTGGGTTTTTTTAGGGAGGCAGAGTAGTGCCTCCTGAACACAACCGAGCGCAACTGGAAAAAGCAGGGGCTCGGCACGGCACCAGGCACATGGCCAGGCGCGGGGCGACACCAACTCCAGCAGCATCGTACCAAGAAGTCTGCTTGGGTTTGGGCGAGTCTCCCCAAAATGTCTGTCGCCTCCCTCGCACGTCTGCAGGGGAGCCCCCGACTCCTTGCTGCTGCCCCAGGCAAGCCACTGACAGGCACGGGCAGGGGGGTAATCTCGGGCTGCCAGTGTTCCCTCATGCTGGGCTGGGGAAGGGCCGAGCAGATGGAGAGGGCACCGCCACTTTGGAAGAGAGGAGTGGGTGGAGGGGGAAGGAGGGAAAATGTTATTTCTGGAATAAGTCACCTCAAGTTAAAGCCTCTGGGTTGTGTACAGCAGCTGAGGTTGGTGCTGTCACACGGTGAGTAATAAAGGAGATGCCAGCTCCCTTCTGAGCTCATTTTTTATTCTTGTGTTCAGGGACGTCACTCATCTCAGTAGCTCTTTGCAGCTCTTCCTCATCGCACATGCCAGGTGAGGGATGGCTGTCCCAGACAGGGAGACACCTTCCCAGCAAACAGGGAGGAGAGGGGTTTGGCAACGGTGTTTGTTCTGGGATCTGCCCTTTCAAGCCCCCTTACAGGTCACTCCCCACTCGCCAAACCCTCCCCTCCCCTCCCAAACCTTCACTCGGGGACCGCCTCACACACAGGAGGCAGTGGGGAAGGATAATATTTACCCGTGCCAACTCTAAGCTCTCATTTGCCAGAGAAAGCAGCTATTTGCCTTCTCAGGCAATAAACGGCAATTAATTTTTTTGATGCTCATCAGCAGCCACCCACTTTCTCTGTTGGCAAGACCCAGCCCAGCTTTTTAACATTTCTCACTGTGTCATATAAGAATCAGCAATCCCACCCAGAGCTTGCCCAGCTTCAGCAAACACTGCTTAGATCCAGTGGCAGGGTGCGGACAGGGAGCTGGCCAAAACACCATTTGGCTCCATTGGTTTTGGCATACTGAGGTCCTGTGGGCAAGGTCTCTGCTGCCAGTACATTAAAAATTAAAAATAAGTGAAATGGCATCCAAACTGCAAAGCTTCCCACAGAGGCACTGCCAGCACTCCTCATGGCCAAATTGGGCAGAGGAGCAGGGACATCCCCGCAGCAGCAAAGGCACTGAGACAGCCAGTGGCTGGATGAGATGGATTTCCCTGAACAGTAACAGCGAAAATGGAGACTTGTAGAAAGGAAAAAAACAACCAAACCGAAACACCAGAAACAGGACCAAGAATAAACTATAGGAGGGAAGCTGTATGGCAGTAAGAAGAATTAAACTGAAATCTTGTCTCACTAATGCCATCATCTTAGTTATCCTTTCTGCCTTCCCCAACACCTATCAGTTATCACGTCCTCTTGTTGACTTCAAATCTTCAGTTGCATCATCTTCCAGCAAACTCTCACACAGTTAACTACTGGGAACAATCCCATACCAGTTGAACAGAGCTATTAATCTTAGAAAAAGTTATCACCTAAATGACTATTTCAAGATTAGGGCCCCGGCACATGAAGCTTTCCAGGCAGCAGCTGCAATAAAACCATTCAGCATCTAAAGAGACCTACACCAGCCATCTAAGCAACGTTAAAGCCAACAAACGATAACCCGCTGGATTTGTGCCTGGTTACATGATGCCGGTGCTGGAGCCAGCCCTTACACCTGCCCAGCCTCCAGCCCCACAGCAGTCCCTGGGCTCGGGGAGCCCCAGCCCTACCCAGGGATTAATTTATGAAGCTTTTGAACACTGCCTTTATCATCAAACACCTCAGCCGGGCTTTTTATTTAAACGTGTTAATTACTTGTGCATTGAAATTGCAGCACAGCCACAAGCACATCTTGGATTGATTTCTGCCGCCGTGATGCTCGTGGCCCTCGTTTAGCAGGCTTACCTGCACGCTGCCCCTGTCCTGCAAATTGAGTGAGTAATGTGAACCTCAGCAAAAAAGAGTTGGTTTTCTGGTTATTCAAAAAGTACTCATAAAGCATTTTAAGAGTATTTTGAGTCTGTATTTTAAAGAGAATGATCAAGATCCACAGCTGTGCTGCATGAGCAGAATGACAGCGGTATCAATGAAAAGAGGTCAGATTATGCCAGCCAGTACACTGACCCTGGACTCTTTAAATAAATGCAAAATACAAATACAGAGATCATTCACAGAGCGGGTAACAGAGTGGGAAACTGAAGTGCACCTTGGGTGCTCACATGTGTGTTTGTGCCCAACAGAAGATAAGTCAGCATGCACTTCATCGAGGATGCTGTCTCACAAGCTGAGAAACAGTCCGTGATTTTCATAATGGTAAAAGGATCAAGTTCTCCCTGGGTGAAGCTTGAAGCAATTGTGCAGCCTCAGAAACAACAAGCAGGTAAACCAGATTTTGCCACAGGGCTAAACAATGAAGATCAGTGTTTAGCAATTAACTTAGGCAACTGCATCATCCATGTTCCTTTTTTGTATGACAAAACTAGACTCGGAAGAGTGGAGAAATGTAAACTGAGTAATTTCTTCTACATCAGCTGTAGTTTGCTGACTTTGTCAGCCATGATCTAGCTCCCCAAAACCTCCATGCAGAGGGCACCAAGCTTGTTCCAGTGTCAGCCGTTACCCCGACGGCCAGAAGCACGAGCGTGTAGGGGACGCATCAGCAAGGAAGGGTGAAGGAAGCGGGGACGTGACTCTCTGCTGGTATGATGAGCCTGCACCTCCCTGCACTGCAGCCGCTCACTTCCTCTCCTCCACGCCATCCCGGCCTGCCAGGCTTACATGTCTCATCTCCAGCATTTAAGGATGGGAGAAGCGCCTTCCTTCACTGCCTGGTGAGCTCTGGCCTCCTTCACTTGTGTGTCATGCTCCTGCCGCCTAATCGCTGGCTGGGTGACTGCCTGGCAGCTTGGGGAAGCACAGGTTTGCTATTAAAGGCACCAGAGTGGCAGGCTGTTTCTCCTGGCTTCCTTCTCCTTCCTTCCGACGAGGCTATTTTTAAAGTTTGGGAAAGGATTCAAGCTGAATGAGGAAAAACCCGACCAATTCTAGGCATATTTATACGATAAGTAGTCTTTTTTTTTTTTTTTTGCCTACTGGTTAATTTTTGCACGCACTGTGCTTTCATCGTGGGATCTTTTTGCTTGTTTTCAGGGTTTGTTTTGTTGCCTTTTTCTTTTCATTCAAAGGAAACCAATGAAAAAAAAGCATCATCCTAGTGGCCAGTAATTGTCAGGTTAGGTAAGAGATAAAACTAGAAGCAATGATACAACTTTTTAGAACAGGTACAGAAACAGAAACGCTGCTCATTTTAGCTGCTGCACGGTTGCATATTTGTGGCATGCTGTCGTCTTGCAGGCTGCGTGCAGACCTAACAGCCCATATTTTTGGTACATAACCATAGATCATACTCTTAACACTCTGCCTTCCTCTCCACAGCTGCTAAATGGACTCAACAGCATTTCTCTGTCACAGGCTGGATTCATTAGTAAATAGGCAAGATGCACTTGGGGTAAGGACTAGAATTCCCACTCCAGTTTTTTGTGTCAGTCCCTCCAACAGCATTCAATGCACAAACTTGCTTTCCCCAGAGCCTTGCTGATGAGCAGGTTTCCTGCTCTGGCCATAAAGCCCGTCTGACAGCGAGCACCTACATCCCTGCAGCCCCCGGGGGAGGCCAGAAGATGGCCCGGCCATCCTTATTCAGACTTATTTCAACAAACCAGTCAGTCATCCCTTTTTCTGACTTCACCCCCGCCTGCAGCGGCTGCACAGGACACCGTTAGCCCATCGCTCAGAGGGTGCCCTCGGCCACCGCAGCATGCCGGGCTCCTGCCGCCCTAATGCGCCGTCAAGGCTCGGGGCAACCTTTGACTGTCTTTGATGAACGTTACATGTATTTGCAGGCAACAAATACCTGCTGTGACAAAAAATACAAAATGAGGGAAATAAAATTGCATCGGTTGTTGTTTCAGCTTGGGATAATGACTCCACCGGCATCTGTGGGCTGACACGCTGCTTAGATTAATGTCACTTTCAAGAACGTGGCTTGATTTTTCCTTTAAACATTTGTCTTTACCAACAAGCCCCTCACCTTAGCACCGAATAATTGACTCTGCCTTGAAGATACTAGAGCTTGTCACAACGCTTTAAATATTGGGCTGGCTGCAGCTCTCACGTAGCCGAGGGAAGCAGCCGAGAAGTCGACAGCGCCTCACCTCCCCGTGCTATGGTGGGGTTGGGTGTGCTGCACCACCATACGCCCCGCCGGGGTGGCAAGCAGCTCCTCACCGCTGTTCCCAGACCTGGCTGCTCAGGCTTCCCAAAACACATCAAAGCTCAAGGGTTTCCCCCAGATCTGCCTGGGGAGAAGAGGAATGGGAAGCACTGTTTGCCATCCACCCCTCCTGCAATGCCAAGCCAGACAGCTCTTCATTGCTTTCTTCCTTTCTAAAACTTTTTAATATTTTAATTATTAATTTAATGAATAATTTAAATACACTTTAAGTTCACTGGTAAAAGTGGCCAAGTGCAATCACAGTATAACGGAGCCGTACACTCACTTTCAATCACACACAGGCCATCTTCCCATGCAGGAGAGAACCCTCACCAACAAAGTCGTCTTGGCTACAAACTATCTTACCGCTTTCTCAAAAGAGACATTTTTCAGCGTTATTTAGAGCACAGAAAGGAAAAAAAAAAAGAGAGAGGAAACTGTTTAAAGTCAGCAATACAAAGGTAAGATCTGTTCAGATAAACATAAACGTGATGGCACAATTTTCTTTGGTCTTCTCTCTATCAAATCTAAAAAATTATTTTTAATTGATTCTTGAAGCACTTTTTGAAGTTCAATAAATGCTTCAGAAATCAGTTGGGAGTCCACAAATGTTAATAGTATTTAGCTCATTTCAATAAAAATGGCCTCATTAACATGCCAGCTGCTAAAACGTGTGATACCAACTGTGTCCTTCTGCCAGCCTGCAGGGAAGCATTCCTACTTACTACTCAGTTTTGCTTTAAAAGAGACCATTTAGAAAACATACCCGTTTTACTGTATGCATGCGTTCAGATAATAATTACTTCACTGCTGCCCTATCCCCCAAAATGACTTTCAAAGCCCCCAGCAGTCCTTCCAACGAGGTGAGCTCACGCTGGCTTTCTTTGTGGATTTTTTTTCTGCAGGCAAGTAAAACGTCGTTCGCTTGCCCATCCATCAGTGCAGAAGGAGCCAGGTGAGTACCATGCCTGTCTGAGGCAAGAAGTTTTTCATTATGGGTCTGCTACGTGGAAATAAATAATCTTCGCTCAGCTCTGCTGCTGTCAAACCATGACCGGCAGCTGCAGCTCCCTTAACTGCGTGTAAGCACCCAACCTCCAGCTCCAAAATTTGAGAGTCATATCACAGCTAGCATGAAAGCGAGTGCCTGCTGCCTTCACCCATCTACATGAACTAAGGATGCCCCACATTTTGGCTTTATAAACAGTTTTTTTAACTAGTGTTTGTGCATTGAGACCTTTGGATGAAAGCCATTAGAAGCTTTCAGGACTGGGGTGATGCTTGTGTTTGAATGGGTACAACATCCCACCCAGGCTCAGGACAGGAATAACATTTGGAAGCTCATTCTGAAACTTTTAATTTGCTGCTTCAAGCTCCTTAAACATGCTGCTCCTACCACCCCCCTGGCCGGCTCTTGTACGGTGAGGACTCCAGGCAATGCTGCCAGGCTTTAGGGGCACAGTAACTGTAGCAATAATAATGATGTGCCAAATTAAACTGTCATTAGGTCGCAAGGTAAGTAGTGCTATATAAGTATTTCCAGAGAAAATGTGAGACTTCGTTCAATACAGTACTGATCAAGTCAACAAGATTGGCAAAGTCCAACTCAAAAAGGTCACCAACAGGTGGTAACACCAAAAATTTCCATTTTTAATACATATCTCCAGCATAAGGCTGCATTAATAATTCAAGATCCCAACGTATATCTCAGCTCAAGAAAAACACCACACTGGCCTTTAAGACACAGGTTTTGATTCCTGGACTATGCGAATGCCTCTTCCTTGTGCTTACATTTGTGACCATTTGTCCAGCTGGCACCGTACCTGCCGAGCAAGCTGTTCACACAGTTAAACGAAGCTGGATGTGCCAGGCAATAATCATTTTACCCAAAGCAGCCTGGAGAGCAATACACATGCCAGCCTGCTCGCAAAGCCCTGTCCCCTCTCTACCGCAGACCGAAGCAGTGTGGGACTGGCTGTGCCATGGGAGTCCCCCAGCTCATGCAAGCCCAGAGAAGATGCCAGCAGCCATCCCGACGAACCCCTTTCCTCACTGTTTTAGAGCATCCCGATGCCTTCCAGTGACAAGTCTATCCCAGAAGAGCCAGCATAGAGGTTATGAAGCAAGCCCTCATCGTGCTCAGGTATGCTTTTGGTGGGGATTCACAGAGGGAACTCAGCCCCATGTGGCTGAAGAGCAGCCGTGCAGGATGCAACCCTAAAAAGCAGACCAGAGCCTCCCAAAGGCAGAGCAACAATAAGCAAAATTAAGCAGCAGTCAGCAGCCACTGCAGCAGCAGGTCCTACACATGGGTGCCCAGAAGCTGGTCCCACAACTCCTTGTCCTGCAGCTCCCACCCTGGATGCCAGCACAGCAGGATGCAGCTCAGGCACTTCAGTGCAAGGATCCAAGCCTGCATCACTGATGGAGATAGATTTAAACTAAGCCGCGAGTCACCAAATGGGCTGATGTGGCTCTACCGCTCATGTTGTGATGGGAAAGAGGCAAAACAGAGCGCGGGGCTCTGTGAGTGTTTGAACCAGTACAACCCGTTTGACTATTTCCTGAGCTCCTTGTGCGAGTGGAAATGGTGTCATACGCCTGCCTTCATCCCCTTTTCCACCTACTCCTTTCTGGGTCCCGGCTAGGACCATTAAAAGGGCAATACCCTGGCATGGCTTTTCCACTGCTCACATTAACGCCCTGCTGGGCTAGAGGCACAAGGAAAACCTCCTGTCCCAACACCTTTGGACCCACCACAGCTCGAGACACCAGCAAGCACCAGAGAGGCATCCTACCCATTATCCCAGATGTGCCCCAGCCCCTGTGAAACCTTGCTGGGGAAAAGACAAAGTCAGTGCTTTGGCTCAGTACATTGTCAAAATTTCAGGCAAAGATACAACACCCTACAGCACAGAGGGGGCTGGAAAGGGAAACATAAGGCTCCTGCAACTCTGGCGAACACGAGGCTGGCAAATCCCATCTGTGACTCTGTGATTTTGGCCAGAGGTCCCCAACTGCTTGGTGCCTTTGAGCGGAGATCTGCGATTGCCGTTTCCTCCCATACTGGAGCAAACCTCGTGGCCCCGTGGCAGGTGGGGACACGCCGGGTGACTCGTGCCACCCTGCTGGCTCTCACCACCCTGGGCAGCCTGTGCAGGGAACATGGAGGTGTCAGCCCCTCCCATAGTGCTCAGTGCTTCCAAACTGACTCCCCTGCCTTTCGGCAATCAGAAAGCCTCAGGGCACCTCAAGTTCATATATAAAGCATAATTAAATAAAAAGTGGCCCAGACCACAACTAGAAAAGGTCACAGTACGGCTGAACAGGTTAGAAATACCCAGTTCCTCTGAATTCACTGTGAGATGCTGAGCCCAAAGCCTGGCCCAGGACCCTCCAAGGCTGCCCTAAAAATCAGAGTAAAACCGTGGGGACTAATTGCACAGAGTTGTTGCAAAGGTTAAAGTACAAACAGCTTCAGAAAGCACTTTGACATGTTCACGAAAGGCCAGCCTGCCTGAGACCATGAGGCGTAATTGCCTCCGTGATGTCCTCGAGGACATCTTTGATGGCCAGACCGCGGCCACACATCCACACGCTGGCTGGCAAAGACTGTCACCTCTACCATAATGCTTGACAGTGGCCTTGTGTCAAGCTGGGGGAGAGGACACCAGAGAGTCCCCTCTGCCCCCTGCCACCTCGAGCAGAGGGGAGAGGTGCTGGCCAGGAGGCCACGGTGGTGCATGCAGTGCATCAGTTCTGTCTGCTACACAGCCCAACCGGGAATTTCAGCCCTCAAGGACAACTTTCCAGAGCTACAAACGTTTTGCTCAACAACTAAATATATCCTTGTTAGGTCTTTGCTTACTAGGCTCTGCGCAAAGGCATCTCAATAGCTGGCATATTTTCAAATTTCTCACTTAAACTTTTTTAAAGTGTCGTTATGGTTTTTTTCACCATTAAAGACTGCCCCGAAGGCGCACGCAGCAGGTTAGCATTCTCCAGACCTACACATTCACAGCCTTCACCCTATAAAGCATCGCTCCCACCCCTGTCCGTGGGGCAGGCACCCCTCCCCGAGCATCAGCCGCAGACTGCCGAGTTTCGGGGGGTGAAGGCACCCCAGCCCCGTCTTTCCCCTGCCTCCCCCCGGTTTTATTTTGGGTCACCCGTATTTCGCTGGAGAGGTCAGAGTGTGGCAGCACAGCCGCGGCTGAGGCCCTTCCCGGAGGGAGGAAGGTAGCACGCAGAGCTTTTGAAGCGACATGAAGAGAAAAACGCCGCAATTAAGGGTTTGCAGTTTCTCTGGCGAATTTGCATTTTAAATTACTTTTTGGTATAATTGTGTTTCATCTTTCTTGTCGCTCTGACTTCTGTAACTTTTATTATTTCCCAAGGATGGTTCAAAATGCTATATAAGAGTACAATTAAAAAAGAAAAAAACAATTTTATATCAATATGTCTTTTTTTCCTTAAAATATTCCTTTGAGATTAACCATTAGGGAGGGGGTGAGATGGGAAAGCCATCTGAGATGAGGGGGGGGCAAAAGAAGGTGATGCCGAAAGGAATTTTGCCCTGAAGAGAGAGCTGTGGCTTCTGGCTTGTTACACCAAGCTCTGCAGAAAGCAGCGGGGCTGTAGCAAGGACTTCTCTCTGGCCACCTCCCAGCCAGGCAGACACCCCGACCCCCCCACAGGGGGAAATCCCAATTACCAGCCCCTTCGCCCCAGGGGTCCACAGCTTGGCCCCGACTGCTAAATCCAATTATCTCCAGGTCCCATTAAGCAGAGATACCTTGACAGCTCTGCTGTCAGGATAGATTAACCCGTGGCCAGATCGACCCCTGGATCCTCTCCTTCCTCCTCTCCGCGCCGCTGCTGGTTGCATGAAAAGTCAAATATCACCACTGTGGCAGATCTGTTGCACCTTCATTTCTCATTCCCTCCAAACAGCCTCTCGCCACTCACCAAATAGTCAACACTGCCCTTGAAACAGGACGAGGGGGCTTGGCCCCTGACAGGGCTACAGGGATGCTGAGCCCCTGCGGCCGGCAGCAGGGGACACCCCGTGCCGTGGGAAAGACAAGAGAGATAAGAAAATACCCCCAGCCGTCTCAATACCCCAAAAAAAGCACGTCTAGATCTCTCCAGTGTGCTCTGAAAGGGAAAGAAAAGCCAGTCAAAGGAAAAGGAAAATGCACTTCAATCTATAATAAAACAACGCCGCTGCCGTTGTCAGGCACCTGAATGGAGATGTGAAGGTTAGATGCGCCTATGTTATATTTAATGCTGTCAAACACTGTTTGAACACAAAGTGCGGCTTGCATTATTGCCATGCTCCCTGCCTGCGAGGCTGCCCTGCGGTTTGAAAGGACCTCCAGCACGTAATGGGCTCATTTTTTTGTAATTGCAGAATTTGAGTCAAGAAAATGATCGGGACTTTGTATTTGAATGTCACCTCTGATATGCCATGTTAATTTTCCTCTTTTAATACCCTCATCTGGATGCTAATGCCAGATGATTATGTTGGTGTATGAAATGAATGCAAGCCGGTCTAAGTAAAAGGGCACCAATTCATACTCCATCAGGACAGTGGTCCGTGAGTTTATTGACATACCAGTCCCGATTTTGATCTGAGTTAAGCCAATATAAATTAAAAGTAGACCCCTTAAAAAAAAAAAAAATAAGATGGCTGGGGGAGGGAAGGTCCATGGCTGGTACTAACCTGCACATCTCCTCCGAAATCCATGCTTCTGCAGAGACTGACCCTGACTGGATGTGTCCATCCCAGCCAGGCCCACCAAGGCCACATAGGACATCCCAGGGACTGCTGTTGAGGCAGCACTGCATGCTGCTTTCAGCCTAGTATGCAGGGTTTTTCTGTAAAATAGCTTAGCTGTTTTATATACACTCTGTTCCTGGCAGAGAGGGAAGCAAGATGGGTTTTTCCCTCTCTTCCCCCACCCTCCAGCACATGCAGCAGTTTCACTATGTCTAGATTTTGCCACTACAACAAACCTTCCGGGGGGGGTTTTGGGTTTGGTTTTTTTTGTGTGTGTGTGTGTAACTTTTTTTTAAAGTCTTTTAAGGCAGGAAAAAGAAACAACTCAATAAATCAGTGCTTTGTTTTACTGCACTGGCTTAAGACAATATCCTTAGGATATTATTAATTAACAATCCAACCCTTACAGCTTCTCCACAGTAGGATAAAAGTTGGCAGAACAGAGAAGCTCCAGATGGAGGAAATCTTCTGCATCAGATAAGGCTTTATGAGTGACAAGTCCCCGCCACTCACATTTAAGGCCACAGACATAAGCCGCTTGTTATGTTGCAAATCAGCTAAAAATACCCTAAATGCAACCCTCTTTCTTCTTAAAACCACGTGTTGCATCAGAGACACTCAGAGTCTAACACTCAGATTTGGGTGCAGAAAGCACTTTTTTTTTTTTTTTAACTGAAAGAAAAAGTTTACAGTGGTGAAAAATAAGAGAGGAAAGGATGAACTGCAGCCACAGCCCAGCTTAAAACACGTCCTGTTAAAAGTTGATGGAATAAAAAGCTACACAGCACTAGCAGAGCATCTGCAAGCTAGCGCTGGGTGAAATTTTAAACTGAGTAACTCTTTTTTCTTGCAAAAACTGTAATTTATTCTCTATTCTAAGCCCTTTTGAGAAAGCAGCTCATGTGGGTTTGATGCCAAGTGCACAGTAATAATAATAATACAATAATACTAATCCAGAAGCCATAGGCAGGACTGCAGAGCTCTTTACAAGGATCCCAGCTCACTGGCAGGAGACCTCTAAGCCAGCACCTGAAAAGCTTTTTGAACCAGGAAAATTATCTGCAAAACCTTTACAAAAGAATTATTTTCAGCAAATTAAAACGAAGGCAATATGACAGAAATACAGAGCATGACCAGCAATCCATCGCCATACGAGCCATACCGGCCAAGCCACCTCCCCACACCACTTTGGCCCCTGCTTCAGCATGGTGGGGACACGCACGGCTCATCCTGCTCCTTTTGAGTTATTGAAGCGCTTTGGGCCATTCCCACGTAAGAGGGCCCTGGGTGAGCCGGGATCTCAACTTACATGTTCAGGTCTAGATTTTGTATGCACTGACCCCCCCCAACATTGAGTCAAACCCAAAGCCCTCGCTCACGTCTCCCGTTCCCAGCTCTTACCATCCCAGTTTAGTTAAGTCGCAGTAGCCACTTAAACCCTCTCCTCCAAGTTACATAATCTTCCGTGTTATTGGAGTGGCCTTTTTTTTAACTGAAGAAGATTAAGCATTTCATTTTGCCTTTTAAAAATCTGTGCTCTGTATCGTCTCATGGTTTTAAAATGCCTGGTAGGATTAAACTTAAGACTTTTCTCCATTGGGTCCACTAAAGCTTCTGCAATTTGAATCTGTGGTTTTTTGATAAGACAAGAGGATACCACATAAATCACTGGAGTTTGTTATTTTTAAACAGTCATGTCTCCCCACTGCCCCCCATCTTCACAAAGGAAAGGATAATTTGAATTTTAGATTTTAAACACTGATCTCACTTGAGTCTCCTTCTATTCCAGATAGTGATGATATGCTTGCTGTCTAATTAAGGAAGAGATGGATTAAGCGATAGATTTATTGTCTACCTTGGAAATTACCATAACCATTATTATAATAGTAACGTCTACATCCTGCAGGATCCCAAACTGCTTAACCAAAGAAATTCTGTTGCCATTGCACATGTGTAACAGCAGTGGCATCTGGAACACCTCCAAGATAAAAAAAAAAATCAACCCACGATTCAACCTAGTGTGTATTTGTGCTAGATATAAAGTACATGTGAGGGATCCTCACTCTCATGAGTTTTCACAGTGTAATTCATAAGTTTAAAGATATACGTGTACAGAAAGAACAATAGCAGCCCACCCCCCCAAAGGAAAAGAAAAAACCCCCCCACTTTGCTAGAGAGGCATTTAGATAATTTAGGTGCCTAAATCCACAACCAGATCCTGAAATTCCTACTTTAGATGTTGTGGAAGCTCTGTATGCATCGCCTTAAAAAATGCATAGCTCCTCAAGAGCCTTCATTTCTGCTTCTGGAGAGACGGGAGTATTTCAGCCATTGCAGAGATTATGTTCGTGTCCTACATGCGCCAAAGCCCAAATGGAGTAACAGAAGTAATAGCAGATAAACGCTCACATGCCCTGAGGTGCTTGCTGGGAGACAAGGAGAAGCCAGTGGCGGCAGCTACCGTGTCAAGGAGGGGGCTCAGGAAGGGTTTCTCACTAACCTCATCATTCAGGCCACGACTCAGCTGCAGAAATGCACCACCTTTACCCACTGGTTTACAAAACCTGTGTTCCCATCCCATTTCCAAAGATCATTTCAGAGACTCCTCAAGGCAGCAACTGGCAAACCCTGCACCTCCAGAGCAACAGACCCCCGTGACACCAGGCAGTGAGACAGCACAGGGAAGGTAAGATCTCTAAGACACAGCCAGGCTGCCTTCAGGGGGGTTGAGAGGGCTCTCCAACAGAAGAGCAATGCCTAAAAAACAGCCGGCTGCAGCTGGAAGGTGGGTGCTCAACAGGTGTCTGTTGTAAGGAAGGGGGAGAACCTAAATGTTGCACTTAATCCCCTTAACTCAGAGGAACGCGGCAGAGAAGAAGGTTTTAACAGAGCATGTAAATCACGGCAGTTTGCAATTGTAGCTAGCTTTATCGAATCGTGTGCTAAAATCAGTAATTCTTCAGGCCAGGAGGAAGATTATCATCTGTTGTAAATTGTCATACTTCAAAATAGCACATTAATTGCTGTGATAATTTACACCAGCTGAGAATCTCCCCTGGGGACTGTGTTTATTACTCAGCTTTGTGTCTCAGACAATAGAGGTCTCTATCAGGGATGGGGTCCTGTAGTACTTTCGTCATACTCATAATAATGGAAAGCAATATAAACCTTCTGTCTTTCCATTTTGGATAACCAATGTATCAACTGAATTGGACTTAATTGCACAACAGTGGAAGCAGAGCCTGGAAACACTGATGGAAATCACCTTTGGGGGTTTTCTTCCCCTCTCCCCTCCGGTTACCTTCTACCAAATGATCTTCCATCTATTTATAACGCTGTGGAAAACATGGTGTTTTACTCACGTTTCAGTGCACAAATAGCCAAGCTACGTTTTGTCCTTTACAAAACCAATTTTAAAAAGCCCACAGGGAGCAGATGAGGAGGGTGCTTTGGGGGTTAAACTGCTCAGCGCTTGAATTTACCCAACTAAATAGTGAAAACATTTTTGGCTCACTTCCTCGAAATATGACCTGTCAGTTGTGTTCAACTCGATAAGGTCTTTTAAAGCTAAAAGGAGTTGAGTGGGTAGGGCCGGCAACACCCTGCAAAGTTGCTTTGGGTTTTCTTTTAAAAGCTGAGCCCTGCAAAATGTTCTTTATTAATGTTGTAAACATTAAAAAAAAAAAATCACAACCCAAATAACCAACCTACAGTGATACCCCAAGAAAAACACACTGGTGGAGGGGTCCTGGGGTGCCTCTCCATGCACGCTTCCCCCTGGGTCCCATGCTTGGGCTCACTGCAGCCCGGGGCAGGGCCAGCCCAAAGAGAGGCGCTCGCAGGGCTGGCAGCTCCCACAGACACCTTTTGTCTCCCAGGCACTCAAGCAGGGGCTGCCCCGTGATTTTAGTCACCCATGGTTCAACACGTGTGGCTGCAGCCAGTCCCTGCCCTGACCCCATGAGCAAGGGAATAAGGTGTCATTTCTAGAGACATGTGCCTGTTGCTGGTAAGCTGTGCTGTATTTTGTCCTAGTTGACTGGGTTGTGCGTAGGCACGCTGTATAGGAACAAGCCAAAGCAGCAAAAACCTAGAACAAGCTGGTTAATAACAGCGTGCTCACCTAAGGAACCCTTTCCCTCCCCAAATGCACAACTACAGCCCCAGCAATTGAGGCTCCCCTCTCTCCAGCCGCCTTTGCCCCCTGCAGAGCCCGGGGACCAGCCCGGGAGCAGCATCCTCGCAGCATCCGGCAGCGGGGTGCGACTGCAAAACTGCGGGCAGGGAGGACAGGCTTTTCGGTTTTCGCTGGCACCGGGTGCGATGCAGGAGAGTGCGAAGGCCTGGCACAAGGGCCCGTTCGGGGCAGGTCGCTCCGCTGCGCAGAGTCCCTACACATAACATATAGGAAGGGCGGGTGGAATAGCTGCTTTGCAGTGGAGTTAGCTGGGAGTGGGCTCAGGCCTCTCTGATGAGCTGCCCCTTGTTTCGTGGGCTGGAAGAAGAAACAGCTCATCAATTCTGACACCTGAAGGCACCTCAGAAACCATCGGAGGCAATTTCTGTAACTGGTCCACCTGCAGCCGAGCTGGAGAGCACTGGAAGCTTTGCGGGAGCTCTTTTGTTCACCGCATGGCCCCTTTCCCCCTGTCCTAATGCAAACAGGTTCTTAACGATCTAAACACCGGCTTGGAAATGTTTAGACCCGGCTTGGAAATGTTTAGACCCAATGTACTCCCGGCAGCTGTCAGAGCTGTCACCGACGGCCAGGCAGCTGGGGGGAGCAGGGAGGGGAGCCAGGTGGGGCCTCCAGAGGATGGTGAGCACCTCTAGCTTTTAAAGATCTCCAGCTTTTCTGGAGTGACAGAGATGCCTTTCCTACAACACATGCAAGCTGGACATGGGCATCTGCACGCTGGCAACTAGCCTCCTCCGGAGACAGCTGTTTCATCTGTCATGTGTTCCCTTTTGTGCAATGGTCCTGGATAGCAGGAGCAAAACCACTGCCTAGTCAAGGGGTATTACTCAGCTTGAGCACGATATTTGCAGAGCCCTAACCCAGCACTGTTACCAATCTAAACTCTGATGTCTGTATTTGGAAAAAAAACTTTGTTGCATGAAATTTGAAAAAAAATCAGAGGATGTTTGAGGCATGCTATAAAACACCTGATAGCAAGGTAATTTCCTTCCAAATTCAGAAAGATAGTAGCAGCCATAATTTGGCTTGCTCTCAGTTTCTTTCACTAACATGGTAAAAAGCCTTTCCCACACTCCACAGCTTTTGGGAGGCTCGCTCTTGCGCCGTGCCAGGCTGAGGGAGGGGACCCTCTGGGGTGGCATGGGGCACGAGACATTCGCACACAGATGCACCAGTGCCACCAGGACATCGTCATCCCCTTCCTGCTGGCCCCATTGCAAGCTGTAGGGGCATGAAGTTGACCAGGTTTCCATGGAGGTGTCTTTTGTATAGGTGGTGTCTTCTGGTTGAAGGTGGCCATGGTAGGTCAATACCTGGTGGTAGAGATGCTTCTGGCAAAGCCATTTTTTGGAGGGGTTTCATACATCTTGCTCGCAGCTGCCAGTCCCTTGGCCCCGTGTGAATCTCCCCTGCAGACCCAGCCCATGAAACGGTACCTCCAAAATTACCTGCACTCTGCCAGAGCTTGCACTCATGGTGGTATATACATGGGTGTGTGCATGTATAGGTATGTGGGCAGGGGGAGGCGTGCGATCACAGCAGCGACCTCAGTGTTTACCCCAGCTATGCTTCCGACAACCAGAGGCAGGACCAACGTTGCCGAAATAGCCAAGGGCTATTGCAACCAATGGGATCCTCCCCTGCTTTTTACTCTATGGGCTGCCCAGGCACTGTTCACCATTCCCATCTGTGTCAAAAAAAATGGCTCACTTGGAAAAGTTGCTGCAAGGGAACCTTTTAGAAAATTTGAGCCCAATGAACTAGCCAGGGTCCATAAGCAGGTAATCTTCTCCAGAGACACCAACTACCCCAGAATGGCTGATGTAAAGTCACTTTTAAAATGGGAATTAATATTCATGGGAGGTGTCACACCATATTCACCCGCTTGCTATAGAGCAAGTCTTTGCATAAATCCTGATCTCATTCATCTGACGGTGATTTGTCACCTTGCACTGCAGGTGACAAGGATTAAGCTGCCCCACACCCTTATTTTCAGTGGGAATCAGGTAATTTTTAAGAGTTTCACTCACTGTTTCCAATGCAGCCCAGCCTGACAAGAAAACTGGAAACATTGGTGATGTTTCAAAGTTTAAAACTTTCAATTTTCAACAGCGTCTGCATCAGCCAGTATAATCAACAAGCTGCTTGGCAATCGACACCCCTCCCACCCCAGTAAATAGGCCAGGTTATTCAGAAATAACTCTATGGAGCATGGGAGCAGGGAAAACGGTAAGGCATGAGATAGGCATCGCTCCCGGGAGCCACACCGTTGGGTAATGACAGCACTTCATCCAGCAATACACCTGTTAGAGATCCCCTGCCTCCCATCCACCAGCACAGATACTTCTAGTTAATCCCAGTGACCAGAACGAGTGGTTTCGCTTCTTTTTCCCCCAGTGCACCGCCACCAGCCCCTGTGGTGCTTTGCTGTTAGAAATGGCGGATCCTGGATCCTGCCAGAGTGGGTACCACTGATTTACACCACCAAAGCGGGGAGGGTTGAGGTCGAGGAGTGATGCAAAGGGCAGCGAAAGCCTCGCTACCTTCCCTGCCCGCTTCCAGCTGAGCATGAGGCTGTGGGAGCAGCCATTTCCTCAGGTTTGTACATGCCTAATAACTAGTAAGCTGTTGCACTCAGTGAATTGTTGGTCTTGGGCTTTTTTCTCCTGGTTATTGAAGCACAAACGTGATTCCCCGTGAAAACACATGATTTTGGTCTCAACCTGTTGGTTCAGGTTTGTACTCCTGGTACCCGCCTTAGCAAAAAGCTAGGAGGGAAGGAGGGAAGTAGCTATTAAGCTGCTGAGGCCTTTGATCTGGTCTATTATGTTTTACAAGGCTTTGGAGCCGGACAAAAGTTAGGCGCCTGTGCCTCTCATCCACCGCTGCCTCGGGAGGGAGCGAAGCAACAAACACAGCCGGATGAGCCACCCCCCGCCTGTCCTAAGTGCATGCTTTGGCCGCCTCCGTTTTTTGAGATGCATCGTGGTCAGCCTGGGGACCCATGGTGGGAATTGGCTTCGGGAGGGCAGGGCCAACAATAACCCTGCTCCCTCCCAGCCAGGTGGCATTGCCGGCAGGATACCCTCACCCGCTCCATATAGGAGGCTTTCGGGGGCTGCAAGGGAAGGAAGAGCAGGACCAGGCAGCAGGGCTGGCAACAAGCCTCCCTCCAGCTGGCCATTTCTTTGCTTTTAAGGGTTTGTGTAGGTGGACTTTGCCACCACGTGGCTTGTCTTGAAGCTCAGTTAAAAGGCAGTGTGTCTGACCTCACCCAAACTCAGTCCATTGCTTTCGTGGTATTGATAACACACTTTGATATGAACTGAAGTTGTTCAGTTGGGTATTTTTAATGCCTGGCAAGGTTTCCCTCTGTGCGTATTCCTACGATACAGATCTCTTTAAGAAAACCTCTTTTCTATTTAGCAAAAACTTAAAATATTTTCAAGACACTGTGTGCCAGAAAAAAAAAGTGTCTTTAAAATCGCCCCAGCTACTGGGAGAGCTATTTGTGCACTTTATAAAATGCAACCTCCTTTGGGCCGGGAGAAACAATATGGTGAGCACATTGCAGCAAAGAGGTCAGAGAATGTGGGTCTTTTCTTCCCTTTTGTTTAAAACATCTACAGAGCAGCTGCTATTTTTTCCACGCGTCGGTTGTGGCATGCTCAGCCTGGAGGCTTGTTTCAGAGCTGCAGAGGATCCTGCCGGGGCCCGGGGCAGCCGCAGCTCCACACCTCTGCGAGCCGGTACCAGAACAACCATCCCCGATGCACGCAGCACCGCGTGTTAGAGGCTGCTCCTGAAAGCATGGGGCTAAAGGGATGAGGTTCTCCGCTGCAGAGAACCATAAAGTCAGTTGCAACGAGCTTGGGATGTATTATAGTGACCTCACCCTGAAAAAAACCCTTATACTCTCTTGTACAGCAAAGACAAGGCAAGCCTTCTGTATTCCAGAGAGATGTTTACACAGAGAAAACTCGATCTCTAGCATAACACATGTGCAGAGTTTCAGAGAGTTTCGTAGCGTGCATGAATACCACAACTACGGTTATGTTATAAACACCTGGAAAAGCAGATTAGATCAGTCTGGTAAAATGCTTAAACAATACCCCAGGTTAATTTTAGTGCAGTTAAAATTTCCTGCAGCAGTCCATTAATGGAGATGTCGGTGACATTTTACTGTACAGCATGTCTTGCAATAATTCCTGGTGACCCTTGCCACCCCCTCTCATAGCAGTCCTTGTAGCGGCAGCAAGTTTGTGTTGAAGCATCCATTCCCCTGCATCGAATCCCATAAAATAACAAGGAGAGCATCTGAAAAAGGCCTGAGCTCTCTTTTATTTGACAGTCTCACATTAACATTAATGAGGATGACTCTCACTCAGACTGTAAAACAAACCAATAAGCTGTGAAGTTTAGCTATTGGCGGGGGCAACGCAAGTCCTACGAACAATAAAAATCATGGTTGGCTGTCAATTAAACTTAATAATAAAAAAAATAATAAACAGCTCTTTCGGCTATTAAGGATATTAGTCCTTCCTCATCAGAAGGTCTTACTAACCTTTGGAAGTGGAAAACATTGTGTGGCTATACCTGCTCTGGGCGATTCCTCTGGTAGGGAAGTCCTTGGCAGGTCCTTAAGCTGCCCGTCCCCGAAAAGGCAGCGTGGGTGCCTGCCTGCACTAAGCTGCACTCCCTGCATGCTGCGGCAGCTTGATGAGAGCATCCCCACCTCATCTGCACCTCTGACCCAAGGACACATGGAAGGGATTTTTGGTGCCACCCGAAGATGTGGGCAGAGGTGGGGAATAAAGTTGCAAAGCAAGAAATGCAGAAGACCAGGTTACATTCGTCCCCTCAGAATGACAGACAGGGATTTGGATGCAGGAGAGAGGCAGGGAGGGTGTGGTGTTTGGCTACCCCTTCCTTTCCCATGCTGGAGAAAAGCAGAGTGGTCCCCAGTTCCCATCTGCACTGGCTTGACGTCCCTTCCCATGCCCAGCAGCCGGCTCAACCCTCCCAGTCTCCCAGTGGAAAACTCACTTCTACTCCAGTGTTGGCCCTGATGTAGCCTATTTGTCTTCACCTTACTTAATAATAAGGTGAAGGGCATATTCTCCAGCTGAAGTGTACTGATGTTGAAAGTCTGGCCGTGCATCTCAGGAAGGAAAGCTGAACTCTGCCTGTTTTCCATCTGAATTGCATTCGTCAGAGCCAAGTCTTCTGTGCCGGAGGCAGGGATGAGAGGTACAGCTTCTTTGCTTCTGCTTGGTGTCAATGAAAAGAAAAGTCTCATATAAAAAAAGAACACTTCCCTGTGTACAAATAAAGACTTGGCTGAAGTCTCAGGGTAAGATACATCTGTGGTAAGTCTCTCCAGTGGATATAGAAATTTGTTAAACATTTCCATCTGCTGAGGAGTCTGGCCATCAATTTGTCCTTGTAAATTCCTAAGTGGCATTGGGTTTCCAACATTGAAAAAAAGGGAAACTGTATTTGTGGGAATATCCAAACCCATAAATATTGCACAGACGTGCACACACGCACACAGAAAAAAAGTGTGGCATGTAATGCAAAGGCTTGCTCTTGCCAATTAGTACAAGGATTTTAGGAGTGCTCACAAACTCTTTGTGAAAATGGCCTTTTAGGCAGGCTGACATCACCCAGATGTTTTTAATTACAATGACTCTGGGACTAATTTCCCTGCTTATCTGTTACTGGCCTCTAGCACTGGTTCCTGTTGATTAAATCTGCTTCAGTAACAGAGTACAACTTTGCTTCTGGATGCAAAATGGCTGGAGATCTTCAGTTTCCTGGTGACTGGGTGTTAAGACTTCGCTGCGTTTTCGCATAAGCTAACACAGTAAGGGAGATCAGACCCATAGCACGCTACTCCTTTGCCCTGTCGTGGGTTCAGAGCGTATTCTTGTCCCTCTCTCTCCTCAGAAGTAGCCTTATGTAAGTGTCTGCACGTCCCCACACGTCAGAAGCCAGCGGCCATGGTTTCCAGAGGTGACCAGGACCCACAGGTTCACGTTGAAGAGTGAGAAGATCATCTTTGAACGCAAGGTCCTGTGTCCTTAGTGGTGGAAATAGTTCATCCCAGAAGTGCAAGCCCTTCTCCGTTCCACAGGTGGAAACCTCACAGGCATACGTGAGATTTCATAGTTTGAGACCAAGCGTGTCGTTCCACTCAAGTCGACGAAGGCTTCGCTGTTGAACTTAGCAGGGCCCCTTCCCTTCTGTTTTAGGCTGTGGTGAGAAGGGCTGGGGAACATGCCCTGCCATGCATGACTTTCAATGCAGCGAGTAACTGCTACTGTACTTTCAAAAGGGAGGTTTGCAGGAACCAGCTTGCCAATGTACACGCTCGTTTTGTGGGGGGGATGATGCAACCTGCATGGACATCCCTAGACGCCAACTGTGGGCAGGTACCTCAGCTCCTGGGGCTTGTCTTCAAGCTGTAGCCAAGGGCGTCGCACACATCGCAGCCCTCTCCCAGATCGCGTCTGCTAGGAGAGGCCCCTCTCGTGATGGGTAGTGAAACATTTCCACGTTGCGGAAAATGATCGTTTCTCCAGGCAGATGGTCACTGGGCTCAGAGGGAGGGAGAGGGAAGGCTTATGGACTGAGGCCCGGGCTCTGAGCTGGAGCAAAGCAGCTGAAAGCAAAAGCAACAGAAGCGACTAGCAGCCCAGGGTCCCACCAGCAGCCCCCAAGTGGTGGTTTTTCTTCTAAACCATTAGTGATTCTCCGAGTTTCAGAGCACTTTAAAAAGCCCTTATGAGAATGGAGCAGGATTTGGGCTTATTAAATTAAGTGTCACTTATTTTTTGTGAATCTCTGGGAGGACATCACATCAAAGCCTGATCTTGAGAGGTATTTACAGTAATTAATTTTCATTGGCTTCAGTGGAGAGGTGCATATTGCATACAGCTTGGAAGCAGTTTCTCCCAGCCATCTTAAGAAAGCCACAGAGAAGAAATGCCTCTCCTGTCTGCAGATGCACCCCCATTTGATGCCGCCATTCAAAACATAATGTGGGGTCTGGGGTAGTCTGTATCTCTGTTTCATCCCAAGAAATCCCTTTCTAATGGTAACATTATTAGCTTTTATGGACTTCCCTTTACATATTTAAAGTGACTGTTGTTCCACTAATGACTATAATTGTTCCAGACACCCATTAATTTTGATTTATTAACTTATTCAATTTCCCGTATTGTAGTCTTGCCCACTCTATAAGTAATTTATTGTTTTAATAATGTGGGTCAATACTAATCATATAATCAGTAAGTTGTTTAATTAATAACAATTAGCACCTCCCATCAAGAGCTCATTTTCCTGCATGAACACTGTCAATGTGATTTTTCAGAATAAATCTACCTGTTCCCTCCCCCTACTGTCTAGTCAACTTGTTTCACCAGAAAAGATGCTTTAAGCAGCCACAGTAGCTTGCCATATTCCATGATTTTATCAAGTATCTTGTCATATTTGCTTTTCTTAAGGCCTTGGCCCTTCAGCTGAGTAATATTGTGGGAGCCTGGTTTTCAATATAACAAAAAAGTGTTGATACAGCATATGAGTGTAGGAAAAGCCCTTGCAAGCATAAACAGCACTCTCAAAAAACAGAAGGTAAATAAGAACCCCAAAGATAGATATATATATATTCCTTTCATTCTTTTGATTCTAAGCCGACTTCTGTTTTTTCTGAACCTACCATTTTTTTTTAATATTGGGCATTGGTGATATTGCAGTATTTAACAAGGAATCACCAGTATAACAGTATTTAAGCTCTTTTCATAAAGACCTCTGCAATCTCTCTACGGTGTGGCCACTTAGTCTTTCACGTCAGCACAGCAATAAATAACAGAAATTAATATTCATGTTAGTTAATACCCATTTGCAAATCAAATACTCATCTGCTAGCAGTTTTCTTTCCAGAAATAACTTAAATCTAGCTTCTGAAGTTAAACCGAAATTAAACCCCCCTAAAAACCCCACATTAATATGCAGAAACTTGCCCAGTGACATAGGAAAGGCAACGAGCTGGTACACAACAGGCGAGGGCTGTTCATGCTCATTTTAACATAGGAGCAAATTGGGAATGGAAAGGAACTAGCAGGCAGTGTGCTGAAAATAGGAAAGATGCTCATCTGTATGGTGGCTGGCCACACCTGGCAGCACATCTCGTGGGTGCTGAAAGCTTACAGAGGTTTGAAAAAGGATCAGACGAACTCCTACAAGAGAAATCCCTCCAGCAAAATTACACAGCGACTTTAGGTGGGGAAGCTGTTGCTGGGAAACCCCACCATAGCTCTGCTTTCCCCTGGGTGGCCACCAGTCCCTTGGCCAGAGGGTGGCCGCTGCTAAGCCTCCACCTACTACTGGGTGTGATTCCCACCAGCAGGTCTTCTCCTGCGTGGTTTTTAAACCCAGAAGTGAAGGCAAGGGATCAAAGGTCCTGCTGGAGGGTACGTGCTACCCAAGTGACTCAAAAAAGCACGGCTAGCACAAAGACCCCAGCAACAATGGAAGCAAAATAAAAGACAAAATATACATACAGCAAATTTATACAACATGATTGTAACCAAAGCAATTGTTCCTCATCCCACTTCCTACTAGTATTTCACTACAAGGAGGATATCTGCTAGATGTAACCAGCTTAAGCCACTCACAAACGACACACCGCTTTTGTTGCCACGTCAGCGTAAACCCGGACTTTCCACGTGGTCAACAGAAACGCCTGTGGGGCAGCACCCACAGCAGCTATTACGCTTTCAGTACCTCCCGAACCAGCCCGGGAAGTGTGGTTAACCCTACACGTGGTACAGTAACGCTAGCAATGACGTAGCACATGAAACAACGTGGAAAAAAGAAGATCAATATTCTTGTTTTTACACAGATAAGAAAGTGATGCAAAGAGAGGTGAAGGAAGAGCTCAAGCACCATGGAGGAAGCCTGTGACAGACCTGAGCCAGTTCCTCCATCCGTCCTTCCTCCTCGTGCTCCCCTGCGTGGGATGGTCCCTGCTCTGTGTGGTTTCACCACATCCTTGCCTGTCCTCCCCTGAAACCGGCTCTGCTGCGGCAGGTGTCCACTCCCAGTTTGCTCTTTCCCAAAGGAATGGGAGGCAAGGGAGCAATTAATACAAATACTCAAGGTTTCAGAAAAATACCGGACACAGGAGTTAACATTAACTGCTCCCAGGAATCTTTAACGCTGTCAAAAAGATGTTTACCCCAACATAGCTGGAAAAGGTGCAATCCTTGGCAGTTGCTTGATCTTAATCTTCCATGTTAAAAATTAAAGATTGTATTAATACAATGTCAGACTTACTTAATAGTACTCTTTTATCAAGTTGATATGATAGTAGCTAATTATTAAATGAGTTAATGTACGTCTTGTTATTTAATCTACCATGACTGATAATGAACTGTGTCAAACACTTATTAGACACTCGTTCCCTCTACACCTAGCTGACACTAACATGGCCCACAATTAAACACCAGTGCTCCCTCACTGCCAGGCACAATCACGCTGTCAAACACAACCCCACTAGCTATTCCCTGCTCCTAAGTGGGAGACGCATCATCCTCCATTTTTCTGGTCCCAGAAACTGTCCAAGAAAGAAGAAAACCAGGGGAAGTCTGACGGGAAGTGGTCAAACTGGCTTAGGTACACCCAGAGGTAGCCAAAACCATCAGTGAAACGTCAGTGTCAAAAGTGACAAAGAGTGAAATCACCCTCATTGGGTTGGAGGTTTCTGCTACACCTTGTTCTCGAGGAATTGTTGAGGTGACGTCTGGGCTAGTAAAGGGAAGGGCTGATGGCAAAGGGCACAGGCTTGCGGGCACGCGAGCTGAGCTCTCCTTCCCACCAGACAGCACGGTTGCCTCCTCCCCAGGTGCCATCTCGGGCAGCATAGGTGGGCACAGACCAGGGTTGCACCCGGGAAACTCATCACAGTTCAACGTTGTCTGGGAGCGGTGCCGCTTGACTATATGCTGTATATACCTTGCACACTGTGGTGACTATCCTTCACAGAGCCCCTGCTCTCAGCCAGCACAGGGTGCCCCCAGGAGCAACTGTCTCTGCTCCTGTCCCCACCTCCCAGCAGCTGAGAAACCTTCTCTTGGCTAGTCCTTCACTGTCTGACCAGGAGAATGGCAACAAACGCAGCAATTTTGTCTTACACCGGCCTTCCTTCATCCAGTTCAACATCAGCTTTTTCATGAAGGTGGTAGCAGTGACCCAAACACAGCTGAGGTACTTAAGAAACTCTAGGGCTCATCAGGCCCTAGAAACTTCATCAAAACATCCTTGAAGCTTCATTGCAAGAAGCAGAGCTGCAGCCAATTCAGATGTGGCTTTCACTCACAGCGCTGCTGAGATTGAGGTTTCCTTCAACCACAAGAAGTCTTGCATTGCCAAAGGGTGACCGCCCCTCATGAAGGGGCAGCTACCACAAGGCCACCAAGGACTGCTCAGAGCAAGCAAATTTCTTGGGCCACGCTGTCGTTGCCTCTCTGCACCACCATTCAGCCCACCCTTATCCCCAGCATCAAGACCAAAGAAAAAAAAGGTAAACCACCCACCTACCCTCATCTTCAGCCAGACCGACCAGCCACCCCTTTTGGGGTTGCTGTCAGGGCTAGACTGAGCCTGGAGGTAGGAGCGGTGAATGCTGTTGTTCTGGAGTGAGGTTACTGCTCTCGGGGCCAGAAAGAGTGGAGAAGAGGTGGAAAAGCAAGATGCAAAGCTCAACATATCTGGTTTGCTTTAGGCCTTCTCAAATACGTGCTCTCTCACCACTAAAAGAACAATTTCCAGTCAAGCTGACAAGCAGCCTACTATTGCGCTCACTTTGCACATCAAAAAATATATCCTTCCCTAGCAGGAACACCTGAAATTTCTCACAATCACCTAGAAACACCAATACAGTGGGGAAATTTTGGCTGGAGGAGTGTTTTCTGAACAACTGCATGGGCCAAACTGCTAGCTTACCAACCTGCCCCACAATTTTGACTTTGTTTCAGGGAGCTGAAGCTGGGATATCAAACACTTGACTTCATTGCATAGTTACGGAGCTGGCCTCAGCTCACGTCCGCTTTCGGACATCCCGGCCAGGGGAAAGTTCCTGCGAGCAGCCTTAAAGTCCTGGTTGCGTGTTAGCTTGCTAAGCGCGTGGGGTGCATGGGGTTTAGCAATGCATCTGTGTCTCTGTTTATACCTCTGGAAAATGTCCCAGTGGGCTTTCATAGGAATCTGAAGGCTGGGAAAATGAAGGGTTCGAGTTATTCGCACACTATTCTCACTTCTCTGGAGAAGTTTGTATAGCATTTAGCAGAGTTAGGACAAATCTTGGCCAGGGCTTTTGGCCCCTAAGTTGTAATAATTCTTGCAAGATGCTAGGGCATTTTGAAGTTCTTTTTACTGGGGAAAATCAAGAATGAAGCAATGGGGTATTTTATTTGCTGAATTATTTGGGGGAAAGGGCAGAAGTCGGAAAGTATAATATTAAAAACCAGTCATAACTTCAGCTCATACAAAGTCTCAGGAAAAGGTTTAGCCCTAAAAATGGAAGAAAGTTGTTTGTTTGCTTGTCAAGAAGTCAACTGAAAATAGATTAAAATACAGCCTGTATAAGAACAGCTTCCCACCTGCTTGTGAACGCCTAAGGGAAATTACCCGAAAATGCAGAAATTGTTATACAGATCAAACAAAAGCACTTATCTATAATTACTGGACTTATCTGTTTGTCTCGGACTAGCAGCAACAGCTCCCGTTGTTAGGAATAAATTTGGTGCTGTGATTTGTATTCTCTTCTTCTATCTCTTCCACCAAGATCACTCAGGAAGGATTCAGTTTATAAAAGAAAATGGTTTCCTTAACTTTACTAAATAAAGGCAGATTGAATAGATTTGGCCAGGTAAATGAGGGAGGGGAAGAGAGCAAGAAAAATAGCCAAAAGCTCTTTAGAGAAGATTTTCTTTCCTTTTAATAACTTTACAGCTGGACCTGCTAGTATCTAGAAGACTTTGGACAGTCTCCTGGGAAACTCCTCACGTTTCTGCTATGTCCTGGCTCTCATCTGACCTATTCAATAAATAATTATTAAAGTTTTAAGCATTCGCAGAAGAAACTTCCTGTTGCTAAGACTGCGCGGGCTCCTGCCAACTTGACAAGCCAACGCTGCACTGATGATACCAGCATCAAAGCCAAAGGATAATTATCCAGTTTATACGAAGCCGAGGGAAGCGGGTGCCCCTACTCGCTTGAAATCATTTGCCGTTGGCCAGTGGCCATAAGGACTTGTCTCCATCGTACGCCCTCAAGTTTACAGCTTTCTTCTGGGAAAAGCTGTGCCTGTGCAGCTCCCACTCAAGGGTGAAAGTGGTTAAATCATGCTCTGCTAACTGTATTAGAGTTAAGGAGGCAATTTTAAAGTGAATAGGAGAAATCTGTCTGCTGTCGCCTAGGTATGCCCAAAATACATCTTGAAACAGAGCGGGATGGACAGTGTACATCATTGGCATCCGGACAACCCATTTGTGTCCCACTTTGCCCCTGCACGCAGTTAGAGACCCTTCCTCCATAAGCTGTTGCACCTCCAACTGCAAAGGCGCACAACCCTACAGCTGCAGAAAGAAGACAGGTCGCTCCTGCCTGAGCTACTGCACAGCGTTGCTGGATCCCCAGTGTCAGCAAACGTTGAGGCGCCGGGTGAGAAACGAGATGCTTGCGCCCCAACTCCTGTGCCCATTGGCCACCCCTGCATCTGCCAGCACCTCCCTCCCTGCCCCGCGGGCTTAGCAGCTGGAGAGAGACCAGGCACAGCCCTTGTGCCGGGGCCAGGGCCTGAGCCGTTTGCCTTGCCTTTATATCACATTTACAGATGTTGCAAGGAGGTTCTCACGTGCAAGCGGGTAGCTCGGAGGGTGGAGCGTGGGGCTCGAGCACAGGGGACAGCCGGGTCTAAGAGGGATGGGGATGTTGGAGGGAGGGGGTGGGACTGGCCTGGGGGGATAAACCACATGGGTGTAGGGATCAGAGCTGCTACTGGTAACTTCTAAGCCACGAAACTGTCGTTTTGGAGAGGATGTAATTGCTAGAGGAATTACTTAGTTAATCATCGGGGGACAGATCCATTATACAAAAAAAAGAAAAGCTCTATCCGCGGGGCTCCCAAAAAATCAATTACTGGAAATGGTCTGCTGTGGCTTCGTGGAACCACTGTTGGCTTAACTGATTATTTCTAATTTAATACAAATCACACACTCCCCCTCACACTTTCATCCACCTGCTTCCTGGAGGTCGACCTGATGCCTGTGCCTTGGTAAAATATTCGATGAATCCCAAACCAGTGTTGCTGCTGCCTTTCAGAGATGAGAATTTAGCTGTTACATATTTCCAAGGACTTGATTATGCCTTTAGGTGCAGCGCTGAGCTCGTTCTCCAGCCCTCTATGCAAGAGCAGGTCCTGGGAAACACTGAGACCATTATCTGTTTCCAAGGATAGCTCCTCCATCTTTCTTCCTTTTTCCCCAAAGGTGATAGAAAGTCTATACTGAGGCGCATCAACAGCAAACTGTGGTGCTCTTCCTTGGAGAAGGGTCCAAGGTCTGTTCATCTTCCTCCCGCTTGCTCCTCAGAAGAAAGGTGTAGGCAGATAAACACACGTGTCTTGGGACTGCAAGTCTTCAGAGAAGTGTCAGGATGAATTTCTGAATCAAACGCAGTTTTAGGATAAAATTAGGTTTTCCACAAAGCAATTTTTTGCAAACAATTGGCAAGCTTGTTTTTTCATTAAAACATCTAAAATCAGAACCCTTGGATGAGGAGGAGGGAGAAAGTGAGAAATTTTGGCTATGAAGTTCTGTGTTTTAAATCTCTCTCACCGGAGCTGAAATTTGTTTCTCCAGTGCCGCTGCCTCCCCCATCTCAAGCTCCCTGGACAGACATATTTCAGCATTTTCCATCATGGACTGTCCCACATATCCCACCAGTAACCCTGGAGGTGGTGCCTGAAGGAGCTGGTGCACCTGCTTAGCAATGCAATGCCGTACGCCTGATGCGCAACAGCGTGTGGGAACCAGGGAGGTGAACCCCACAGGTCGGTTTGAGGAACCCCAGTCTCCCGGGCTGCAGCCGCCGTCTCCCCCTGCCTCCACCAGCGCCAAGCCCTGCCTCAGCTGCTGAGGAAGAGCGTTTGATCGTGCCCTATGGCTGGGGAGGTGACAGGGGAAAAGCCATATGGGAAGAAAACCTGGATCCTGATAGCTCTGGAGACTTTTTAAGCAAGTATTTTTATATTTGTAAGGAAACCAGCTTCTGTCTGCATGCAGCTGTAATGGTTATTCGGGCCAAGTTGTGGCAGATGTAAAAACCATCAGTTTGCCTCTGCACTCTCCCATCCTGTGGGTTTCAGTCACTCACCTGCCAGCCTTCTCACCTTGCTTTCTCCAGCTTCACTGCAATGGCTTGCAAAATAAAACGCTGTACACCGTGAGGACAATTAGCAAAATTTAGCCCTTTCTGTTTTTTTTTTAACAATAACTAAATTCACAGGCCAGGTGTATTTGTACGGCGAGAGTGCAGTAGGCTGTGCGATGTCAATATTTTCCCCTTTGAAGGTGAGTGATACTGAAACTAGCCTCTTTTTCTTAACTTAATCTATTTTTTGCTAGCTTTGTCTTTTTTAATATGCAGTAGGGAGTATTTTAGGAAATGTTTTCTCTTCACAGCTTTTTTTTTTCTATAGTAACCCTTTTTAAAATGCTGAGTATACACTTGCTCAGATAAACGTGTATCTGAACACACAAGTGATTATCCTATTTTCATATAATTAATTTTTTCAAGTTTCCATGTGCATTTCCTGCTCATTTGACCATGTAATAATTAATTAGCATTAATTATCTTAGATTGCACCTTCTCCGTCTACACACACATTCAATTAGAAAGGCAGGCTTTTTACAACCCTCTTCTTTTCAGAGGGGACCTCCACAAGTAGTGAAAACGTATCCACGGCAAGGACGTTTCGCACCTGCTAGCGTATTCTGAGACACTATTACTATTTTCCAAGAAACGCTAAAGTCAAAATCTAAGCCACAAACCCATGTGGTCTCTGCCACATCCACACTAGGGGCTGGACTTTCCCCCCTCTCCCATTCCCTTGCCGTCCCTGTTCCCTGCATCCACAGGGATATTTCTTTCCTGGAAGGAAGGATATTTCCTTCCTCTGGGTATATCTCTACCTTCAAAGCCCTCTCACTCTCTGGACCAATCTCATGGCTCTTTGATGTCCACCTGCCCATCTCCCATCATCACCTGTGCTTGCAAACACCCAGTTTAAAGCCCTCATGCTCCCCACCCCCATTATCTCCAGCAGCTCTTTCTCACCACCTTATGGACCAACAAGTACAGCAGAGGACCAATATCTAACTAGCTTTATTGCTGGCACCTGAAGGGGTTTCACCTTGGTGCTCCTGAAAGCTGAGTACGTGCTTTGTCACTCCAGGTGAGCATTTTGGTTTCCTTCAGAGGGGATGTGCCCACTCGACCCAGGGAGAGGTGTTTGGGGAGACTCTTCTGGTAGCATGAGACATTATCAGCCAAACCATCTCACTACCTTCAGCCAAGTCCTGCAGGAGTGAGACTGGAAGATGCTGTGGTAATCACTGCCCTCCTAAAATATTAGGGATGAGATGGCAAGGAAAATTGTCACTCCCGGATAGCTAATGCTACCCAGATGCCACATAAACCCAACCGTAAGTCAATTAGCAAGCAAAGAGCAACAGTTGCAAAAAGCCCAGACGGCACTGCTCAGCAGGGAGGGAGGGAGGGAAGTGGTGGCACGATTTTCCTAGAAGACCAACCACAGAACGCAGTGCCCCTGGGACTGAAGTGCTTTTGAAGCACTGGCATGAGGAGATGAATCATCTGGGCATTGAAAAAAAAATAAAAATAGAAAAAAAAAACCATCTAACCTGAGACTGTGCAGATGAGCATGCTACCGACGCCAGAGATGAATCATCTGCCACCTGCGCTGACTCAGAGAAGTGGCAGCTGCACGCCACGGGAAGCAGCCAGTGCCAGCGGCAGTGCTGCCGAGCCCCTGCGCCTGCACACCGGAGGAGACCCCCCTAAAACCCCCAGGGAGGGAGGGAGGGAGCCGGAGACAGCGGGGGACGTGGCCCACTTCATCTCTCTGTCACTGAGTCAGACCCGGTTTGCCGATAAATGTTTTGGGTGCACGTGCTGTATACACGCATATGTGTGTGTGTATGTATCTGCATATATGCATGTATGTATATGTTTGTGTGACTGCCTATATAGTCATACGTGTACCCTCAGAAAGCGCGCATGATTTGGCAGCTATTGGCACTGAGTGCCGTCTGTGACTTCTGAGAAATTGAACGTCCTGAAGGCACGTGTCACAAACCTGTCACCCGGAGGAGGGAGAGGGGCTTCCCCTCAGGGCAGGTAAGCAGCTTTACGCTGCTCTCCAAGCTCGGACAAAGATCTGGCAGCTGTCAGCAGAAGTACAGGACTAGACCTTAACTGCCTGTGGTGGCAACGGTGGCAACAGGATACTTGCCCTGGAAATAATTTTTCTCCAGTAAAATTAACATCTTTACCAAAAAAAGGGTACCACAAAATGATCCAAACCCACGTGTCGTCATCAGCAGGCCCTGGGAGAAGGGCTGCCCACGCCCCATGCCCATACCACCCCCTCTCCATCCCATGCCTTCCCGGGAGGGCTTGGTCCAGCCGCCCTCCCCTGCCCTGTCTCCGTGCAGGGGATTCATTTCCTCGGCAGCATTTTGCGGTTCTCTGGAGGTCTCGCTTCCTCGGAGGGGAGCCAGCAGCGGGGTAAAGCCCCTTCCCTCCGGGAGGCAGGCTCCTTTTTGCAGCAGGAGCCCTTTCCTCCCCAAACAGATGCTGTGAGGAACAAACCCAGCCTCCAGGAACAGCCGCAGGTGTGAAGCCCCCACACCTGCCCGCACAGCCGGAGGCTCAGCTACGGCGGGGAGGGCACCGCCGGCACCCCTGTCCCTCCAGCAAAAGCGCGAGGCGATGGGAAAGGAGAGGGGAGAGAGGGGTGCGGGAGCCGCCGTTTCAGTCCGGTCCCCCACAGGGCAGGGGGAGGAAGCCCAGGGAGCAGGGAAAGGGAAACGCTGAGGGGGGCTCCGGGTGGCAAACCCCCAGACTCATTGTTCCAGCTAAAATCATGGACATACATACACGCATATTTCTATATACATCTATATATACACCGTTCTTGCTTGAGCTACCTTCAGGTTCCCCATTGCCAAGGCCACAAGCACGCAACCCTTTCCTCCCAACGGCTCCGTCACCTTCTTCGCCTGCCAAAAAAGCTGCTGCAGGGAGGACCACAAGCAGGCACTGATGTCACTGCTGGTGTCCTTGAGCAAGGGGGTGCAAAACCAGGAAGGGGGGGAGCAAGGAAAGGGAGCCCATCCCTGGACCACATCCCTGGGCCCACACCTCTCCTGCTGGCACTGGGATGCCGCGGTCCTGACAGCAAAGGGAGTTTTGCTGCCTCTTTCCCAGGTTGTGTTGTTCTTTGCTGCTTTCCTGGAGGAAAGTCATCTAACTTCTGCAGCTTTTCCTTTTCCTTTCCAGTTTCCTCTCCCTACGCTGCAAATAACAGCCTTCCTAAAAATAGCAGGCGTTTCTTCCTCAATGTCACCAACAGCTAGGCTTGTTGTATAAGAGCACATGGGGCAGGGGATGCCCGCATCTCATGCCAGCTCCTTCTTTATGCAAAAGCGACATAGTCCCACCCGTGCAAAGATGGGGGGGTCTCTGCTGCTTCCAGTGGGGACCAACATCCCTGCCCGCTGCCACCCTGACTGATTTTTCGTGAGCTGAAAGATCAAACCTACTTTTCATGTTTCCATTTAACAGAGGGATGAAGAGGCTTACCCCACAGGAGATTTGTGAGCTGATCAAGGAAGAGCATGTTGAGGCTGTATTTTGAAGTCATCAGCCTGGTGTTCAACTGCTGGTCCTGACTTTGCTCCTGGAGCATCTCAGAGCATCCACCGAAATGCCCTTCATTCCTCCTAGGATTCCTACATCTGCCTGAGGATCTTTAGTGGGTGTCTTCCTGGGAGTACGGCCATTAGGCAAGCCCAGAGTTCGTTTGTTCCCTCAGCCTTCCTTGAGACCATTTTTGGCAGATGAGATTAAACCAAACCACCCCCAAACCGCCCAGCAGTTCTCCGTCCCACCATGCACGCAGGGACCAGCCCCCAGGCCAGGTCCACCCCTGGTGCACAGAGCTGAAGGAGTGAGGGAGGACGGTTTTCACGCCTTGGTGGGAAGCTGGCCAAAGGATGCGCCGCCACCCGGGTGGTGTATCTGCCACTCGTGGATTCCCAGACCCCTCGAAAATAAGTGTCTTCCCTGGAGGAAATGTGCTGACCGAAGCATCCCTCAAGTCCTGGAGCAGGAGTTAGGTACATCCAAAGGCTCTTCTCCACTAAGGATGTGTGCAACCTCTCTCAGGAGGCAGTCAATAGGATTACTGTGGTTCATTACAGACGAAAGTGGGGTTGTCACGTTTTATTTGCTTATATAGATTTTATTGTGTAAAGTTACACCAAGGAGCTAAACTTTGCTGGGCAAATTATTTTCCTTGCACTAGGTTAATGATTTGTATACAGATAGTTATGCCAGGATTTCCATGCTGACATGATACTTTCAGAGGATGGGGTTACAGTTTGCCACGTCATGGAGCCGTGACCAAAAATCAGAACTTATTCTCTCGGGACAAGGTTTCCCAAAACCAGGACCCAGGCAGATGGTGTTTGTATGAAGGCTACCCACATCTGCAGATCCCTCCTGCAAAGCAGACCTAGGGATGCAAAAGCTGGCCTCAGGGCCGGCACCCCAGCCAAATCCTACAGGAAACCTCCTGGCATCTTCATAGCTGTGCAAATGAGAGACTTATACATAAGCATCGGAGTGGGGGGAATTTATGTCCCTGCGCATTTTAAAACCTTTTAAACTGCCTTGCCTATAGTTAAATGTCGTAACTGAATTAATGCTTAATGCTACCACAGGCTGAGTCAGTAGCTGGCACCCCCGGCGGCGTTTCACGCCTGTGGATGCCGAAATGGCAGGCGCCAAGCAGCGCCGGCAGCAGCCAGCGGCTTCACACCTCGGGTGGCCAGGGGAGGTTTGCAAAGGGAAACCTTTCATGAGGCTGAACGGCAGCTCCAGGGGCCAGCACTGCCAGGCATCTCCAGCAAACAGTGTTTCGTTCGGGCTGCCCTGGGATGGGGATGAGGGTGGGTGGCTTGGGAGGAACTCCGTCCTCTGCTCGGCTAGCGACTCACCGCAGTGCTGGGATGTGCCACCCAGGGCCAGGGTTGCAGAAGGGCTGCAGGAGGGGCTGCCGGGAAGAGGGGGCTCTCCCTGCTCCCCCTTGTTTTGTGTCGAGAGGAGGAGCGGAAGAGTTTGAGGAGGAACAACCTCCCTGTTCATGTTAGAACACCACCATCCCTTCACCTCTCTTTCCCCAGAAAGATTAAATTTATCCTTGTGCCTGACCCAAATCCCAGCTCCACAAGAGTGAGATTCACCTGTGTCCCTCATGCTTCCCCCTTGGGCCAGGAAACCCCCTGCCAAAGGCTTGTGCCTCCCCAGGCTGCAGGAATGCTGGCATCACCTTCTCCCATGTCTCCTTGGAAAAAAAACCCAACAGGGACAGGGACAGAGGATGAGGAGGCAGGTGGGAGCAGCAGGCTGATGTCCCCCACACACAGCAAGGCTCAGCCTCCCTCCCAGCTGCCCTTGCTGTGGGCTACACCATCCCAAAATTGGGCTGCTGGTGCTCGGCCCCGCAGGAGATCGAGCCCTTCCCCCAGCTGCCCTCTGGGAACCACAACATTCTTGTCGGAGCAAGAAAAAAACCAGGGGGGGGAAAAAAACCCAAGGGCTCTTGGATTTTTCTAAATGAGAATTTAAACGGCTGCCAGCCTATCTGCAGATAGCAGAAAGCAGATTGCAAGTGTAACAGGATGCAATCGAGTCAGACGATTCCAGGGAGAGCACCAGAAGGCTTAATATTAGGACTACTGGCATTCGCAGCCTTTGCTAATGACTTAACGATTGTTTGCACTGATTTGTGTTGGCTTCAATATGCAGAGAGCAACACTTTCTGTTTAAAACTGGGAGAGACCATTGGGGATTTTACTGACTATCTGATGGCTGCTTTCTCATAAATATATACTTGCAACACCTTAATGTTAAATAAATATGTTGAGGAAATGAGCAAACTCCCTCCACACCCCCCACAATAGTCAAGTCCCCAGACTGCACGCTCAAAAGATGGGCATTTTATAGGCAATTTCCTACCAGGCAGCATTACCTTGGGGAGACGAAACACACCTGCAGGAGTCAGTACGATTTAGTGCCATTGAAATCCAGCAAAAAGCACCAAAAGGAGAGAAGAGGTTTCTGTTGCGCAGGGCTACCTCCCTCTGCGGGGAAATCCCTCTCTAAATTCCCCCTCTTGCAATGGCGAGCTGCGCTGCCCTCTTAAATTAGGCAGGTTAAAGCCCAGGCAGGATGGGCCATGCTGTTGCTCTCTGCGATTTATCTTCTGACTTTAAAGAGCCCATATATTTAAATTAAAAGCATTTCTCCATGCTTGGGATGTGAGTTTTGCTGCTCGCTGAGCTGCGCCAGTCGGTGCCCGTGCTTCCTCAGGACGCCCACCCTGAAGGATGCTCTGCCCTGATGGTTCATCCTTTACCGGCAGAGAGGCACTTTGGAAAGAGGTCCCCGACCCTCACCTCGGGAAAAGCAGCACCAAACAGAGCAGGCACGTGGGGATGGCCACCCCGTGTGTGTACACTCCCAGCCACATGTATGAGACTAATTAGCGTGCGTGAGGTAAGTAATGACAGCTCAGCGCCTATTGTTTGGCGCCTAACAGCAGGAAGAGTGTCAACACTTTTTTGTCGGGGGCTCGGAAATAGATGTTAATTGTTAATTCCCATTTAACGCTTCCCTTGGGATGAGGCCTGGCATACTGTGAGTCTATTTTCAAAATCCACTGGCAGAAGGAAAGCCCAAAAGTTAAGTGGGGAAAAGTGGAAAAAAATAAACTTAAAAAAAACCCAACAACCTGAAAAACTACATGGCAAGGAATAAATCTATTAGGAGGGACAGTCCCTGCCTTTTGGGAGCCTGCAGCAGCCCGCCCAGGCCACCTAGTTTGCTTCTCCTCCCCATCACTGGGCAGTAGTGCCAACAGCATCCTGCTTACCCCATGCTCGGGCCAGCCAAAATTCGGGAGCCCTTAAAACAGGGCTGGGTTTAGAGCATGGAGAAAAGGAGATGGATGCAGGCCCCCTGCTTCCCCAACTGCCCTGGGAGGGCCTTAAAAAGAAGCTTTCCACAGCTGCAGCCTGCAGATACTGCTATGACCATGGTGATGGGGCTGCCAACCAGCTCCCCCCCCCCCAAAGAAAAGGCTGTTGCTTTTCTGTGGGACCAGAGTGCGGACTGGAAAGGTGACTGGGAAAGGGTGCAGGGGATGGGCGGGAGGGAGGGAGGACCGGAGGAAGACAAGGCCAGGGCAAGCCCTTCACCCAGCAGGTTTCATTAAACCTTACACTTTGTACCCAGGTCTGCGTGCCTGGACCACCCTGGGACCAACCCTGACCCACCCGTCACCCACACTCACCCCAAGAGCCAAGGCCTTGGAGTCACCTGGTTTCCCAGCATCTTCTCCTTTGAAGGGGGACCCAGAAAGCTGCAGGTCAAGGTGCCAGTTTTGGAGAAACTTCAAGCAGTCGCTACCCGCTCAAACCCCAGGTGGTTCAACGCAAAAACCACAAAAGTTACCACAAAAGGAAAAAACCACATTTTTTTAAACCAATCTCACAGGCCTTTGCTGACCAGATCATGGGATTTTTGTATTTTTTTTAATACCCGACAGTACACTTGCACATTCCCCCACTGCAGTCTGTCACAGCCGGGAGGAAACAACACTCTATTCAACATGCCTACACGAAACCCTCCCAGAGCAGATACATCATGCCCCAGGCAGCCGCCGGGCTCTCTCCCTGGTGGCCTCAGCCGCCGGCGGTCCCACCAGGAGCACGCATGAGACCAGCCCATGGGGCACCAGACCATCCATGGAGAGGATAGGGAAAACTCCCCCTGGAGCAGGAAAACGCTTCTGCCAGGCCCACAGGGATGAGGAGACTGCCAATGCTTCCCTTCAAATTGTCTGCAAACACTAAAGAGAAGCAAGCTGTGCCAGCGCGGGTTCCCACGGTGGCCCACCCCCCTTAGTCTGGCAGGCGAGTGTTTGCTGTTTGGCTTTCTGTCTGGTGACGCCTTGTAGCCGGAGCCGGCCCCGGCCCCCGAAGGGTACCAGCCGGGAGCTGGGGCTGCATCCCCGAGCGCGGCGTCACCCCCTCTGCCCGCCCCTCGGTGCTCTGCCGACAGGCAGCTCGCTACCTTCGCTGCCGCTATACCCAAGAACTGAACACAAGCCAGGGAAGCAAGACGGGAGGTAATGAGGGAATCAGTTAAAAAACGCAGACCCCTTGCGGCTCTTGGATCAAGAGGACATGCACACAAGGTCTCTGCGCTCCCATGTTTTTCTTCTCCGCTCCTCCCTGCCCACCCCACAGATACTGCTGCAGATGTGCATGAGCCAAAAGGGGTTGGAGACATCATTAAAACAGACTGTCCCCTCTGGACACCGGGTGATGCATGTAGGTACAGTGATGGCATGAGGAGGCTTCAGACAGGGATTTTTACCTCCCCATTGCTGCTGATTTGCATGTAGCAAAACCATGGAGTTGGGAGAAAAATATCAACAAGTTTAAATGGGCTGAAATGCAAAAAACATCAGTTCTAGATGATGTTCAGCTCTAAGACCAGATCCTGCTCTCCTCGCCTCGGCAAAGCTTGCCTTCAGTGAGACTCACAGACTCTGACCTGTACTGAAGCCCCCATTGACAAGACACAGTTTTTTGCTCAAGAGCTTTGCTGGAGAAGATCAGTATGAAAGAGCCAGCACATTATGGGGGACGTGTTGAATGTTATCTGCTGGGAAAACATTGCATTCAAAATGCAAGAGGAGCAAAAGAGAAATTAAGAGCTTGTTTTTCAATGTGGAAATTGTAGGTCTCACCTAAGCTTGGAGTGAAGGGGTGTTATGTTCATCAGCTGCAACCTTTTAAGCTAAGATGTCTTTTCTGAGAGCATTTATGCATACATATGTATATGTACATATCCTGTCACTGTTCTAATATTGACACATATGTACATATATGGTGTCTACCTTCACTTGAGAGAGGTGTCTTTGCGTTCAGTGCAGCTGACCCAGTGAAATCTCCCAGCAGATGCCCGGAGCTGCTACAAGCACCAGCCTCAGCAAACATCAGCTCTGTTGCCTGTTCATTCCGTCTAATGCAATTAGAACAGATTAACATGGGTGACTAGATGTGAAAGACAAATGCACCTCACCATCTCCGTCCCACCCACATTTATTAATTTGAGTCCTGCCCTTTTCATTAACTTGTTGCTCTCCTGACCTCCCTCAGAAGGAGCACCCTTTTTTTTGTTGCTTGAAAATTAAGAAGAGCTCTGGCAGGGAGGGACAGCCAGCTGAAACGGTCAAAGCCACAGGAACCCCGTGGCAATAGCTCACAAAGTTTCTTTTACCAAGCAAGACACGGGTGGGAGCTTCACGGGCTTACTAGTGAGCTAGCAGCCACCTCTCTTGACTCCTTTGGCAATCCCTGGCTTCAAAAGCCCTGGAAGGACCGTGCAATTAACACCGTTACAATTCTTTTGCATGAGGCGTCTCACATTTTACCTCTTCGCTCTCGAACACCAGACATCTGCTCACTGGACAGACATCCAGCAACAGGGCAGACATCTTCAGGTTAACTGCTCGCATTGAGCTTAAATCACACAAACAGCACAAATGACATAAAATCATGATCCACGGACTAGACTGGACCACACAATCGTCTTGCCTGACCTCTCATACAGAACAGCCTTTAGGTAACCAGCTAAAGCACCGCAAGGCGTCTTTTAGACAAACCCTTGATGGAAAGGCTCTGCCACTTCCCCTGCTAAATTGTTCCACAGCTTAGGAAAAAAATGCCACCTACTCTTAAAAACGAGAGCCTTTTGGACTGCATTTGTCTAGCTGTAGCCCCTGCCCACTGTGTTTTGGTTTGTCTTTGTCTGCCCAATTAAAGAACTTGCAGCTACCAAGAACATTTCCCTTTGTAGATCTTTGAGGACTGTGATCTTAACCTTGCCTTTCTTAAAATAAGTAAGTTGAACTTCTTTATATCTCTCAGAGGGAGACAAGTTTTTCTGACCTCAGAAAAAAGGTCCGGAACTGATGGCAAGCTTGCAGGTCCTCTCCAAATCCTTTCCAACCTGTCAGCATCATTTGGGTATGTCCCTCCCGCCCCCAAATGGGTATAGCCTTCCAGTGATTACTTTGAATGTCCCTGCTTCCCTATGTATTTCCCATCAGAATTTTATTTTTCTTAATTTGACTTCACGTTTATGTATTTTTATCATATTTAAGTCATGAAGCTGAAGCTGGGCTTTGCTGGACTGACATCTTTATAAATCAAAGAATGTTTTCTGTCCAAGTCACTCCTCAGTTTACAACTAGCCATATTTTTTCAACGTGTATTTTAATATTCCAGGTTCAGTCCACTCACTAGCACCCCAGAAAAAAGTAACATAAATTGTGCCCTCTCCTTCACCTGTGATGATGTGGCCTGTAACCCTATGAAAGTGGGTAACCCAGCAAATGGCACATCTCCACTATTTCTCTTACTCTCAGCACCCAGATCTTATTTTCTCTATGTTCTCCAACTGGTGTGCTGTTGTGAGGCTGACAGTTCTTCCTGAGACTCTTAAAAACGTCCATAATTTTCACAGCGTGATGGAAACGTGGGTCTGAGAAGGACTGCAGGTGGTTTCCTGGTCCACCCTTGGCCTGCGTGGGTGGACGTATCCTGACAGGCTCTGCCCTGCTCCAGTGCAATATCTTCTCTAGGCAACTTGTTTCAGCACAGAACTATCTTTACAGTCAGAAATTATTGTCTTGGCATAGTAGCTGGGAATGTGCCTTGCTGCCAGTTACCCCAGGTTTTTCTTGCTTTATTTCCAGTGGATGTGAAAGGCAGTCAATGCTCAGTGTTTTAACAGAATTTAACACAGAGCAGATGACTTACCATGGCCTCATGTCTGCCAAAATCCAGATTCAGCAGTCCAAAACCCTTCTGCTCAGGGCAGAGCCTCGTTGTATAAGCTGTCACTCCTGCGGAGCATCATCTAACTCCCTCATCTATTACATTACTGAAAGCATAGCTCTCAAGCAGGCTTCTCCATCTGAAGCTTCATCAGGCTGTGAACAACAGAGGATACCTCCCCATGGCAAATACACCGCGGGGTGCAGTTTGCCCTTGGACAGCACCGTCCGGCTGCTGGCTCCAGAGCAGCACCCACCAGTGCCTTTGGATCCTTTTCTGCTGTATGTCCCCGGTGTCCCCAGGCACACCGAGCCTGTGCCCCTCTCAGGGACTGTCCCCCCACAGCCAGGGGGTAAGTGAAGTCCTTCGTTGCCAATGGGTGACTGCTTAGCAGCTGCTTACACGGTACCTTCCCAAACATCTCCCTTCCGACCAAGTGGACTGTAACAACCTTCCTCTTGACACCCTCCTCTTTTCCCTCTGTATCTCCAACTCATTCAATAAATCTTCCTCTTGCTTCCTCCCGAACGTCAGATGAAGAACAGTCTTTCTTGGTATTTGCTGCAAAATTTAACCCCTGTTTTCTCTGCTTAGTTTTTCTAAATCAGCCGTGCCCTTCCCTATCCGTCTTTCCAAGCTGTGTTCTGTCCCCCAGAGTCTCCGCGGTGCCTATTAAATCCTGGTTTGCTTCTGTGCTGAGTGTCCAAATACTTCCTGTTTATTTTCTGTACTTCTGGCATGATTTCTGAAGGAATTAAAAACAAATCTGTTTATCTTTGTTAAATCCCTCTGCTGATAAGGGTATTATTTACAAACAGAAAAGCAAGGCAAAGTGGGACTGGAAGTAAAAGTCTCATAAAGCAGGTCCCCAATTTAAGATGCCCTAAAAGCATCCAGCAGCTGAATTTTCTGAAAATGCCAAATAACTATTCTCTAAAACTCGTGCCCCTTAAGCTGCTTCAGTTTAGGGACCTCCAATCGGTGGCACCCCCACTTCCTTGGCACTGCAGAAAACTGAGGATGCAGGCAGGGAGGTCATCCACAGCTTTTTCCTGGATGGAAATAAACTAAATACATTGCAGACCATGTGGTAATGAGAGTCCACGGCCACAGACAATCTCTTTCTCTTACAGCAATCACTTTTTAATACATCTTCTAATTTTTCAGAGATGGAATTAGCAAGGCAGAGATTGTCCCAGCAGCTACTTTTTTTTTCTTTTTTACTTCTTACCAGCTTCATAAAACCATTTTTTCCTTGTCTCTCAACACCCCATTAAGGGAAGGAGAAGACAGGGCAGGTTGTCACTGCCGAGCAGCACCGCAGTTATTTTTCATTTTGACAGCCAGTGGCATATTACACTGGAGGCATCGGCTGCATGGAAAGGTGCACAATGCCGGTTTAAGGCTGACCACCGGCCACGCTTTGCCCACCAGCCCCCAGCCCTGCCCCAAGGCACCCACCGATGTCACTGACCGAAAGCGAGTCCCACCTGCTGCTGCATCGCCCCACCGCCCGCCGAAAAGGGGTGCAGGATGGTACATTTTGCCCACAGAGAAAGGCTGGTAAGAGTGAAAGCTGCGCCAATGAGCTGTGAAAGGCAGCCAGCTTTTCCCCACTGTCCAAACCCCCAGAAAGAAGAGAGAATTTGGGCGGGGGTTTAAGTTGCTCAGGGTGGCAAGGACTTCTGCTGGTGCCTCGTAGCTGCAGAGCCCTGCCAGGCTATTTCTCTTGTTCTTCAAATCGTCAGACAAAAACATACCTTTTAATATATATAATGTGGTGACTGTGTGTCTGATGTATGTCTGCATCTTTCAGTAGAGCTTTTCTACAGCTTTTTGAAGAAGGGAGGAAGGAAAACCGTATATAACATCCCCATACTCACAAAAAAGAAAAAAAAAAAAAGGATGGAACGGATACCTCCTTCCCCAAGCTGCAAAACCCCAGGCTATTGCCAGGTCGTGTCCGAACCCAGACCTCTTGCCCCCGAGGAGCTACGGTGCTGACTCCCTGCCTAAAACAGTAGCAGGCATGCAAGAAAAAATTAAAGCAAGCTAACAGCTCAGCTAGGACCACAGACAAACTGCTCTGCCAGAGAAGGAAATCAAAAGAGACAAAGATAGCTATAACATTTATCTTCTTTATACATTGCTTCTAGATTAGAAAACCTGCACTAATGAGATCATGGGTACACAAGCATTGACATTGCTTTTGAACACCATTTAGCTGCTTAAATGCATGCTGCAAAGCAGTTAGCTTTGCACGTAGCTTTTATTTATAGGGCAAAATTGATTTAAGCAGAATTTAGCTCAATGTAATTGTGCCTGCACTAAGGGTATGAACAAACGTGACACAGTCACTCCTGCTCAGGGACTGAGAGTTTCTGAATTACAGGGGCGACGGCAACCCCATGATTAGGTTTGGGCTTCACATCTGGATGCACTGGGAGAAGGGAAACCAACAAGCCAAATCCCACCGAGCTTATTAGAAAGGCAAATGATGATTAAAAATTAAAAGGTAAAATTCTTTATGAGCTGCACAACCATGCAATCCCTGCCTTTCCCAGCTCCTGCCTGGCCACAGAGTTAAGGCTCCTTCCAAGCGCCGGCATTTGCTGTATTGCAGCCCAGGTCTCTGTGTGTCACCTGGTTTAGCAGTTACATCAGCCCCTGCTGGTTTTCCCTCAGTACTTTTCCCTTTGCAGGACTTTCTTAGGAGCCAGCTTTCATAGCTGCCACAAAATCACAGGCTGCTCTGCAAAAAGTGGCACATCTCCTTGACTTGTCCAAGTCAATGGCAAGACCTTTTCCCTTTTACTTGTGAGATGAACTATATAAAATTACCAAATTCCTGAAATCCAAAGTTGTATGTTTATATATTGGAAAATATCTAACTAAAAGTGACCGGTACTGATTCTCTGAGACTGTCACTAGTGACACCAGCAGACATCAAGCTCACTTGAAACAAAGCCACCTTTTCTCGGTGCCCAGCTATAGACACAGGGAGCCTATCTTCAGACACCTAATTTGAAAATGTAGTTGCACGAGGTAAGTGTTTGGTCACTCCTTCATCTTCTACCCCAATTTTCCAAGGAAGCTGGAGTTGGTTTCCAAGGAGAAAAGACACTGAGCACCTCTCAGGGACCAGCACCCATAGGAATTTAGCCCTTCATCATTCCTCTTGAATTTGTAGTCGACCAAAAGTCATATCCAGGGACACAGGACAGAGTGGCCTCTGAAAACAAACCACCATTCAAACTGGGACACTTTTCGGTAAAGCTGAGAAGGCAGGGCCTGGGACAACATTATGTTGGCTGGAGCCAACGCTACCTATGTCCATATTGGAAACAGAAGCGCTGAAGTCTCCCGCACCCATCCCCGCTTCGCATGGGCTCTGCTTGTGCAGCTACCAAGGGCTTGTACACAAGGGATCCTCCTACATCATCCCCACCAGCAGAGATGAGAGAGAGAGCACGTAGGAGACTCCGTGGCCTCGTCCGCCTGCCTGCTCCCATAACACCGCTGCGGAGCCGCAGGGTGAGGGCTGCCAGCCAGAGTGGTGACACCGGGCAGTGCAGCAGACCCTGTGGGCAGTACGTGAGGGTGCACACCAGGATGCCAACCGCAAGGCTGTGGAGGGCTTTGAAGATGAGGAGAAAACCAAACGTCAGTAGAGAAGGCAGGGAAAAAATTCAGTAAATGGATTTTGGCTGCCTCTTCTGCTCAGTCCACCCGAGCCCTTAGCTATTCACGCAACAGTAAAATGCTCACAGCTCGGGGGTTATCACAGGATTTTAATTCCTCCAACAATCAGAGAATTGATGGTTGCTGCTGCCCGATGTTGCTCTAGCCCAGAAAGGTAGTGAGAGATGCACGCTGTTACGTACAGAGCCTGATACTGGTGGGCTGGTGGCACCAGGCACCAGGCAGGAGCACTCCTGGTCTCACGCCATTGCTTTAACAACACTGTGGAGGGTTAACGGTGCAGCTTTGCACTGACATGGCTCTCCTCCCCAGAGCTGGACTGACGGTGACAGCGGAGTTTCAAGACTCCTGATGGCTGCCTAATGTACTTGACAGAAACACGCACAGCTCACCGTGCTTTGCTACGGCAGACGTTTGTGTGTGGGAGTGCATTCAGCCATGGCAAGCAAGACTGATAGAGCAAGACTGGGCAACACCTCTGCTCCTGGAGGCAGATATTTTGGGGAAGGGCTCCCACGCACTCTGCTCTTGTCCCCCTGCATATGTTGGTCTGTGGTACTGGGTTGATTCATTTGCTTTCTCGGCTTCGCTGCCCTCTCAAAGGCCCTGCAGTCTGGGAGCGGAGACGTCTGAGGGATGCCGGCAGGCTGGGTAGTGGGATGAGAAAAGCAGGGAGAGATGACTTTGGTCCTGACTGTCACCAACTCAGTTGTGTCCAGGATCTATACATGCTGCTGAGAGCCCTTTCTTTGCGGGTCAGCTCTTTGCCTTTTTATGGAAGATTATTCCTGGAAGTTGACAAAGTAAAGTGCCACTCCTCAGGAGAAACCAGAGACCAGGTCTCCATCCCTCAGCCCGCACCTTCCCCTACAGGCCTGTGAGAGGAGTCTCTGCTTCCCTTGCACGAAGGATTTGGGATTTTACTCCGACAGCCGTGGAAAAGCAAGCCTGGGGCCCCAAAAGGATGAGCTGTTCCTTCGGACCCACAGAGGGTCTTCCCGCTTCACCTCTCCTTAAGCCACCTCTACCCCTGCTCCTGGGCCAGGGACTTCCTCACCCCAGGGCGCACATCCCGGCCATGGTCCTGGGGGCAGGCGCTGCCCAGCGGGCACCCGGATCCAGGCTTTCCAGCCACAAATATCCGAGCCATCACAAGGCTACGGTCACCTTCAAGAGCCATAAACACCGCAGAGCAGCATAAAGACATCTACAGCTGTTGGCAAAAAGCCAAGGGCTGAAAAGTTGAACCATCTGCAGCTCTTCTCCATCACTGAGACACACACGCCTCCCACCAGCAGAATGACAGCGCTGGGCGGATAATACACCGCAGCTTCGATGCCCCAGCAGACATCCCAGCCATTGGGCACCTTGCTCCCCAAAATCTACACTGAGCTACCGTGTTTCCTCTCTACCACCTCATCTGCACGGTCCTGGAAAAGCCCCCTCCTGTCCAGGGAAGGAACACCAAGAAATGACAAATAGTGACCTTTGCCGAATTCAGGGAAAAAATAAAGTGGCGTCCTGTTGTGTTGGAGTCCTGGGCCACCTCCAAGCCCTGCTGGCAGGGCCACCCTCCCACCCCCACCAGCGTGGCTGCAGCCCCAGTATCAGTCCGATCCCCCAGCTCTGAGGCTGGGCTCACAAGCACAGAGACAAATGGATGTCTTGGGACCCGAAAAAGCCCCGGTGAAGGTATAAACCAAAGCAAAATGATGGCTCTCTGAACTGGTCCTGTTGCCTTTTCCACCAGCAGTGTAACACCTTGTCCCTGTAGGGCTTCTGGTGGATGCTGCTGTGATCTGGATGTGGCCCCATGAGAAATCAGTGTCCTTCGGTGCAAGACAGAGATAAATGTCTACATGGAAAAAGGACATGAGAAATTTTCTGTAGGCCTATTGTGTCACAGCTGACGGGTCTCTGGACCCCTGGGGTTTGCTCTAGGAGGTGAAATGGGCTATCTAGCAAATTTGTTTTCCCCGACCTCATGTAGCTGTTCACACTATCACAGAGGGGAGAAAACATGAATAAAAGAACATGAAGAGTTGCAGGCTCAGTAGAAACAATTTAATTACAGCTCTGAACTCATCTTTGCACAGAAATTTTAAGTCAGAGTTGAATTTGGCCCACCCAGTGAAGCAGGTAGTTCATATAAACCCCCTTATTCTTCAGTGCAGGGTAAAGGATGAAAAATTATTTGCACTATATATCTTCCTGAATGTTTCATGCAGGGGTTTGAGGGGGCCAAGTACATTATATTCCTTCAGATAGTCAGAATCAGGTTTGCTTATTGCAGCTTTAGAGTTAGGAGGAAATTTTGGCTGCAGCTTATGCCTTGGCCATCCGTCAGGCCACCCTGACGTCCTTCACAGGCAACGAGCTTTCCCTCTAGCTGAGGGATAAGGCCCACGGTCTTTTAAACCGTTGATGTAATTGTGTGCAATTACACATTGTACGCACAAATGCTCTAATTGCCAAGTGACAGGGTGCTTTTTACCTGACATTTTGCCCATGAAAGGTCTGCCTCGCTGCAGTGCCCATTGGGGAAATAAGAAACACCCCTCCAGCCACAACCTGCAGTGACTGCCCCAAGCGCCTGTCCTGCAGTCGTACCGTGTGGCCATCAGGCCTCCGGACTCTGTTGCTACTAACCCTCAGCTCGGAAAGTTAGATTGAAGCACATTATTCCGTTCCCAGCAGATCTCGAAAGGAGCATGACTGGGAGCTTGTTCCTGACAAGGAGAGCAGCGGACACATGTAGTCTAGAGAGGGTTATTTGGTAGGATTCCCGAAGCATTTAATCGGTTGAAATGTCCTTTTTTTCTTTTCTTTTCATTGCTTACAGATGCAAAGACAGACTGAGAAGAAAAACGGTGAGGCTGGGATAGCCCTAGAAACAGTTCCAAAATACCGCTTGGGCTAAGTGCATTTCAGTGCATTTCCAAGGAAGCTGCATATCCGTTCTTTACAGGAGATACCTCTAATACCTTGAGGCCAACAGAGCTATTCCAAGAGAGAAATTAGATCCACGTCCCTCTCATTAGGCTGCTAACAGATACCAAGAAACGTGCATTGTAGAGCAAGCTGCATTTGACAGAGGCATGCGTAACAGAAAGCTGTTGATTTGGAAGCCAAAAGATCCTGCGGTCTGTCAAAATGTGGCAGGACTACTGGAGGGCACCAGGTCAATTAGGAGGCTTGTAGGTCAAGATAGCTGAGCACAACCCAGCCGAGCAGGGGAGGCTGCGGTAGATGCGCCTTGTGCTCCGGGAGGGAAGAGAGTACTGCTGGTTCAGCAGGACTGCTCCTGGGTTTATTGAGCCTGGTGATTACAGCAGGCTGTCATTAGGGCAGTAAAATTAAAAAAAAAAAAACAACCAAAAAAAAAGAGTGAAAGAAAAGAATAGAGAAGCAAACCACACCTATGACAGGAAGCATTTCAAAAATGCACGCTTCTCTCACATTCATACGTGCAGGTCAGATATGCATGAGTTGTCTTTCTTATCTTCAGCACAGGAACACAGTCTGAAAAGAAAAGAAAAGAATCCCAGCTCAGTGTAAAACTCCTGCTTGTGGCTTTGGGGTTGGGGTTGGGTTTTTTTTTTTTCTTTTTTCATTTTACCCACCCAGTTTAGCCAGGTTTGCAGCTGCTTGCTCATGCAAAGGGAAGAGAAGGCTGCGCTCCCGCCAAACTCCGGAGCTGGCGCGGCAGGGTCCTGCCAAAACCAGCCACCTGCTTTTTCCAGCCGCGAAGGGCGTACGGGCACGGGAGGGATCTGAGCCACGCAAAGGAGGGTCACCTCACCTAGCGCAATGCAAATACTGGAGAAAAGCCCGGAGAGAGAGGCCCGGCCGAACCCTGTCGATGCCGTGCCTGGTTAGGCAGACCAAGATGGTGCAGAGGACAGAGGTGTCTCTGCAGGTGCTGTAAGAGAGGCTCGGGGATGAGACACCACTTTGCACCCGCTAAGAGGTCGAGCGTGCTCGTTCCTGGTAATGTCAGCTGGATGTGCCACACCAGGGGAAAAAACAGCCCTAGGCTTTAGCAAATATGCAGACTTAAAAGAGTCTGAAATCCTGATTAAAGCCTGCTGGAAATCAAGCAAGCGCTGTGAAAGCACAAAAAATCTGGCACAATTGAGACAGATCTTGACCGTTCTTTGCGTCATTTACTCTTCCAAAAAGAGACAGAGACTGAGCCTATTTGCACAGGTTTAGGCTGCATGAGACGCTGCTGAAGTCAGTTCTGCAGAAGCAAACACAAAGACCTTTGTTGAGAAAACCCCATGTATTTCCCTATGGGATAGAGCTAGCCAGGCCAGCACTTTTCCGAGGGCTGGGGAGAGCGAGCTGCCCAGCACGGCTACAGGAGTGACACTGCTGTCAGCACAGAGCTGTTTTCGCAAGTTGTAAGGGCAACCTTTTATCTCCAGTCTGCTTCTCAAACATTTTACAGAAATTAAAGTAAAACCAAAACCCAGAGAACAACCTGTGATGTGAAAAACAAATTACTCAGTGATGACCTGAACTTCCTAGAAATCACTCTCATCTGCATCAAGCGCACCGGATTTGGCATCTTGCTAAAGCCCTTTCTCACCAGCCTGCCTTCCCGGGGCCAGGGACAGCTGGGGCTTCGGCTTCTCCCGGGCACCGCTGATGAGCACAGTGCCTGCAGACCCCCCCCGCCGCCCCTGAGGTGAAGGACACATCCGTGGGTGGGAGAGGGTCTGGCTGGGAAGCTAACGCTCTCCTAAAATCCCCCCCTCCCCGGTCCCGCAACACCTCCCGGGCAGGCCGGAGTAGAGCAGCCCGGAGGCTGCTCTAGTTTGCGCAGCGGGGATGGCACGGTAGCGGGGAGGCCACCGGGTCGGTCTGGCCCTGAGGACTCGGGGCTGGTGTTTCGGTGGTGTGAAACCCCAGCGCCAGTTCCCACAGAGCCGATTTTTGCATACTCTTACTTCTGCTCCCCGCAGCCGCCAGGCTGGAAAGGGTCTGGCTCCTGCGGCGGGGGAGCGGGCCGGCGTACGGAGGGGACGGCAGCGGCAACCTGTCACCCGCTGGCGAGGGCCGGCGGGCCGGGGAGGCACCAAACCCGGCTCCCGGGAGCCGCGGGGCTGAGACCGGCAGCCAGACCTCCTTCTGCCGCTCCCGCTGTGGCGGGCGCGAAACCGTTTCTCCCGCGGAGAGCGATAGTCCCGGAGCTCGGGAGGGCTGTAACGGGCCCCGCTCCGCCACGGCCGCGCTCGGAGTCACGCAGCCCCGCCCGCCCGCGGGGCTGCGGGCTCGGCGGACACACCTGGAAGCGGGCGCTTGCCCCGCCAGGCGTCCCGCTGGCCCCGCGCTGAGCAGTCCCCGCTCGCAGCCGCGGAGCGCTACGTGGGCCCGGGCGCCTGCGGGCGCAGGACTTCCTTTTGGGGAAACCTGGGGAGATTTTGAAGATTTAAATTTTTTTTTCTTTTTTTTTTTTTTTTTTTGGCGGGGGGGCGCTTTCCTTTAACGTTGCCAGCCGGCTACGGAGCGGCGTTACCGGCCCCCGGCCGCAACCCGAGGAAGAAGTGGCGGCCCCCGCAGCCGCCCGGCCCGCGGGGAGGGCAGACGGGCTGCCGCGGCCGTGGGAAAGCGCCGCCGGCCCCCGGGGAGGGAAGGGGGGGGGGCGACACGCGGGAAGGGGCCTGCGGCGGGGGCTGCCACTGTCGGGCGGCCCCCTGCAACCCGCTGTGCCCCACGGACCCACCAGCTCCCGCGCAGCTCCCGCGCAGCGCGGGGCGCAAAACGGTGCGCAGCGAGAGGCGAAAGCCGAAAAGGGGACGGGGACGGGGGGTAAAAGAGGGTGGAAAAAACCCCTCCAAAGGCCAAAAAGCGGCAGCAGCCGGAAAAAAAAGCCCCAGGCGGGGCCGCGGCCCCGCGGTCGGGACGGGGACGGGGGCGCCCCCGCACCCGCTGCAGGGGGGCGCACGGCACGGCGCCGCGCCGCGTGGAAGGGGGGCACGGGGGGGGTTGCCGGGGAGGGGGGTGGGGGGGGGGGGCTGCTGCGCGCGCGGGGCGGTGCGGCGCGCGGGGCGGGCGCCGACGTCAGGGCGCCGCGTGCATATTGATGCGGGGGCCCGGCCGCTTTCGTCAAGGAGCAGAAGGAAGCAAGATGGCGGCCCTGTAGGAGCGGGGAGCGCGGCGCCCGGCTGTGCGTGCTGGATGTCGGCAAGGCTGAGGGACGCGGCAGAGGTCAGAGCGGGCCCCCCGCGCCGGCCGCCTTCCCCACGGCCCCCCGGGGGTGTCGCGGGGCCGCGCCGCGCCGCTGGGTACCGGCGGGGGGTGGGCGCCGCCGCGGCTCCCCAAACATGGCTGACTGACAGAGGCGGCGGGGGGCGCCGCGGGCCCCCGCCGCCCCCTCCCCGCGGGGCCGGCCCCCAACTTTGCCTCGGCGCCCCTCCCCGCGCCTTTGTCTGCGCGGCGGCGGCGGCGGGGGGGACGGGGACGCGGACGGCGGCGGGAGGCGCCCCGCCGCCTCTGAGCCCCCCGCCGCGGGGCTGCCCCGCTCGCCCCTCCGCCGCGCCCCGGGCGGCGCTGCGCCCCGCGGGGACCGGCCTTCACCGCCACCCCCCGGCTTCCCGGGCCGCCCCCGCGCAGAGCGCGGCCGGGGGACCGGGGCGGCGGCGGGCCCCGGCTTTGTGCCGCTCCCCGGCCCCGGGCGGACACAAAGGCGAGCGCAGCCCCGGGGAAACGGGGAGGGGGGCGGCTTGGCTTGCGGAGTTTGGGGCGGGCGGCGGGGGGGGGGGGGGGCAGGAGCGAAACCCGGTCCTGGGGGGCGAGGGAGAAGTGTGTGCGGGTGGGGGGGGTGCGCTCGTTGCCAGGCCTTCCTTTTTCTGTGTAATCTACACGCGCGTTTTGTCCGCGTTGCTAAATCCTGCCGTCGGGGCCACTTGCACAATGTGGCCACGGGAAGGGAAAAAAAAAAAAAAATTACTTTCTCGTGCATGTTCCCCTAAAATGACGCTTTCGGCGAGGTCGGACTTGTTCCCCGCCAGATGACAGACAAGAGCAACAACCTTACCAGATTTGTAAATCGGACGCGCGGCACTGTATGCTCGCATCGTGGCATTTATTGGCGTTAAATCACCCCCTTGGACACTAGCAGTCACTTTCGTGCCCGTAGTTGAAAGGACGCTTTTCGGGTCGCGGTTTGAACCTTGGAAATTTAGCAGACCCTTTTCTGCTAAGTAATTTTCCTTCTCGGAGAGTGAGGTGAAGGGAGAAGTGATGTGGTGTAGCGTGCTTCCATCGAAATGTTGCAACCAAAGATCTCGTCACAAGATTTGTTTTCCATGATGAGCGGCATGCAAATGTTCAGGCTTTGAGCAGTGATCAGCAGCTCTGAATATCAGTTCAGCATAGTTGGGTTTTTTTTCTTTTTTGAATGTGAAGTTTAGGAGTTTCAGAGATGAGGAGATACTGTCCCTAGTGAAAGCAGGTCAGTGGGTGTTGTTTGTCGGCTAATGAGGCCATTCAATTTGCATGTTAATGGAAGGTTGACTTACTGCAGCAGGGGGTGAGTGTAGTAACATGTATATTCACTTGTGTATCTGCATGTGTATTCCACTATGGCACTTTCTCTGGAGGTTGTAAAGTGCAAAACAGGACGTGGTTGGTTGTCGAAGATATTCAACAGGGAGATGTTAATGGTCAAGAGTAATGTATAAACTCGAGTTAGAGGGGGATCTGACTGAATAAAAATTGGCAAAACCAACACCGTGGTACATGCAGTGTCCTTCTAAGAGACGACCTCGGCGTGGCAGGCTGACTGTAGATTATAAATCATTCCTTCTCTTATCTTTTGGGAGTTAGACAAATTTCCTTAAGTGGTGTGTGATGAACGTATTGGTTCCTTTTACCAGTAGCTACAGAAAATGAGCACGTTTCTCTGAGCCCTTAGGGCTGCTTGCCCCTCAACTACTGTTGCATTTCCCAAAACTTCTTTCGTTCTTGGTGGTTTTTTTCTTTTCCTGGTCACCTCACAATTAATTTCTTGCACTCCTCCAAGTAAAGGTAAGCCTCTGCAGTTTCTATATAGGTTACCATTTGTATATCGTTGCTAAAGGTCCGTGAGTAGCAATGGTCAGGTAACAGTTTATAATAGACTGTCATACAGAAACACTACTTCTTTCCGCTCCTTCTCTCTCAAACACATGGCACTTTGGTTGCTGCTGTCCTTTGACACTTCAGTTCTCAGCTGCTAAATATGACTTTTTTTCAAAAGACTCAGATAAAACTGGATACAAACACTGATACTATTTTGCTTCTTCTGCATTAAGACAGTTTTATGTATTTCTTTTCCTGCTCCCAAATAATATTATTTCTATTATATTTAAGTCCATTGTGTCTTGAAAACATCGGTAAATCTAGCAAGTCAAGAATTTTTGGTCTTCCAGATCTGCTGCTGTTAACACTTTGAAAGAACGTACACATCTTGGATTTTATCCTGCAGAAAAACAACAATTTGGAACCAATGTAAATAAATCACTGTTGGGCAGTATTTTGTCTCTCTTGCTCAGTGTCATGGAAAGCATAGTATGAACCCTGCCAGTGAAGTCAGAAAACATTTAAATCTAGCAACCAGGATATAGGGAGGAGGAAATAAAGAGAAGGCAAAGATGTGAAAAATAACAGTGCTTGGGCGGTGGGACTAAACTGCTGTTGACATGAAATGAAGAACTCAAAAGTCATCTTTCAGTGAAAATAGTTGTTTCACTTTGGGAAGCAACATCAAAAAGCTTTGCGAATGTATCCAGGGAACCTCAGAAAGTGGTTTTGTATTGCCCATTTCAGAACTAATTATTAACAAATCTTCAAAAGAAGAAAAGGTTGAATGGGAGACACTGAGGCTCCCGAATTTGCCGAACTATCACTGCCTGTAGTAAGGCTTTTAATGAGGACTTTGGCATTGTGTTGATTCCTGGCCTTTAGCCAGGGAAACTGGTATTGTTTTGATATAGTGCGCGTGGTCCTAGACTTTGGCATGTCAACATTGTTTAAAGAACAAGAAACTTGTACCCGCTGAGGAGTTATTATGATGGACAGATGTCCAAGGTCTCTTGTTGGCACTAGTGCTGCACTGGGTAACAGAAATAGGAGGTTGTAAAGGTTTTGGTTTCTGTGTGCAGAATTGGGAGACCCTGCAGTTGCTGCTGGAACAGGGGCTTCAGCTGCTGGAGTTGGAAGGGACCATTCCCTCTTGCTCCAAGCACTTCAGATGCTGCTGGGACTCCATCTCCCATACAGTTCCTTTAAATACTAGCAACAGCCAGACGGCCCTAAAGAAAAAACAAACAAACAAACACCCCCCCCCCCCCAAACAACTTGCCATGTTTTAGAACAGATCTGCTGCTCAGGTGTTGAAAAACATGAAGTTTGGGTTGGACTAATGTTACTGACTGTTTGGGATTACAGGGAGTGCTTCACTTCTAAGTTACTTGCATGGCCAGTAGAGTGGTTTTCTCAGTGTGGTGCCTAAGCAGTGACTTTAAATCCCTTGCTCCATTTCGTTCTGAGTGGAAGATGTGTCTTGTGTTTCTACAGGAGCCAAATAAGGTTCTTTTTAAAAAATTGTCCATTTTTCAAGGTGGAATTTCAGATGAGCTGTCAAATTTGGCTTGTCACAGAGAGTGAACCTTCTACCTCTCTCACGTGACTGCCACACAGTAGCTCTAAGCGTGGTAGCAGCATCTGTAAGCCAGCTTCACAACTGGAGCCTGAAAGTGGTAGAACAAAGTTGCCAAGTTTCAAATAGAGTTGGTGGTTATCTTGGAAACTGTGCTGGAGAACACAACCACAAATGATTTTGCCAAATAATATACAGTATTTATTTAGTCCAGCTCTCTGATTGCTGTTAAGGCAGTCAGCCAGCAGCAGTGAGTGTTGTGACATCATTTTGAAAGGCAATGTGCTGGTTCTGAAATGGAGTGGGATGTACTATGATTCATTATTTAAAAAAAAAAAAAAAAAAAAAAAAGGCTGTAGTCTGAACAGAGATAAAGCATATGACTGCATCATGGCTGAAAGCCAAAAAGGGAATTATATGAATCAGTCACACTTGTAGCATTATTCCAATCCCATACTCCATAAGGCAGTGAATACCTTCTTACTCATTTAATGATATTCTGCAGAAAAACTATCCTTTTGAACACTGAACAAGTAACTAGTAACAAGTTGCCATAGTTCTGGTTGCTACACTTTCAGATCCTCACTGCTTGCATGTTCAATTTGCATAGATCGTCCCAATATCCTAGATAATAAAATGTTACAAATGGAAAGTACCATGAACAATCATCTTCTCAGTCACCCATTGAAAAGAAGTCACTTCTGCCTTCCCTTAAGGTATACGAGTCTCTTAAAAAGGGAAAAAAAAAAAAAAAATCACCCATTTTCCCAAGAATTGCTCAGTGGGTGGAGACAGAGGTGGTGGGGTTAAGGAATAAAATTCTGAACCTCCAGCATCAGCTGGACTAATCCCAAGGACAGCTGATGACCAACCCAAAAAAGTTGTTTGGATTAAAATATTGGGAATATGCCTCACATTACGTAGCAGGGAATAACAGAAGGAAGGTAGAGAAAAACAAGGTTTGAGAAATAAGAAGAACAGCTAACTGTTTTTAACTTCTGATGTATCTCACACTGTTCTTGAACTGAAGAAAAAAAAAATGCCCTACCTTATAAAAGGATCAGAAAGAGTGTTCAGTAGTTCATAGTAAAAGACTTTGAATCTGGGGGCAATTTAAAGAAAGTTGCTATGCTTTGAAAAACACTTTAACAATTAAAAGCCATAAAGATTTAGATTCCTGTCTATCTTTTCAAGCAGGCTTGTTCATCTCTGTTAAACACCTTCCAGAAAGCTGAATCATCTTAGCAACCTGAACAAAATTCATGCTGTCCTTCAAAAAAAAAAAGTTTTCTGTGGAGGTGTGGATTCCAAGTTGGAGTGTTGTTGCCTTGTAGCATACATATGGCAAGAAACCCCAGTAGGATTATTCTTACAAATAAATAAAGGCTTGCAGTATTGAGGCTCAGTTTGACCTAATTCTTGGTGTGTGTGGTTTTTTTCCTCTTATTGAAAAAAAAATAAAATAAAGGCAGCATTTCTATTGCAGTGTGCAAAGGAATAGGCTTGTTCTATGCTCAAGTTCAGCAAGAAGGGAAAATTCAGCATTTTAATCCTGATCAAGTACAGCATATCTTTTAAGACAGTTTCAAAGAAGTAGCAAAGAAGTGAGCAGGTGAGTGGTTAGATAGCTAAGATAACCAGGAATAGCTAAATAACCAAGTACCTCTTGGAAGTGTCTTCCATGGGTACATGGCAGTAGCCTCAGCACTTTCTGATTCATTACTATGATGCAATTTAGACAATGTGAAATAACTTAATGTGTTCTACAGCATTATGTCTAACCTCAAATATATTCCACATGGGTTCCCAGCATATGAATATTGGTTTCACCAGGTGTATGCGTGGGGGAGGAGAAGTTTCCAGGTTTAAGTTGAATTTTTTGCAGACGTATAAAGAGGCTAATGACTTCTGCATTCTCTACATGAGCTACCCTATCCTTAAACTTACATTTCAATGACTAAAATTTAAACAACTTCTCTGCTTATTCTCCTTTCTAATAATGCATAAACACTCCAAGCTTTGTCTTCCAATGTCCTGGCGTGAACTCCTTTAAGTCACATCGTGTTGGAAAAGGATTTGGCTCCACTGCAGTAATACCCTGGCTTACCAAGTGGGTAGATGTTTAGGTCAGGACGATGACTCTCCATGTGGTTGCACACACGTGGTTAGAGTGTTTACAAACAGTGTCCCAGCATCCTCGGCAGCTGCCTTGACGCAGACAGTGAGGACAGAGTTCTAGGAATGTCCCTGGTCCTCACGGGTGATGGAGGAGGGGGAAAGAAATAAAAAGTGCGGAGTTTAAGAAAACATATCGTAGTTTGGGTTTTGGCTGAGCTTTCTGCATCTGTGTTGCATTCTAGATTGTTGGTTCCTTTGTCAGATGCCACTGTTTTTTCCCCCCACTCAAGTGCAATCTGGGCTGTGTCGACGCATTTGCTTGGAACGGACTGACCCCAAGTATGAGATGGGGCTTAAGGGAATTGTTGCAAAGGTTTCATTTCAAATGATTTGCCTGCCCCCCCTCCCCTTTTAAAAAATTCATAAGGAATTCAATCCTGAAAGCTTTCATGACAAAACAGCTCTTTGCAATACAAGAATCCCACTGTAAATGGTTATGTTTTTTCCTTAATTAGGCATGACTCACTGCCTGTTAGAATACTAGAACAATTCCCTTTTAAAAGACCAAAAAAGAAATCATGAATCGTACTAACTTTATAAGTAAAATCAAATAGCTGAAAGTCTTTATTACTTAATGAGACATGTTGACACAAAGAGGTGTTGCTGTTACAAAAGCTAATACCACTGCAAGGCAAGTTTTGGATCTCCATTAGACATAAGCAGCTTGGTGGAGATTTCTGCATTTACTCAACCAAACGAATAATGCCACCAATCTGTTGTTTAAAAAAAAAAAAAAAAAAAAAGGAGGGGGGAGAGGTGGTGGTAATTATTGGGGTTGTCTTGCCAAGATGGTTTCAGGAAAGACAGATGAAAATACTTTGTAGCTGGTCAGCAGCACCCAACTGACAATGTGTTTCGTACCCTCCCCTGTGGACCTAAACCAAAGCTGTCAGACAGGTTCTGGTCTCCCAGGATACTTGAAGCCTATGCCCTGTGTGCACTGTGGGACCTTATTAGCAGAGGTTCTGCTCCTCATCCAGAAACATTATTTTCCAGTCCCATGCACATTTTTCAGACTTTCTCATGCGGTTTTGCAGCAAGCGCTTGGGATGGTGTGCAAAGCACATCACTTGCTTTACAAAATGAATCCTAAGAACTAGTTTTTCCTTGTTGGGAGGAAGCAGTTGGTACAAGTGTCTCTTCTATATTCTGCGTTTGTCTAGATGAGTCATGATATTCACCATCATCCAACAGAATATGAAGGCCAGTATGCAGATCTTGTTATACATGACTTCTGCTGTTAGTTGTATGTTCACATTGGTTGCTTCCATTTTATGTTAATGTCGATTACAATCACTGTATTTTTGTTATTACACTCCAGTGGTTTCTTTCTTGCCTCTCTTCTCATTTGCAAGACAATTATTTGGGTCACATCCAGAACCTGCTTCTGTTTCACTAAGCTCTTCACCTCCTTTCGTTTTCTTCTCTGACTTCTTTTTGACCTGAAGTTCCCATTACTCTTGCAGCAGCTGGGTAGCAGAAGGTAGCAAGCAAGAATAAAGAATATATGACAGAATATGTGACAAAGGCATTTCTGAGTTTGTACTGACTATTTGTTCCTTCTCTTGCCACTTTTAGTGCTGTTAAAGAGATCAAGGGTAAATGTTAACCCTCGGCCTGATGCTGACAGGAGAGTTTTGCCCTCAACTTGAGTGTCTTTTAATAACTTTCCATATTTGTCCCTTAGCATGAGAGACAACAACTGTTCGTGCAGCACTCACCCCCATTTCATGCCCCTGATACTTTTTTTCATCTTTGTTTAATCTGTTTGTTCTTTTTGTGCTGCTTCACTTGTGTTTGAAGTCACATACTTTGAAGTTATACAATTTTTGTACTTGCCAAAGGACACAAAACTCTTTTCAGTTCTTATGTAAGCAAAAAGGAGAAAAGAATGATTGCATATTTCCTCTTGTCTGCAAGTAGCATTACTGTCCTGCTTACAGTAAAATGAGGAAAATGAATTGTTGTAGTAAAGCAGGAGTTGCTTCCCTTCCCCCAAAGTTACTAAAGTTCACAGAAGTGAGATATTTCCTTGAAGCTTAAAGTGCATGTATAGGTTAATAAAAGGAATGCCATTTATGCCTGAAAGAGAACATATGAAAGCTGGAAAATACATTGCACTCACCTCTCCCTAGGATTTGGAGAAGTGGGGGTGCGTCTGTGTGTATATATTACAGACCTTAACATATTTTCTTTTCAAATGACCAACTTTTTGTTCCCACTGCACTCCTTTGCTTGCTTGTCTGTTTGCTTTCAAGTTTGTCTGCCCCAAAAGGTCTGATGTATTACTAAAATGGCAACAGTAAAAATCAAAAACACAAAAGCTGAGCAACTGAAAAGGGTCAGATTTAACACTTAACTCATATAACCAGTAGACATTTTGGAGAAAGAAAACCTATGCTAGTGAGTCTCCATTCCATGCACAGTCAGTTTGCACGTGTACATGTCACATACCCAGGAGCAAGTGAAAATATTGACCAAATAGGGAAAGGCACTTTTGATGTTTATAAACATGAAAAATGCACGAAAAAGAAAAATACAGCCTTTTAGTTCTCTGTTGTTTCTGTGGTGTTCTCCATACCTTCCACAGAACATTTGTTCTCATTTAAATAAGTTTGGACCTGTAATTTTCTGCTTCCCTGTAATCCTTAATGCAGAGAAGAAGCTTTTGTAGGTGTGAGAAAGTAGTAGGAAAAATAAGAAATGTGCTGATCTATTTTATTTTGCTCTATTGCTACGTGTAGTGCCTAAGAAGTGAAAGACCAGGTAGGAAAACACAGATTTCTGTGTATTTTTCCACTCTGCCTATGTTGTGCAGTTGACAATACGTTAGGTATAGGTGGCTTTTTTTTTTCCCCAGTGCTGTCAGCTGACTTGTGATCCTGCGAACTGGTGGCAGCCCTTGCCATTTTCACAAAGCCCTATTCATTTTCCTTCCTCTCAGAGCTGTAACAAGTCTGCCTATGTAGAGACACTTGCAAGAGTGAGGCATCTAGTCAGTCACATACTTTGTAGCAACCGAAAAAAAGAAAAGTAGTTTTGGAGGTATTTTTTCTTCTTTGAGCAGGGAGGGAGAGGAAATGGATGGAAAGACTTAGAGGCAGGTACAGAAGCTAAAACCTAATTTTTACTTTAAAAAAAAACAACTTTTCAAAGCAGTTGCAAATTAACATGTTTTTTGCTATAAAATATAAACTCTAGCTGATGGATTGGAGAGAAGTTTTGCCTCTGGAAGTGTGAGTCTGTAACTACCTACTGAATAGCTGCTTTTTGTGGAAACAACTGCTACTAGCTGGTTGGAGATATTTTGTTGGACAAGCTGGAGCATGAGTCTAATTCAGGATGGCAACGCTGATGCTTCTAAATATAAGGAGAGTGGATAGAGTGAAATTAATTATTGCACGTTAGGAGGCACCTCATATCCCAGCCACGAAACAGAATCCCACTGTGCTTGGGGCTGTGCAAACATAAGCCATTTTGTTCCCTTTTGCTATTTAATTCAGTAAAGGAGACAGAGAAAAGGGGTCTGGCAGCGCACAAGGGGCCAGAGTGTTAGTAACTCTTGTTTATAACGCAAAGCAGAGGCAGGCAGCTCCCTTCCAAAAAAATAAATATTTGCAGTAAATAAAGCAAAGCTGCTATTGCTACCTGCTCTGTGTGTGTGTTAAGAGGAGTTTCTAACCAGCATTGCTGCAGTCTTTTCCTTAGGGTGCTTATATGAATAAGCAGGCAAAACATGCAAAGAGTAAGAGAAAGGGTACAAAATTAATAAGCAACAACTGAGAGCCAAAGCACACACAGCTCACGCAATGTGGTACAAACCCTGCTGGAGCCATTCATTTCAGTGCCCCCTTTTTTTTTTTAACCCTAAAAGACATACAGGAAAGCTGTGGTATAGCTTGGAACTGAACCCATATCTCCTAAGCCCCAGTGCTTTACCCATGATACCCTCCTTCCTGCTCATTCAGAGGTTTACAGATAGTTTTCTCTGCTTACTAAGATAACAGAAGTATCAATTTTAAGAAACAGAAACTAGACTCAGAAACAAGTAGCTTTTCACTTTTTTTCAGACGTTGTTTTTCAGTAGCATTTTCTGTTGATTGACAACATATTCTTTTTTTTTTTTGCTGCACAAGCCTTTGGACCTTTAAACCAGCAGTGCTCATCCAAAACAACCCAGCAAATTAAATACTGTTGTTTATCTCCTCAGGGAAGAGGACGGCTTTTTGTGCACTGCTTTGACTGCAGCACTGTTGAAACCCTCCGCTCCCAGTGAGAAAGGGTGCAGGAAAGGATGTTATCTCAGTTTTACTGGCACTGCAGATGTCTCCATGTATCTCCAAACAAATAAGCAAAATCTCACAATGAGATAATTATAATTAAAATAGTATGTTGTGTCAGTTAATTGCAGTGTGTGAAACAGAGTTGTGTAATGTCATTTCAATAAGTAGGTACTCCAATAACTCCTATTAACCTTTAATACCCTTGATCCTCCCCTTCATTCAGGCAAGATTTCCCACAGTCTGCAAACTGTTCCCGTACATCAGCTCCAACCTACCACATGACTCCCATTTTGATCTGTTTTATCAATTAAAGGTTTGTCTGGGTTCATGAACCCTCATGCTGACATCATACTTGGTAGCAGACTTCAAAGGGGAAAAACAAAAAAACCAAAACCCAAACCAACTTTAATTTGTTGTCAGAAATCTCTTTGCTGAGGATGGGATGCACAAACCTGTGCAGGCGACACAACCTTAGCAGCATTCATAGCTTTCTGTGCAACAGTCAGCTGTTATTTCCTACACCTGAATCGGAGACGGTAAATTTTAATGTCTCTCTCCGGTCTTTGGGAGTTCCTTTGCTGGGGGTAGTCATAGCTCAGCCTGCCTGGTTTGGTACGTAGTGCATTTAACCGAGAGCCTACCCTAAGTAACTTCAGCACATTCACAGACTCGTGATACAATCCATGATGAAATGCATTTGGAAATAAAATCTGATGGGTAATTTAGCTCATGCAGCGTCTCTGGATGCTGACAGAGGCAGTTGACCGTGAAGGACAGATGGATTTTTCTCTGCCATGTTTAGAGATCTGATAGTGCTGCAAACTGCTATGGAAAACGATGGAGCGGGAGCATTTGGGCTTGCTTCCCCCAGTTGCTCCTCTCCCCGTGGCAGTTTGGAGGTTCGGCCGGCCGAGTCCCCACGTGGCTCGCATGCACGTGGCCGCGCTGTTTACAAACACCCTGCCGGGCGTCCCCGAGGCGAGAGGGTGCCACGCTGCGGGGCCGAGCTCCCCTCGCACAGCTTGCGAGAGCCCCTGTTTTTCACCCACGTTCGCGGCTGCTCGTAGCAATCATGGCCAAAGGCAGGGCTGCGACGGGCTGGCGGAGACTGCTAGCTCGTTCGGGTTTGCTCATTTCACATTTAAGCAATATTCAGGCCAAGGGTTTAGAGCAAGGTCGTCCACGGTGAGTCAAAAATAGAAACTTTATTGCTCGATAGAATAGTAGCTCTGGAGAGCGCTAGCTAGACATACACACAACAGCAAGGAAGGTATTTTTCTGCTTTCCAGAGACACTGTTAGGGAATTGGGTAACATTTACAGTAGGGCAGGATTTCAGAAAGCCTGTGGAAATGAATGGGCACATTTTTTTAATTTCCCGCTAACAAACGAGGACCACTTTTTCTCCAGGTTTAAGAGACGGGTCTCAACGTAACACAAGTGGCTTGGAGCAGCCAGTATTTGAAACCACAGTTGCATTATCACTGGGAGAAGACTGCCTTGGTTTTGCTTTGTTTTAGCAGGCCATTGGCATACAGCAAGAAGGAGGTTTGAACAGCTGTGTGTTGCTCCATTAAATGGCCTCCCATAGCTGAGGCACAAAAAGACAAAGCATGCTTCTTTCCAGCCACTCAGCTAAAATTGTATTGACTTACTTTTTGCTGCTCTCCTCACGAGTTCAGAGTTCAAGGACTCGTATATCTACTGTACCTTGAGTTCAGATAACAAGATATAACTACATGGAGGGAAACAAACAGAAAAGTTTGTGTTCTTCAAAGACAAGCATTTTTCTATACTTGTTCCCCTGTTTTGTTTTGGGGTGTGCACTATTTATTTTTCCCCTTTTGTTTTACTCTCCCTCCCGGTGCCCCCTCCTGCTTACCCTCTGCTGCACGCACACCCTCTTCCAGCCGCCTCTCTGGCTTGCCTGGCCAAGAAGTGCAGACTCAGCAGGGACTGGTAACACTTTAACTCTTTGTCCTATTCTCAGCTTTCCCAGCAAAGGTCAAAGCAAGTGAGACTTACAGCTGCACTTGAAACAGAACTGGTATAGGAGGGAGGGATGGTGACCACAGACTGTTCCCCGTTCCCACTTTTTTTTTTTCTTGAGGCATATAAAGTGCGTGGCCAGGGTGAGATGAAACTTTCCATAGGCTTTGGGTGGCTGTATCTGCTAGTTTCTTGTTAAGAGGAAATGAAAGACTTGTGACTTTTGTTTGTACTGGCCATATCTAGCTTCGTGCAACCTCTACCGATAAACAGAAATAATTTAGGAGTTACTTCCTCAAACGCCCGAAACGTGGTCTTAATTTCATCAGTGCAAAGCCAGCAAAAAGCTATTACAGACACGAAGTCTTGGTTATCTGTCTTTGAAGTCATTTTGGAAACTTTGGCAACGTGCCCTTATACAATTCTTTTTCCTAATAGCCATAGTTTTGCATTGTGTTGTGGGACCACGCTGGCTCCAATTTCAGTGACTTAGGGCAGAAATGAGTTTTATTTTTCTTGAGAAAAATTCAGCACTGCCATTTGCTTACGGCTGAGAGAAGGAACCTGCCTGGACGCTGTCAACATTAGCACACATCCGTGTGTGCCACGTACGGAAAAAGGTTCCCATTTGCCCTTCAAATAACCCGCCGCAGCGTTTCATGGGGCTGTGAGGGGCGTGCGCCAGCAAGAGAGTTGGTGCTAGTTGGCTTAGTGACATCGACACTGGCGCCAAGGTTTACCTCGCCGCTCGGCACTCCAGGTCATGCTGGTGTCTCGCCACGTGCTTACGCGCACATGGCAGCAGTGTTTACAAACATGACCCCAGAACTCTTACGGGCAGTTATGAAAGAGCCAGCGAATGCCGCATCCCGCGCGCAAGGGTGACCTAGATTGCCAGTGCTGGGAGCGAATAGCGAGGCGCTCGTACCGAACACAGGCTCCGAGAGCACATCAGACGTTTGAGGCAGATGATTTTGCTCCCAAACTGTTTTGAAATATCATTGCCACCACGAGAGTTTTCCACCGTAAACTAAAAATAGCTACTATTAACTAGCAGGAGCGGTGGGTAAGTGATTCAGCAACTCAGGGATAGAAGTGACTGTGTTCTTCGGCACCATAAGGCTGTTTCTGTGTTGAACTGACTCAGAAAGTACATAAAATTTTCAAAGCAGGAAGGAACTGCAAAGCTGGCTTACTTTGGCTAAAAGAAAAGAACACTGCGTGATCGTGTGGTTCCTGATTGACAGTTCCTTTTTTATTCCTTTATTAACACTTGCACTTGGGCACTAATGAATGCTTTGTAGTCAGGTTGTGACCATCCATTTAGGAAAAAGATGCCTTAGTAGTTTCAAATGACACACCTCCATCTACAAAATATTAATACCACTGTATGGCTGACTTGTTTTTTTGACATGGGCCTTAAGAGAAAAAATGCATGGCTCAAACACCCCTTTAGCAAACCAGGCATTGTATGCTCAACTGTCAAATGTCCACATTCTGTCTTCATATATATATTTTTTTAAAAATCACTTTTGGACACAGTAGATGTCTACTTCAAAAAAACCGAAGTGTCCTTTCCTTACCTTTGAAGTTCTTCAAAGAAGTTTGTATTGTACACCAAATTACTCTAAAGCAGTTCCTTCCTAGAAGTTAGTAGTTTATTGTAAAATGGAAGTACGTGGTCAGACGATTAGTTTTTGACAGATTCTAGCATTCTTGAAGTTTTCTCAGAAATACATGTATGTGGAGGAAGACAGGCTACATAACTGTGAGTGGCTGCCAAAGATAAACAGACCTTTCTTGAAAAAGCTGCTAAACTAGCAAAAATAAGCCATGCTTGTTAATAAATCACTTCCAGTTTTTACTTTTGGAATCAAAGAGTTTAATCCCAGCTTTGCAAAAGCCTACTAAATGGTGAAGGATTTTTTTCCCCTCTCAAATAGAAAGATTGACCTTTCAGAAGCAGATGAGATGGTAGAAAGATGGTAGTTCTATTTTATATTAGTTACTATGACACATCTCAGTGTTTGTAAATACCATAATGACAACACCCTTAGGAAGGATACACTGCAAGCTTCTCTGTGCCTCTTCTCCAATGTGATTCAATCCCATTACTGAATACAACTTTTCAAAAAGTCCATAGTCGTTGCCTTTTCCATCCATATCCGTGGCAGCCATGCATTAAAGTTGTCAAAGCTCCTGCAGTGTTTTTTCACTATGTAAACAAAATAAAACAAGAGAGGCTGACATGTGTCCACTCTGGCCTGGTCACCAACTCATTTCATGTGGTCAGATAGCTCTAACCTAAGCAGGTTGAAGTGCTCTGCAGGTCAGCCTCTGACCCATCGCTGGTTTTGTCCAGTCTCCTAGCTGATTTTTAATGTTGCATTCGGAATGTGAGCAAATGTGCTTGCGTCGGTTATTGATGTCTTTTCACTGCTGAATGTTCATTACAATGTTCATTATACTGTATATAATAGACTTAGAAATAAGAATGGAAGTACTGAAAATAGGTCACTGCTGTGTTCCTATTTTAACAGTTCTTTGTGGCATTTCTCCTGCCTGAGGAAAGCAAATCCACCTTACTGTGAAACTGTACAACTATGGGCAGACTTGGAGAAAGGAGAACTAGAGCCTTACTATGAAATCTTCTCTAAATGTATATAGCTTTTTTTCCTGGATACATCATTGTACATCTTCTGGAGTCTTTCTCCAGAAACCCTGAAGCGCTTTTTAAAATGTTCTGAATCAGAAAGTACTGAGGTTTACAAGGACTGGTTTATTAGTATTTATGATGTCTGTAGGCTTTACCAGGATATTTAACGTAACCAGCGTAAGATCTATACAGATACACAAATTCTGTGTCTGGTGCATCTTTGACTCGGAGAATCTTCTTATTGTTACCGTTTATGATATTTTCTTACATTATACGAAGAGCTTCTTTTAGTCACCCAATGAAGAGAATACAAGGAAAGAAATGCTGCTTATGATGAAGATTATTTTATTCAGTGCTTTTAGTTGGGGCAAGATGGAAGCAAATAGTGTAAGATTACCATTGTATGCTACAGGGTGAATACCACCATTGTGTCAGTTTAGATGAGTATCTCAAAATAAATACAGACTCTGTCGTGGGTTTGTCCTCTAGGTAAAAAAGTAATGGAAATCTTGTTTAACAAGTTCAGTGAAAGGCACACCTAAAGTTTAATTATGTCTTCAGATGCATGGGTGCAATTCTTACTAAAGAGTTTTACCCAACTACCAGAGAACAGACTTGGAACTTTTGATTTTTCTTATACTTAGAACGTATGTCAATCAATAATCATCTCAGTGCATGGGGAAAAGAATCCCTTGGCATAATAAACAACTATCCCCAGCCATAGCTTTCTCTGCCACATGTGTGTGTGAGAGAGCGCGAGAGATTATTCACCAATTTATCATTTTCTGCCAATCCCCTTCTCCCCCCTGCCCCCTTCAAAAGCCGATCTACCAAAAAAGCAGGGGGAAATGGAGAAGAAATGAAACAGCGCCTGTGGTATTTACCTGAGGGACTTTTCATTGATGTCTCTTGGAGCTGGGCATCTTGGATGGGATCTGAATTGCACTACCAAAATTTGCAGCACTGAACGAGGCAGCAGGAGGACTCCCTGACCCGGGAGGTAGACAGACAGGGACCACATTGTTCCTCTGTCTCTCTTACTCATTGCTTTCTCAGCAGAACACAGTTCCTTAACAGACCAACTGCTTATTCTTTTTGTGCACAGAGAAGAAAACATACAGAACACCTGCTGGACAATACATTAAGTTACATTAACAACTGCCCACAGAACTCAAAGGCAAGGTAGGAACATGCAACAGGCCTGCAGAATACCTGCTCAGCACAAACCACAGGCAGAAAATGCTTCCCATCACCCTACTTAAAAACAAAACAAGTCCTGTTAATTTGAGAGTCACAAGAACTACAATGTGTGCAAAAGAGAACAAAAACAATGAAAGGAACAAGTAGTATTTTAGATTTTTACAGTACTGGGGAATGTATGGGGAAAAATGCCCAGAGATGTTCTTAGGAAAGCAAGAAAATCCCACGTTATAAAGGTCAAAAAAAAAAAAATTGGCTGAGCCATGCCAGCAATGGCTCTTCTTCATGTTCACAGGATTAAACCAGTGAGGTGCTGATGTTTCTTCCCATGTCTTTCAGTACTACAAGAAACACTACTGTGCTTTGCCCACCAGCCTGCCTTTGGCCATGGCCAACCTCCAAACCTTCAAAATACGATGAAACCCCCATTTCTAGAAGCCAAATTATACATCAGTGAAGAAAACAGCCTTTATTGTGGAACAGGCAAACAGCAGAAACCCTGATTTATGAATTCAACAGAGATACACTAGAAGCAGCAGAAATCAGTCCTTCTCTTCTACTCATGTTCCACTATCCTGGCAGCTTTTTTTTTTCCTAATTATTTTTCCTTGCCGTAGGTCCATGAGTGTGCAGAGAATGGGTGTCTCAAGCATGGCAAATAGCATGAAACTCTATGAAAAAGAATGTCGTGCTCTGGTGTAAAGTTTTGATGTGGAAAACTGGGGTTTGTTTAATTTGGGGGGAAAGAGTGGTCAGTGTCTTCCCTTTGTGAGCCCCTTATGGCCTGTGCAGATTTGCTTGCACCCTTGTCCAGGAAAATTCTCACCAGGATATTCTAAATGGAGTTTCCCTGTACCAGTGCACAGCAGTGAGAAAGATGGACAAGTTATTCCTAAAAGTTGTATGAAATAACCATGGAAGAGACCATTTAATCCATCTTCTTCTCCCAAGCCAGATAAATCATAACTGTCACTTTTGACAAATACTTGGATAATCTGCTCTAGAAGACCTGTGCTAGTGGAGATTCTGTATGCTTCCAGGTCTTCTCATTTTGATCTTTTTTCTTTTTGGACAGATACAGCATTCCAGCTGAGGCCTTGCCAAGGCTGAGAAGAAAGGTAACTTAATGCCTGACAAAGCCACACAAACAGGACTATAGCCTGTGCAAAACTTGCCTTTTTCGCAAAAGGATTGACATCAACTCTTCAGCTTGATATTCACTGTAACTCTGGAAACTGCTGTTCCTCATTCAGTGTTTGTGCTCACAATTGGTCCTGCCTTCTGAGACATTGTCCTTGGGTTACCAATATGAGAAACCCCAGAAGAACTTCAGAAAAAAAAGCTAGTGTGTGAAAACAGCGAAGTCGGTGTCATCAGGGAGGAGGAAATGCATACCGGGGGAATCTTAAAATAAGTAATCACACATTTTTGTGAGGGTCTGGTGATCCACTAGACTGTGAATTTCTTGGACGAGGACCATGTCTGTGTTACCTGGGCACACTGCTGCTATTCCATGCATAATGCAGAGTTCTCTCCCGCAGAAGAAGATCTGGACAATATCATGAACAGCTTAGTGTAGGCACTTGCTCAATGCGGCAGTGGAGTGGGAAAAACAGATGCAATACAGTATGTAATCTGAGTAGTATGTACGGTTTTGTTAAGCTGTAGTGGATGGAGATAGAAGTGTGTTTCAGAGAATGAAAAACACTAGAAAAGATGTGTCTTGAGCTACAGTGCCAGAGGTGTGTGGTTTTGCCATGGGAAGATCTGAATTCTCCTCCTCTTGTTGCAGTGAAGTTTTCAGATGAAATTTGCAAATTATGAGTGTTCCCATGTATTCTGACTCCAAATACAACAGCCTTTGCTGGGTCAGGGCCTCAAAACAGGCAGCACAGAAAGAAGGAACAGGAAGTAGAGCACAGTGAAAATAACATTGGAGGGTCAGCTAGATACCATATGTTAAAGGCAGAGATGGGCTCTCAGGAGCTTACCTTTGGCTCTCTAGCACAGTTTGAAGAAAGAGAGTATTTGAAGAAGTAACAGCCAACATATTTCAAACTGCTGAAAGGAAACAAATATGATTGGGTGTGCTTAATCTAAGGACCTTGCTGTTACAACCTGTTGCTGATGCAGGTTCTTCTGTAAGTAGCAGGCATTTCTGTGAATTAGGACAACGTCTAGGCTCTTGCTCCTTAGGATAGAATCCGTAGGGGGTTTTAAGTCTCATGGGTTTGGCTGTAAGCTGGAGGTTGGCTGAATGCATTACTGAGTGTTTATACCTTTCTCTGAGGCATCTGCCCTTTAGCAGACTATGATAAAAACAGACAGTTGTTTGCTCCAGTGTGGCACTTCTCAGCTGCTGCTGGCTGTTTCCCTGTGTGCTCCCTCCTCTAAAGACTTTGCCACAGTACATCTGAGAGTACTGCTACAAAAACAGGATCAAGAAAATATGTTATTAAGAGGAACATATACAAAGTGACCACCTACCCCAAGAAGCTATTTTCTTCATTTGTTTGGTTTTGCAACACCCAGTTGTAGTTTATGCCACCAGCAGCTAGTGTGGTCACTTTAACAGTTCTTTCTAAAGCAGTGGCATGAACTGTTAAATTATCTAAAAAGAGCAAACCAGTGTTGGGGTTTTTTTTAAAGATTAGATTGAAGGAACAGGAAAAAGCTCTCTCCTGTAGTTCTCTCTTTTTGTTTCTAGTTTTAATATTTAATGAACATGTGATATTGTTTTAAGCTAGTCCTGATGGTCTTGTGAAGTTAATATTTAAAGCAGATGGCTGCAGTGCTTTAATAAGATGGTTACTATAGAAACACAGCACTGTGAAAGCAATAGTTTCTGTAATGCATGGTCTCCTCACTAAACATTTTAAAGACTTGATCTAAGTGTAGCAGACCCGAAGAGGACTAACCAAGAAACGGAAAAGAAAGATAGTATGTCTGTGTGGAGTATTTAGTTCAGCTGGGGTCTACTTAAACCTAGCTGGATAGCTAACATTTTTGTGGCTTGCTAAAGAGCTGCTTGAAACAACATGAAACGTGAGAAGAGAGATAAGCAAAAATATTGATGGAGGAGATGACTGTGGGCAGGAGACATCATTTCAGTTATCTTTTTTTGGAAGGTGAGTTGGACTCAAGCATTAATACAAACAAATTTAAAAGCACAAAACACCCACAAACAGTTAGCTAATACACCCAAATATTTACTTTGCAATCCTCAGGCTTTTTTTTTTACTTCATCCTTGCATATCTAATGTTGCCTATCAACACACTTGTTGCAGCATCCTGCATGGGGAAGGACATATTGTGTACTCTCAGGGATTTGGGCTTTTTATTACTGCTTCTACTTTATTTTACCAAAACTGTTTTAAACTGTTTTAACCTGAAAGTACCTAAATTCCTCTGCATGTGCCAAAGAATTTTATAGGCTATGACACAGACTTTAGAAATCCTTTTAAAATGTTAATTATATATATGAATATGAGTTTGCACTAAATCAGGAAATTCAGGGGGGTAAATGGCAGTCTTTTTGGAAGGGTTACTGGTTCTGCTGTGCAGAACTGGGCAGGAAAGTGCTGCCTCATCTGCCTATGTGTCTCCCTCCAGGGAATTAAGAAGTAGTTTTCAGCAGTCACAGAGGACGAGTACACAGAGATACCGGTTGTAGAACTGTAGAAACTATGAAGCAAAGAAGGTTTCAAAGCAACAGTAACCTGATGTAAAGATAGCACTTGTGAGAAATATCCATCCTTTCATAGAATCTGGGCATCCTGCTGGAACTCGTATCTTGTGGTATAGCTAGCAAGAGTGCTGACCTGAACTAGGTTCAGAGGGAACTGGAGACAACCTGGGCATTTTCTTTGCTTCATCCTTTCTCTTGTTTTTTTCTGTTCTAAACTCAGCAGGTGTTTGCGCTTGCATGTTTTTGCTTCCCCTTGCACTTTAAAACACCTAAGCTAGGCAGGCCCAGTTGCAGGGTTTGCCGCTTTTACGAAGCTGAACATATCACCATTCAAATAGAAAGAAAGAAGGGAAAAAAGCTGTGAGAAACGCTCAACTAATAGGGTTTTCCTCTACCCCGAGACTTAATTTGTTTCATCGGTTCCTGTTTCTGTATGGTCATATCTGATTCCTCTATGGGCTTTTTCTATGACTTAAAACTTTCAAAGGAGGAAAACCACATATGATCTAAAACACCTCCCGCCTTTCTGCTTTGTCACTATGGTCCTCATCACTATCATCCTCTACAAACAAGTCAAAGCACATCTTGCCTACTTTGCACTGTCCTTTAGTTTCTTTCCTTGGAAACATTCAAATACTGTACCTCATCTCACTTGTGAGGCTTAGCCTGTCTCATTCCTGGTTGTATTTTTTTCTCTCTCACCCCTACAAAATATTACTGTGAGCAGCACTGCCCACAAATTTGCAAGTTGAGCAAGTCTAGAAGTCAGAGGTACTCCCTGCCCTGCTATACGTATTGTTTGCTTTGGTTTAGATGTATTTGTAGCGCAGCAGTAGAGCTATAGACAAATACTCTGAAATAAATATCAAGCCCTTATTCATGAAACTCACTGTTTTAGATAATTCTTCAGTAAAGCACTCGCGTTCCATGGATAAGGAAGCTTACCTTCAGACTTAGTCCACACACACTTACACGTACACTAAACACACAGGCATAGCACACAAAAACAGACATAGTATCTCTGTCTCTATTTTCATAACAGGAATATTTTTAGGCATGACAGATATTATGAAGGAACTCTGCCCAGCTGCACACAGGAGGGATGGAGCAGGCTATTTTAGGTTATTACATAGCAGTTCTCAAAAAAGAAAGCTTTGTAGCATGCAGACAAAAGCTTACCAGGGAAATCTGTCCCTGGGACACTAGCATAAGGAGCCCTATGGAAATGGGTAACCCTGTGGTCTATATGTAGATTTAGCCCTAGACCCACTTGGTGGCCTCAGGAGGGCTTGCTTGATGCATGAGCACCTGTTTCCAGTCCTGGCCTATGACTGCTGCTCTGCGTAGGACTGTAGTCCCTGCACTGAAACGCTTTTTTCCCCTTTTCGTTATCTGTAGACCTGAACATGAGCGCTTTTCCACAGCGATGATTAGTTAATCTCACAAATAATGTCATTGACTGCAGTGAGATGACATGTGGTTTTAACTGCATCCATGTAAGAAACTCACAATATAGCCCTTTGGGAAGAAACAGGTAACAGTGAGGGGAATCAAAAGTACGTTATATATCCTTACAGTGTCTAATGGAAGGAGGCCCCTAGCTCAGCTGAGGCCTGAAGACATTGTTGTGGTACATGAATAGCACATAAATACTTTTTCTGTATAATCTGTTAATTATTTGTAAGTGCAAATAGTGGGTAGAGGTGCAAAACTCAGAACCCCACCAAGTGAGACAGTGTAAAATTGAGAAAATCCTTGCACCCTAGAGCTTAAAATACTGCTTTTATGGTAGAATACAAGCATCAGAAGAGGCAGAGAGCTCTTTGTAGGAAGATAACAATGGAAAAAACCAAATGCAGGCTTAGCACAGCTTGCAATAGTAACATTTTGCCACTTGTCTGTGGTGCAGTGGCTTATTGCTCACATGAGCAGAAGCAGCAAAAAAGTCTGATGATCACAACCTCTGGGAGTACTGCTGTTGTGATTATCTCAGAGCACTATCTGCATTAGTCCTAAAGGGCTGGAAATCTTTTACGTTGATGCAGTCATAATTAAATGTGATCCCATTGCAGTCAGTGGAGCTATTTGTGGAATTAACTAATCACTGGTATGAGTAAGGGGCTCATAAGTCAGGCAGTAGTTACTGTGGGAAACCTCTGTGGGTTAAACTGAAAGCTGTTGAGAAATGTTGATATTTAAATGGCAGACACAGTAGCTCAAGAACATGGGGAATAAGAAACTCTGCTTCTAACATTTCCTGGCATATGACAGTTTTGATAAGGGGATTACTCTAAACAAAATTCTCAGTCTCAAGCATGTTCATAGCTTTAATTAGACCAAGCATAAATGGAAATTTGCAGTCTGCTCAACCTTCTATTTAAATCTCTGCTATGTTCCCTTTGCACACCTGTTTGAAATAAAGTGTGAGTGGAAAGAATAACCTCGTGGTGCTCTTTGAGGCTTTCATTGTACAAGATAGGTGGCTGTATCTGGCTAAGCTGTCGTAGTTACTTAGTGTTTAGAGTAATTTTTTTACTAGACAACTGGGATCTGTGTGTGGAGAATGCTTGTTAGTGGGTGCAGCGGGCAACTGCAAGGAGCTACCAGAGGATACTGTAACCTAAGTAGAGTGAAGACTCTCCACTAGCTAAGTCTCATAAGTTGCCACAATAATACGCAACTAATATATAATCCTGTCCCAGTTCTGTCTGTAAATTATATTTTCTTGAGTAAAAAAATACACTCTTCACTCTTCTAAAACCACAAATTTGAATGTTACAAGCTAAGGGGCTTACTTCTGATAGGTGGGACCTACCCTCATAGGTGAAAGTGTGAATATCAAGTCTTTAAATGCAATTTCACATTAACTTTACAATACATTCTGTGTTTGCTAAAGGAGGTCTTAAGTTTGGTTAATTTTGAAAAAACTATATGCAAGGAGGCTGAAGATCTTTACTACAAGATAAAAATTCACCATTGTGGGGTAAAATTAAAGGCCTGAAGTGGCAGCTGACAGATTATGGCATCACAAAGATTATGCAGCTGTACCCACCACACCTACCAGCCTGACCGAGGAGACCACAAGCTGCGAGCTATGTTCTAAATTACAGGCATTGCATATGTGCTGACACTCTTTTTATACGTAAATTCTGAAAAGACCTTCTCATAAGAAGATGTAACCACATAAGAAGACTCTTGATTTATTTAAAAAAAAAAGGTAAATAAAAAAGTATGCTCCTTAAACGGCCTTGCTGCACTCCCATAAAAATGGTGCTTTTTCGAACTTAATCCTAAACCCACTGAAGTGACTGAAACAAATCTGATTTCAGTGATCTTGGGATCAATTCATTAAATTTGATTAAGCAAATGCTGCCCAAGTGTAAGGATATGAAGAACTGCATTGACTTTACATTAGAAAGCTCCCATTAAAATCCCACCTGAATTGTGTTTCTAATCAGCCCACCAACCTTTGGGATCAAAGTTTCTGATGGCTTATATTTTAGCAGCAAGCTTGCCTGGACACTGAGTATTCTCTTTTCTCTGCCTCCTGACTTCCCTTCTCCCCCTTCTCCCTCCCCCGTATTTACTCTGTTCTTTTCCTATCAGTATGTGCCACTTTACTGTACATTGTGCAGTTACATTACCATTTATCTGATCGAGCTGAAAGCCTAGATCTTTCTCTGTAACTTTTGTGAGCCAAACTTTAAAAGCTTCTCCTTCTCCTCCACCTCCCAGATCCCTTCAGGGAAGAAGCAATATGAACAAGAATATGCACAGATCTCTCAAGAATACAAATTATGTTCTGAACAGAAAGTTGGCTCATGCACGCCAATTACTTGTTATAAAGAATAAAACATTCACCTATAGTTAACCTTTAGAGAGAATGGAAAAAATAAAGTTATTGCTTACTATATGCTATTTACTGAAGTGGCAACTGGCAGGATGAACTGTAGAGGGGGAAAAAAGGTTGCTCTAGAGGATTCTGGGAGAGTAATTCTGGGCCCGTGGAGAGAGAAAGTCTCACAGCAAAAGACAAAATTGATTTGTTGCCAGGGTGTGCAACATGGGAAGAAGAGACATGCTCAGCAGTGGTGCCTAATTGTCCTTTTTATACTTGCTGCACTGTCTGTAGTCAGGCAAAAAAAAAGCCCAGTCCTGAGTCAACTAATGCAAACGCAGAGGAGTTTTGGCCTGCCTGGTCCAATGGCCCCGCTTAAGCTTATTCCTTATGTGCGTTAATAAAACACCTGTGGTTTCGGTCACTAGGAGATGTGCCATGGATTATTTGCTTCAGAGAAAGCTTGTTTCTGGTGTATCTATTAGTATGTGCCTTTTCAAAATGCTTCTGCTTTGTCGTTGAAGAGGATGCCTCTCCTTGTATTAATGCAAGTAGCAGTTAAGGCTTGCTTTATTTATTTATTTATTTATTGTGGATTTTGCTCTCTATTGCGGGTTCTCAAAGCAGTAATATCTTCAGGACAAGATTGCATTGGCCTATAGCGGCACAACTGTAAATCTGCCACTCTCATTAGATAGGATTAGCATACTCCATGACTTACTAATGTAAACATCTGGAAAAGTAATAATTAGGAGGGTAGGGGGAATAGAAGTTGCCTGGCCAGTAGTAAAAGCATCAGAGCTGTTGGACAAGGTAGTGAAACATGCTGTCAATAGAAATCAGATAAACATTTTTCGTGAAGATGCATAAGTACAATTAGAGTACCTAAGTTTGAAACTTTTTTTGCCCCATGTTCATGAGAAACTGGACCTCACTCAGTTCTCCCCCTCACTTGAACCCATACCGCTCCACAGTGCCAGGGAGAACAGACTCACACCCTTCATGCTGAAGTGTTGGGCTGAAGACCTCTTCATACATGCTGAGGCCCAAAACATCCACTGCAGTTTAGTATAAACCTCTTAGAGCACACTATAAGCTACAAATGAATAGTGATTTTTAATTTTATCTTTTTATTATTATTTTTTAAGAATAGAAATATTATTTGCTTGGGATCTCTCTGGTGTCTGTTTACAGGTATGAAGTCTGGCTTAACAACAGAAGCCAAAGGCTTCTCTGTTCACAGTTCAGACCCAAGTGGGAAGTTGATGTATGAGGTTATTTAGTAGTCTAGATCCTGATCTGATGTGTGCCTCAAAAGGCACGAGGAGTAGTTCAGTCCCACACTTGCTCCAGACACATTCCTGAGAGAGAGAGGCTGGTGCATAACTGTAATATTACCCATGGTGATGGCCAGGTGATGGGGATGTGGCTGGGATTGCTCAGGTCTTTATATTACCTTTGACTTCTGGTCACCTTCTGGAGGCGAAAGCAGAGCACTTGAGCCAGTCGTCCAGCTAGACCACTGAGATATCAAGGGATGCAGGAACTGCGATAAGTCATTCCTGGTTTGTTTGGGGTGGAAGGTGTTAAACAAGGGCATTTCCTTCTTCGGGAAATAGGTACTTGTAATAGAAAGTTATTTTTAGTCACTCTGTGCTCCAGCAGTTGATGCATAGAGGCCTAACCTGTCTGCTGATAACACATTACCTCATTTGCAGCTCTGCTGTTGACGTGCGCTCCACTATGTCCTTGCTTGAACCTGGCAGGCACCATGTGGTATAGTTGTCATGGCATTGTTTGAAGGATTAAACTGCAGCAGCAAGGTTGCTACCTGTTCAAACCAATGCAGAAACCCCAAACAAACTCTCAGCACCAATGTATCCTAGCAGTAATGCATGAGGAGACAACCTTACATCTATATTATACCAGAAATATCTGGAATGGTACCGTTTTACAGCAGCATAGCTAACACAGTCTTATTGTTCAGACCTTGAGCCAAAACTCAACCAGTATGGCTCTGCTGAAATCAGTGGAGCTACCGTGATCTACAGCAGCGTGACATCTGCCCTTGTCTCCTCCATTTCTTGCAAAATTACCGGATTTTTTTGGCCAAAGCAAATAGGGCATCTTCGGGAAGTGTTCGGTCTCCTTAGAAAGCTGGTCACAAACGGCTAATGACTACCCAACAGACTCCCTTCCTCTTCTCCGCCAGGTTTTCACTGCTGCCAGCACAGCGCCACATCCATCTGGACAGCCAGACGAGTCGCTCCCTTCGGAGGCAGCCCGGTTGCCTTTCCATGAATTGGCGCGGGGATGGCGTGGCGGCGTGCCGATCGGCTGGAAGCCTTCCGCCGGGAGTACGCACGTCACCTCTGTGGCACGCTTGACATCCCTTGGCCCGAGGCCCATGGCCTGCAATACCGAGTCAATGCTCAAACTAGGTTTGTCACCCAGCTGACAGTGTAGTGACCTTACTCTGTGACACAGATTCGGTTCCATGGGTCAGAGGAAAGATATCGTATAAGCCATTTGATCATTTTGAATGGGATGTTCATTAGCAGCTATTACGAACTAGCTAGATGGGTAAATTCATCCTCACCTGTATTTTTGCCTGTGTAGTCACTAGAGACCTTCCTCTCATCATGTCCATCACTATTACCATTTGATCACACCATGCTAGCTCTAGAAGTAGGTAACAGCAACAATTGTCATTCACAGAAAGCTGAACCTCACAGTTTTGTTAGTGGCATGGCTTTAAAAGGAAGAAAACAGAAAGTCTTATTTCTTTATCATCTCCTTTCTTGGCTATATAAACTTTGTTTCACCTCTCGCTTGCTCTGTTCACTTTCTACAAGCTGAAAAGCATCAATGCTTTCTTTCAAAACTTGCTTTTGTAAGCCTTTTCTTCCACTGTATCCAGAACCTCTTTATTCATGTCTAGCGTTCCTCATTTCACATTCTCACTCATCTATTCTTGCCCTCCTTTAAGATCCTTCCTTTTATCTCGCTGCTTTTTTTCCCAAAGAAGGACAGACATCTGATTTCTCTAATCTAACCAAGGTCTGCATCTGTATCTGGGTACATACAGCACCCTCCTTACTTCTTTGCAGCCTGCTTGCTCCCAAAGCACCTACACATTTTCTGCTTGCGTGACTACCCTGCTTCCCTTCACATCCTTCAAACTTCTCTCTTCAGTTCCCACCACCAAACTTTGCAACTATTTTCAACTTTGCCGAAACAGTTCCCTTCCTAAATCAAAAATTAGGAAGGGACTTCTAACACACTCACGGCTTCCTGTCCCTTTTGGTTCTGAGGCTCTCCAGCCTTTCACGTGTGTGTCACTTTAATGTGTGTGAAATTGTTCTCTGGGAAAACTTGTTGACTGGCACAAAATTCCTACCCTGCAGCTGCATGACTTAACATGCATTAAAACAACCCAGAATTTTTCTAAATTGCACCACCTCTCTGCCCTGCCCCTTTCTGAAGCATTGCTCTGGGTGCACTGTCAAACACTTCTGATTTGCTTTCCCCAAAACATCAGATACCAAGTTTCTCTCCATAGAAGACAAGAAAGCTATCAATCCAAAGTACTGTCCTCTAGCCGGTCCCAAATTACAGTGAGTCCATTGCTTGAAAAAGGTTTGCTTGGTTTTACTTCTTACCTTCTCACCTCTCCCTGTGAACCCGAACAGTGAGTGTCTTTCATGAATGTGTTCCACTTGCCTCCAGAGGAGCTCCTCACATAATCCCCACTGACCTTGCAGGGTCCAGAGTCAACTACTGTCCACGCTTGTTTAAAAATTACCCTTCTCTGTTGTCTCCTCTCCACTTCCAGTTCTACAAATAGCATTCCCTGGTGTCCTCTGACTCGTGGTTAAGGTGGTATGTCTGACAGCTTTCTGCTCTTTGGTCTGAACATACTTCCCTTACCCATTAATACCAGTGACCAGTGCTCACTACCACAAGCTACTGCTGTCATATGTCCTTCCTGTGACTAGAAAAATATATATTAGACTAGTTTCCCAGCAAAATGAATAATATGGGATGATACCCTGCATATGCACCTGTCCATCCCCCACAAAGAGAGTCGGAGTCAGCTGGCTGGTTTCAGCCATGTGTGATAGATTTAGTGATCCAACTGTTGTGAAGATCAGAAGCTGGGTAAAGGAGAAAACCCCTGTAAACATCCCAAGTGAGGGAACAACAAGTGCATAACTTCACATGTTGTTAAATGCCAGAGAGCCCTCATGGGAGAGGGTGCTTATACATGTTCACAGTTGCCCAAGAAAAGCAAACCCATGGGACTCGCAGGCTTCCTGCGGCTTGCTGCTCCCAGAACTACCTGCTTGGAAAGCATGACATGGGTCCCGAATCAGGAATAGTTCCCACTCCAGTCAGAATCATTTAGCATTTGCATTTCAGCTCAGAAGTAACAAATACTAGTTTGCAGCATTGTGTTCTTAAACCTCAAAATACAAGTAACAGTACTGAAACCCCTTGTGTGATTGCATGGAAAGACATTATTGCTTAGGTTAGTGTTCAGGTCTAAGAAGCTCTGTAATTCATTCAGAATAATGATAGGTGTGTATCAATTCTGGAGGAATCATCAGGCTGTTGGGGTTATTGATCTACTGACTCTCATGTCATAGCACTTCTGCTTCTCCAGTGATGAGTTTTTTGTATAACCTGCTCACTGCAGAATAACCTACTCCAGTGGGATAGAGGTAGAGCTTTACAAGATCCTAATAAAGGTATTTATTCAGTAGAAACTGCAAAACAAACTGGGAGGTTTTGAGGAGGTCTCAGACTACATAGTATTCATACAGAAATAACTACCATAAAAGGCAAGAAAAAATTATTTTAGATAATGCTGAAGTGATTTAGAATAACCTATGCAAGGCTGGGGGGGAGGAAAGCACATGGCTGAAAACACTCAGGAATATTCTGGCTTGCACACAGCATCACGCTCACTAATACAGTTACTCACATTTCTATATATAGCTCTGTGTATCCCAAAGATTGTCAAGGTGTTCTGTGTAGTTTATATAAATAAAAACCCAACACATAAATATCACTCCCTTTCACTCCCTGCCCTCTCCTTACTCTGAACAAAAATGTAGTTAACTATTTCAGAGGAAGACAGAATTTTGTGCCTGTAAATCAAGCTACTTTGTCTTTCTGTGTGGAGGGTTTGGTGCTAACATAAGGGGAAGATGGTTTTACATATGGAAATACAAGCCTTACTTCCTGCAGCATTTGGCTTTTCCTTGTAACTAATTTACCTGCTTAGCAAAGGAGGTCCAGTATCATGGCACAAGATGGAACTGCTACTGCACTTTTCTTTTTTTGCATAACACTTTGACCTCAGCTTCATACGGCTGGTCCTGGCGACTGTCCACATATTGACAGGATCTCGCGGAGGTCAGCAGCAGTTCCACAAACTACATTCAGGACTGCTGATCAAATGCCAGAGGCAGGCATTTCGGAGAGCTGGCTACCAAAACACCAGCAGTACACAGCAGAGCTCTGGTACCTTGCAGGAGAGCTGCGTTCGCAAGCATCTGATCCATGCATACTGTGGTCACCAAGCCTGCATACCTGACTTATGGTAAAACAAGCCCTAAGGACCATCTCTCCAGAGGCATTTAGATGTCCAGAGAGTCAGATAGGTACTTCTGTAATTGCCATGAAGTTTCTAATTACGTTAACTACCAAAATGATTTTATAAATCCCTGCGAGTTGCCCATCTGCATGTCTATGTGCTTCAACACCACTGCACGTTTTAGCCCATCTTTTGCTCATTTCTTCAGTCTCGTACTCAAGTTTTGTTAAGGTTTCCCGAGCAGTTGCTGGGAGGAACAATGTCCACCAGCCACCTGGAGGGTGGGCCCTGTGCCACACTGTTGTCCCTTCCTAGCCTCAGCAGGAATAAACACGGCTTCCCTTCCATGCTCCTGTGCATTGCAGGCGCTTGACCAGCAGCCTGGCTGCACGTGGAGCCGAGAGCTGCTTCCTCAGCATGTTCCTATCGGGCAGCTGGCTCAGACCCAGCAAGGAGGCTGCCTCCAAAGCACGTGGATGCGCATGCAGCTTTTTCCAGCACAGCAAAGCTGTTCTTCTCCAAGTCTAGAGATCAAGGTCCTCACAAGGAGCCAACTCCTTTCTCCCTTGGGGATTTGTCCACTCTGCCTACAGGAAAACTCTTATGAGCTTGAAAGTTTCACAGCAATTATTCCCAAGTTTAGACAACAATGAACACACAAGCAGCGGAGTAACAGTGAAAGCAGTTCCTCATGTGTTTCATGTACGCACAGAGCTCATGTTAGTCACGTACAACAGCTAGATAAAAATCCAGCCTGTTGCTTCACGATCTCCGATCAATGTGGAAATCGTTCTGTTGCCCGCTTTGCAGCAGTCACCTCACCATTGTGTTCTACTCCTGCATTTGCTGGTTTTCCCCATTACACAACCTGGTTAGCTATTTTTCCTGAATTAAAGCTACTCTCATTCCTTGCATGTTTCTGTGATTACACCATGATTATCTATGATGTAATTAAGAGCTCTGCCCATTTGGCATTGTGCGCTCTCTGGAGTAATGCAGCAGCACTGTGCACTCCTGCTTGGTGCCTTTTGGTTTCCAACAAGGCCATGGGAGGACAGACGCTCAGCTGAGCAGCAGAACCTGAAGGGTTTCCTCACCAAGACCTAACCTTCCTGGCTTCACAGAAAATCTGTTTATTCTCATATCGAATACCCAAAGTACTTTTGGGACAACAGAAACAGAACTCTTAGGCTTAAGCATATTTCCTCCATTTTCACTATAATTAAAAGTTGCTTGGAATGACCCACCTTTCCCCATACACCCCCCCCCCCCCCTTGCATGACTTCCTCCTCATTTGTTACCTTCCCAGCAATGCAGGCAGCCATCAGGGTGTGGGGGAAGAAAGGGACAACCATCCTTGGTATTTTCTTCAGACAAAACTGTTCCTGAAGTGCTCTTTCCTTAGCGTGTTTGTTATTGTTGTCCATAACATAATGAAAGGAAAAACATGCCTATGTTAACTTGTCGAGGAAGGAAGCAGGGCAAGAGGCTTGTTTTTAATTAGTCATTTTGTGAACATTTGTGCAAGGACAGAGTCTGCTGCCAAACAGCAACTCAATTAGCATGTCCCTGTGGGAAGACCTTGCTTGGGCTGATCTGTGGCTTACAAAGGTGGCAGAGGGAGAAGATGCAGACAGGATTTGTTTGCTTTTTTAATCCACCCCACACCCCACCCTCCCCATCCCCCTTTTTGTGTTGCTAGGAAAGGAGACTGGTACAGTAGGTGGTGTCTAACTGGGAGCAGTGACCCAGTTCAATAAACCTGGCTTGGCTCCTGTGGGATTGGAGCAGGGCGGTGCGGAAGAGCAGGCTGGGACCCCACCAGGCATGGAGCAAGGAGGTGTTTCTAGTGCTTTGTTAGGGAAGAGAGGTGAAATGCGAAGCAGCAAGACAAGGAAGGATCTGAGCAAGTACAAGGACACTGGGCAAAGACATGCAAAGCCAGCCAGCGTTTTTTGTCACTGATAGGTATTTCTTTGCAAAGACCACTGTATTTATCAAGTTCTCCAAACTTGGAGGGGATTTGGGGGGAGGGGAGGGGAGAGAAGAACTGCAGGAGAGGAAAATTTTTTTCTTCAGAAAAAGTTCATGAAGAATATTTTTTCCTGGTGAAAACAAGGTGTGCATCCAGGCTTCAGAAAACACAGGATATTTTACCACACAGGATATTTTAAAGGGTTTGGCATTTTTGTCACACAGCAAAACAGTGTTTTGCATCGCTGAAACTCCTGAGCAGTACAGTAGCATTTCTCAGCATGTTAATTGTCAGATAATGCAGCTGGTAGCTTCTGCTCAGGAGAGGGGGGTGGCAATGAAGAGATTAAAATGATGATTCAATCAGGAGACTCTCAGAAATCCGCCTAGTGACAACTTTTTTTTTTTTTTAAAGACTCTGGCTCTGTGGCATAGTTACAAAGGAGGAGTCTTAATTAAAATTAGCAGGCAGATGAAGCATTTGAACGGGCATCTTTCAATTCTTTTCCCTTTCAGCTCACAGTAAACCCTCTTCTGCCTTTTCTCACAGCAGCTTAAGTTTGCTTCAACAGTTTTGCTTGTCCATTTTCTTTCCATCACAAAAAAAATTCCCTTAAATTATACTCTTTCTAGAATGTGATGCAAGTAACTTGCAGTTCTATGATTCCTTTCAGCCAGGAGCAACTTAAGAGGCAATTCTGCTTCTTATCAGCCTACGAGTTAGTCTGTATATCACTCACTATCCCCTGTTACAGCTTGTGAAACAGGCACAGAAATTAACTTAGGGTCTGCATCACTATTAGCTTTTGCTGGGCATCCATAACAGAAGTTACATGTGGTTAATTTGCAAGTTTATCAGATCAGAACAGAAATGTTGTTCAGCTCTGGCTCCAGCTGCTTCTGTTTCTGACACCTGTTGACAGTTAGGGATAAAATTTCCTGCACTAGGAAAGGCAAGCAAAAACTCAAACTGTGCAGGTCATAAAGCTAAAATAAGCCCTTGAGCATTCATATATATATATATATAAAATACGCAAGATTGTACTGTTAGTGGCAAAAATCATGTCATACTACGTGAATTCAGATATAGGTGTTATAAATGAGGGTAATCAACAATTTAATTTGGACCCTCTGTTTCATTATCCATTAATTAGGCAGGAGAGCAGGGAAAGCTTCATTGTCTGCTTTCACCAGAGAAATGAAGTGGGTTTGGGTTTTCTTATTTACCGTGTCACTTTCTTAAACCAAATTGTCCTGACAGAGCAGATTGCAAAGAAAGCACATACTTTTGAGTAAGTGACAACATTTAAAGGACAGACTGATGAAATTCATTTTCTGATTATCATCATACAGTTAAACAGAGCCCAAAGGCAGGTAACTTGGCTTTTAAGTTTGTTACATTCCTGGATTTTGGAACAGCTTTCAGCTCAGCAACTTGCTGTGTGTGTACTTTGCCAGGCAGAGCAAGCCAGCTTGCTTCATTTCTTGCTAGGGTTTGGAATTAGAATGTAGATTCAAAGCAGATGGGGATGTTTCTGCAGCAGCTGAATAGAAATACACAGAAATTGAGAAAACTCCCTCCTCCCTCCCCTCCCCCTCCCAAACAAAGTCAGCTATCATCTCATTCTGACAAAGGCCTATTCTTCTGCAGACTACATAAAATTATCTATCTGGTGAAGATCTGAATTTATGTACTATCGGGGCTTTTTGTGAAGTGCTGGCAAGCCCTTCGGCCAGCAGCAGCCACATTGCTCGCAATGCCGCTATTAGAGAGGGGCAGGGTGACCTCTGGTCAGGAACTCCTTGAACACTTGTTTTACATACAAAGAGAGGGGAAAACAAAACAAAACAACAAGAACCAACATCAGTGAAACAGAAGATGACTTCCTAGATGGCCAGTACCTCCTCGGCATTCAATCTAACCTGTTCTGTATTGGAGCAGCACAACAAAGCCATCCTCCTGGATTAGAGGTTAGTAAGTACAGACAGCTGGTCTCCCCCTAGATCTCTCCCTGACACTGACCTTGCACAGGGAATCCCTCCCTCCTTTATCCTTAGATAAACTCCCATCGTCCCTGAAACTGGAATAACTGTGCCATCTCACAGTCACATTGCTTCTGCATCTGTCACGCATCATTGTGAACCACCTTTGTTTTCAGTGGGGAGTTTCAAGTCATTACCTGCCTAAAACAGGATTTATTCAATGTGTTAGTGACTCTGAGGGTTTTCTTAACCCAGGCATAGAAGATTTCCTGTATTTGCATTTTTCTTCTCTGTTAAATAAACATTTCATCAGATGATGATTAAAAAACCCTCATCCCATTCTTTCTTTCTCTAAAAAAACAGGAGTTTCAAATCTGAATGCTGATCTCTGGTGGGTGCATTTTTCTTCTACAAACTTTGGATCCCCCCCACTCTCTCTCCATCTCATTTTCTTACAGTCTTTTCAGTGTAACTGATCTCAGCTGTGATACTATATATTTTCTCCTTACCCTGGGCAAAACATCCCCCCCAAGCAGTTTCTGCCTGTTCTTTCCCTCCCTCCTTAAACAGTAACTTACCTTTTAGGAAAACACAACTGCCTCCCCCTGTGATACTGTCCTTATCGCCTCCATGCACAGCAAGAACAAGAATTTCTACTTCTTGAGAAAACACCCATAAGCTCAAGGAGAGAAAAAGTCAACTGTGACAAGGATTATCCACGTCTGTAACTCCTTTTTCTCCTAATCTAGAAAGATTCCTATTTTATGTCTGAACTGCAGAACTAGAGTTTACCCTTGCAAAAACAGTAATCTTGCTACGCCACTTGTATCACCTGCTACGAGGTGAAGATACGGCTCTTCATTATGACAGAGGTTTGTTTTTCTGGATTGCTAAAATGCCATTTAAAGCTAAGAAGTAATCCCTTTCCCTCACACCTAAAGATAGCCAAGAAAAATCTTAGCTGTTTTAAAATTGGGAAGAATAAAAGAAAAAGGAATGTAGAACTTTTTCTGTAGGACAAAAAGTATAAGCATGAGATTTGCCTAGATTTTCTTCCTTCCTCAGCAGCTCTCAAATACAGCCAATGTTGAAATGAAAACAATAAAAACAACCAACTGTGAGGACTTTCTTTCTGAGGAAGGAAAGAGATTTCTGCCCATCCATTACTGATTCAGTTTCCCGCCAGAAAGCATTTTGCAGTTCCACTTGTAAGACAGACACTGACCACGGACCAAAGTCATATGGGATATGAAAATACAAACCTTTCTGGGTATGGGGTGTCTTTTAGGAATATCTCTCTTATCTAAGACCTTGCAGTGTCATTTTGACTTCCTGGGCTTTGACTCAAATGCTCAGATGCTGAATTGTCCTGAGCAGAAATGCAGCAACACAGTTGATGGGATCTTGGAATATGCATTCAGGAGCAACATTGTACAGGGCAGGAAACTCTAATGCAACTACTTCGTGCATTTTAAGATTTTAAGTGAAGAAACAGTTTCTCGTTTGTCATCTGTGGTGACTTGACTTTAACTAAGCTTTGTGTCATGACTAAAAGATAACAACTGAGAGAACTGTGTAAATCTTCCCAGCAGATGATCTATTTGACAGCATAACTTTGTCAAATACACTTTCTAACTGTAACACTGAAAGAGAAAGCTGATGATCTTTGCTCTCTGGAGGTGTCAGGTACTTAATATTATCCGTCTTCTTTTCTTCATTCAGATATTATAAATCTATTTTTTCCCTTTGAGAAGATGAGAAATACAGAAATTAAAGTGGTTGGGTTGTGTGTGGGTTTTGGTTTTGTTTTTTTTTTTTAAAAGGACTCACAGAAGAGTTTCCCTTCAAGCAAAAAATACAAAGAATGCAAATAAACATTGTCAAGCAATAAAAGACTCAGTATTACAAAAGAAGAGCACCGTGGGAGTTACTGGGGCATGACCAATATAAAAAATACCACCACTGACTACTTTTCCTGTTATTGAAAGTAGCACCTATAAGTTACTAGAGTCCCTAATGTTTCTGTTTAAAATCTGGTCTCTAGTCCAGTCAATGCCAGTTTTCCTGTCCATTGCAATGGATGCAAAAGTTTATGGTCCTCTTTTCCATGTATAGTACATGTAAATGAAAGTGTAAATAAAGTAACAAATCACTTTGCACTTGTTTAAGTAGTTGTACCTAAAACTGAATCTAAATGATGATAAGGCCACAAATGAGTACAAACATTAACAACAGATGTTATGGCTGCTCCTCTTTTCAGTCTGCTTATTGAAAACCCACTACATCTCAAGTCAACAAAGTTAATTTAAAACTTAAAAGTATAGCTATTTCTTATACAATGCCTATGAATAGTTCATCCCTGAACTTCTGGTCAGAAAAACACACCCTATATCCTGTACTATGTGCTCTACACTTTGCCATGCCAAGCTGTACATGGCGCATGGCCTGTGGCTGCTGTTTTACAGACACACAAGCTGTGATTTGAACAGGCAGATGCACAGCCTCCCACTTCTCACGTTAGGTCCTAAGTATTCAAACAAAGAACTGTGCATAGATACACAGTGCCTGCCAGGTGCCCAATGGGGAGCCAAAGGTGGGAATAGCATTTTGCAAGCTGCACTCCCCAGGGATGGAAAAGGTGCTGGGGTTTCCCAGCCATGTCAGTCTGGGATGCGGTGGCAGTCTGGCCACCCTGAAACCTTCAGGGAGAGTTACTGTTCAGCATAACACGTGCACTAGTTACCATCCTCACGTCTTTGTGTGTGAAATGCACATCTGTTCTTAAAAGATAATGTTGGCAGTACTTGCCTTAAATAATCTGGTTCTGTATACTATAAATATGTATCTATACCTTTAACAGAAAGAGGTAACAGCGAGTACTTAAAGAAGTGCTTACAAAATGTGTTTCCTAAATTTTGTACATTGTTACGTACTGGTTACTGTAATTCCCTGTGAATCTGTATCTGCAGTTGTGACCTGTATGAGCAGAATAACTGGCGAAGGCTGATGCCCTGTTTCAGCTGGAACATCAAAGGAAGGCTAAGTGGTGTCACGTGCAAGCCCCAGTATCGTTCAGTAACCCACTGCTTGCTGCGGGAGTAGGATGGCTCTCCAGAGACAGTTAGCCTCAAAGAAGTGGCTGCTTAAATCCCACAGTTGGTAGCTCAGGTCAAATGAGCATGTCTCCTGGTATCAGGCTAGATGGGAGGAGAGGATTTCAGAGGAAGTCGGCAGGATCAGGGAAACATACAGAGTTGCTCTGCACTGGAGATAAAAAGGGTCATGTGAGCAAGTTCCTATAGACAGATTTGAATCAAAGTTATTTTAGTTACTTGGAAACGAGTGCCATAGTTGCAAAACATGAGCTTAAACTTTCAATTAAGAAGGAAGGCTTTTCTCATCAGCCATATCTGGAGGAGTTAGCTTGATTCTCCTGCCTTTTTGGGCCCTTGAATCACTATGATAATTCGCCTTCTGTAATAAACACCCAACGAAGGTCACTGCCTGCCAGTCCCTGGGGGAACAGGCAAACCCTGGCAGGTGCCACAGGAACATCCCAGCAAGGGGAGACTTGAAGACTGAGTCAGTTGGCAATCCTAGGTAATTTCATCTCCAAAAACTACTGTCAGTGTTTGTACTCATCAAAGTCTTCAGCTCTGGTCTCTAGTTGCTGTGCTGCCTTCCTCCAACTTCAGCTTCCTGCAGCTCTGTGGAGCACATTCCCCCATGCCCATCCACTTCCTCTTGTTAACCTTGTCATGGAAAAATCTCTCTCGAAACCTCTCTCTCTCTTCCTTGCTGCTATCTGAAGTACACCAATCTTTCCTCCAACACAAATACAATCTGAGACAACAAACAGAGGGAGAGTTATTACTGCTGACCGCATATTTTAATCTTTTATAGCAATTTCCTTTGTAATCCTGATTGAGCTTTTCAGTATTCGGGACATGCAGGCTCTCCCCAATGGGTCTCTTGTAAAAGGGACTGTAAATCCTTGAGCTTTGTATTTCCCTCCTCACAATCTAAAGCAATAGCAATGCTTACTAGCATCTAGTTATTTGCATGATAGCCTGTTTGATCAAATCAGGATTTAAAACCTAACATCAAAGAAGCATCTCATATCATGGAGGTTTTATTCTTTTGCAAGGCTGTGTACATTGTTAGAAAGCAGTTCCTCAGCCATCAGCGCACAATACCAGACTGGTTTTAGCATAATCTCAGGATGTTTTCTCAAACTCATTGGCAGCAGCACTGCTAGAGTTAAGCGTTTGGGTTTTCTGTTTTAGCTTTAACAACTTTTTGCTGATTTCTGAGTATCTTGTTTTACAATAGCATCCTTCAGGCAATAGAGTCCAGAGCAAAATTTAATCTTGAGAGAGCATAACAAAAGAAATCAGCCTTAGTTACCAAAAGATCATTAAGTAGTAGCAGCTGTTTTTAAGACATTGAAGTTTTTCAATGAAGCCAGAAAAACTGAAGGACAGACTAAGACTTTGTGCTGCCTGGTTGTATTGCGGTCTATGAGGAAGTGGGACAGGAGGAAAAAGAGCAAATAAATATTTAACATCAGAGTAGCCAGCATCCTGATCGTACAAGTCATCTGTTGTAAACTTCTGACAGCTCTGAAGACATCCCTGCCTCCACACCTCTGGGAACAAGGGCTGGGGCAAGGAGCTCAGGTGGGGGGGGGGTCGGGAGCTGCTGGGATACCCATTGGTTTCCAGGATGGGACTAGGGCCCTGCGGGGTGGTACAGACACATATCCTATATCACTTGCATGCCCGGGCCCACATGCCAGGCTGGCCCCTCTGCTTGAAGAGAGGAGCATGGTTTTGTTGGGACCAGCCAGTGAAAGGACCTTAATGGTACCAAAGGGAGAAGGTAGGAAACAGGATGGCCTGGGAGGCATCAGCACCCTGAACATAGACTCTAAACAGCTTCATGCCATAATTCCTCTGAAGGACATGGCATGCTGCAGAGTTGATGCACAGCAGTATGGGAACACATATCCAGTCTCTAGTGCTTACCTGATTTGCTTTAGTCCTCCACATGCTTTTTTAAAGGTTAACTGCAGGTACTCCAGAATATTTTTTTCTGCCCATCTCATTTTTAGTTCTAATTTTAGGTGCAACTTACTTTTCAGGATGTTTGCTTAATCACCAATACCTAATATAAACTTTTAAGATCATTTTGGTTTGGGGAGCTGAGGCATGCTTCTGATTTATTACACATCAATTACATGCAAGCTTTTGTGAGCTAGATGAGGCTGTTAGGAAGGGTTGCTTTCGCTGTGGAGTATAATGAGCAGATAAACTTTGCCATTCATCATTGTCGCCCACCTTTCCCACAGTAAAATTATTAGCTCATTTTCTCATAATCAACCTAGCTGACCCTCAAATTGTTAACAAACCAAAAATAAAGTGTCCTTATATGCATTCCACAGTGGCATGCATGTTAGCTTAAATGACTGCATTAGACATTTAGTATCCTGATAGCTGTCTCCCCTCGTCTCCCTACCTGCCCTCCCCCCCTTTTTTTTTTAAAGGAAAAGCAGCGGTACATTGGTTCATTGCCCCCAAAGGCTGTATAGAAGTAATACCACCAAGTGCAGATTGCATTGCGTTTTCTTCTGAGCAAAACCAGTTGCACATGTCAGAGCTTAATGCCTGTCATCCTTGATTTGCCCCCAACCTTGTTCTCTCCCTGATGTGTTTTGGGGGAGGGGGGGTGGAAGAGGGAGGGAGCAAAGGTTTGTGTTGGCAAGAAAAGCAGTGACTGTGCTGCGCAATCACACTTCAGGTACAAGGATGCACATAAGCTTACGGGAACTCAACCAGCACAATGCAAGGCGTTCATCCCTTCACCTGCATTCCTGAGCTCAAGACCACCGCAGCTATTAGACTTCTGGCTAAAGGACTAGCCTGGCAAACACTTCGCATAACCTTGCCAGCTAGGAGCAGTTCTGCAGGACTTGCAGGATCAGGTCCTCATTGCTGGAGGTGTGGATTTAAATAACAAAAAGTCACCTGACCCTTTTCAAGGAGAGCTCACCTGCCACCCTTCCAAGGAAGAGTGAAGAGAGGCATTTAAAATGCTTCCATCAATTTTCACCATCTGTAGTAAAGTTATTTACTTAAGCTGAAAAAAGCCTCAGCTATGATTTATGAGTTTCATTCAAAGTAGTCCCATATCTTAGATTTGTCTATAGTTCCCAGCTTTTTAAGTCCAGTTGAGTGTGTACTTTACAATGGCGAGCTTTTCATCCACACTGCTTCTTTGTGCACTAAGAGCATGACTGTGTTATGGACAAACAGTAATCAATTAGTGAAATGGTATCTCGTGACTGAGAATATGAAGTGGGCTTTGCGGGAACTGACAACAGCTCTTTTAACTCACCCATTTCTGTATGTCTCTTAAATATCTCAAAATATCAAAGGTCTTTCATTAGAGTTGCAAACTCTTGCAAATCCATGCGGGCCACTGGATACCTCGGAAGACTATGAACTGATGTGAGCCGGCAGCAAATGGCAAGTTGCCAGAACGAAGAACAACCGACTGTTTTCAAAGCTTTGAAAATATTTGAAAAGGAAGGACAGAGAGAGGAGTGTTGCAGTTCCTTTCAGGACTGCTCAAATACCGCTCTTCCAAGTGTCAGCTGCAGGAGTCTGAAAGTCTTAGTGAGAGTTAAAACACAATCTGCCAGTTTTTTCCCTCTCTTTTAGCTTGGCGGCAGTGAATCTTCTGTCTCTTCATGTTGCATCTCGCCATAAAGAGGAAAATTTAAACAGGAGAAAGAATGTGCTTTGAATTATTGGAAATGAAAGGAAAGTAGGAATGCCAGCTCGTTCTGGAATCCCAACCCTTTCTCAGCACAGCAATCCCAAGTTTTTATCCAGTCTTGTAATTTGGTTAAAGGGAGAAACATTCACGTTAGAGCTGTGTTTTAAAACAAACATCCTGTTCACAAAATCTAGACTTTTTACTGGTTTCCAGTTTCCCTGAAACACCAGAGGGAGATTCCACAGAAAGGCAAACACCTGTCTCCCTGTAATAAGCTTTTTTCTCTAGTAGCTCTCTAACTAAATGTTTCTTGCCACAAAATACATAAAATTCCCCATATACTGCCCATTTATGCTTAAATGTTAAGTTTTAAATGGCTATAGATAAAAACCGCATTCTGTGTAAGCGAGGATGTAACAAGAAGGAACTCAGAAATGGCCTCAGTTGTGTGGAAGCATGAACTGCAGCCCATCCATTGATCCTCAGAACAGGATTAATAGTGGCCTTCTGAAGAAAAAGCTAAAATCTCTCTTGCCAAGTAATAAAAAGCTAAAATTAGAAAGGGGGGAAAATGTCTGTAGCCAAGATGGTAACTACAGAATATCTTAAGAAGCTTAAGAACCTTAAGAAGCTAGGCTGTAACTCCTTGATAAACGCTGGCATGATGTGAAGTGGGTGTCTCTTGATTTACAATTTGTTTGGGCCCTGGGCCATTTTATCTATGATTAGTCAATGACCAAGTTCTTTCCAAGCTCGTATGTTGAGTATTCAAAATGAAAATGTAGTCCCACATCTCCAGCCTAAAACTGAAGGGGATGGCAACAGTACCTGTGCCAAGCTCTCTTGTGTGCTCAGAACTGTGGCAAGGCAGTGCCGGCTCCCACGTTTTGTTTGTCTCCCAGAGTTGTGCTTTTATCAAGGTTAGATCTCGACTGCTCTTAGGTCGTCAGCTGGCTCTGGTCATCAAAAACACCTTGTCTTTCATCTCTTGTACATCTGGAGAGTCAGTTGTAACTATTTTCTCAGACGTAGATTTCAGTACGATAATCCATGCCATTGTTGCGTGTAGATTGCAATAACCCACATGAAAACTGCTCCTGAAGACCACACACGAATGCAGAAAGAAGCTGAATGGCAACCATAGCTCTAGGGAGCATCTTCTAATAGACCTCTAAAAATGCATTAGATTCTTATCTTCTGTGGTGCCTCAGCAACAGTGGAAGTCAGAAGAGATGTTTGTGCCAGTAGCTCACAGACTTAAACATACTGAAGTCAGGTTTTAAGGAAACAACCTCCTCTATAAAGCTCTGCTAGAAGTAATGAGCCTGTTCTGTTGATTTCAATGCAATTTATTCAGTCCCTCTCACACTGAGGGAATAAAACTGATTTTAGTTACTGGGGAGAAAGCCAAGTTAATTCATACAGGTATTTGAAATATTATATAGGCAGATATTATAGCTGCTTGTATATCTAACATCTGAACTCATGGAAAATCCAGCAGAATGTGGTATGTGCATACGGTCTCCAAAGAACTGACTGTTGCATTTGCTTTGTGACCTCCGTGCATCTGGTCAGGGAACAAATGGTATGGATATAGATCCACCCGGGGAGGGGATCAGATGTCATGAACTGGGTTGTTTATTCTGTCTAAGAGGGGAGCATTAATAACAGTCTTCAGTTACACGGAGAGAAAGAAGCCATAGCACAGAAGAAAAAAACTACTCTGCGAGTCTGTGGTAGATGGGAAGAGACGATCTAGGGTTATGTTTTAAATGGTAGAAGCTTTCTAATAAGTAAGGTTAATGAAGCACTGCATGTAACTGTGGGTTATTATGCAACCCTCATCATTAGAGACCTTTGAAAAGAGGTTGGAGTGGACTGGCACAGGTCTGGCTGGTGCTGCCCTGGAGCAGAGGAACAGGGCACTCACCTCCTCAGGCCCCTGACAAACGTATTTTTCCCAGGTGTTTATGAGCTATTGGTTTGGTTTGTAAGTCGTGGAAGGCACAAACTGGAAGGAAGAAAAAAAAAAAAAAAATCACAAGTGGGCATGAAAAACACATTTTTAAATCAAATCACGCAACAATTAAAACAGCACAAGATCTTTCCAAAGCAAGTACCCTTGTTTTGGCTCAACTCCTCCAACTTCACCATCTGGAAGTAAATCCCCAGAAGGATGTAGGAAACCACGCAAAAGCTGCAGTGGCACACAGCATCTTGCGTACAGACACACGGGTATCTCATGGCTCACCGCCCCTGGCAGGGATCCCCAGCACCTGCCCCACCGGTACACCAGCGTGCACAGTGCACGCTGTGTAGCGTGGGAGCTGTCTCTGTGCTGCCTCTCATTTCTCATCGGCCAAGAATAGTAGCTGAAAATTGAGTTCACTACAGCATCCCAGCCTAGGTGTGGCAGAGGCATGAGAAAAACGGAGGAGGAATGTGTATAGGGGTGTAAAGGCTACCGTAGTGAGGCCAGTGAAGGGGCTGAACGCTGTGCTTTATCATCTGGGCATGTGGGAGCAACAGTCAGAGTAATCCTTGGAGTCATCAACCCTTGTCTCTGCATTCTCCCCACTCTCCTCTCAGTATAACCTTCACCTTCAACTTTTGGAGAAATGTAAAAAAACTGCACTTCATCCAAAATTCTGTGTTCATCAGAACTGGAAGGCCAACGGGATTTCCTATTTGGAGTTCAAAGGATAATGGAAAACGGAGCTGTGTAAATAGGCTTTCTGAGGACGCTGCAGCCCACAATATTTTACTCTATTCTATCAGTTCTTCCATCCACGTGCCAAACAGGACCATTTTTGTTCCTATTTTCTAAAGTTACTGTCCCAACATGATGAAACCCTGAAATCTGTAGCTTGCCAGTGGTTCTTCCTTTGGGTCCTCCCTTTCTTCTTTATAGTATGGGGTGAAGAGGGCCAAGAGAAATCTCTTCCACTGCTTCTAGTTCTCAAGGAGGATGTACTACTTAATAGCAAATTACTTATCTCTGCCGACAGCTGTGATGAAATCATCATGGATAACCGACCTTCGACTGGTGTCAGGAAGTCATCAACCCAAGAAATCCGTGCTATATCCAGGTCTGAAGCCAGATGGACAAAGATCATAGAAACTGGAAGATAATGATGACACTGACCTCTTGGTAACCTTCCCTAAACAGCAGGTTGATAACATCAAGTGTGTCTTGAACAGTTCAGCCACCAACGCTTGCTTATTCTGGCGTGTTCACACAGAGGCACACTGCACTAGAGAGCTCGGTCAGAATAGCATGAGCAGCTAGCTATTGCTCTCAGATAGCTGATTTTAATCAGTGGCCAGTATCGTCATTACCATTTGACGCATGGGGTAGCTGAAGTACTGAGAAGAAAATCATCCCTCAAATTACACCATTTCTCCAGAAATCAAAAGCAGGTCTAAGCACCAGTTGTGCACCTGATAACACCGCCCACCCTACCTTGCCAGCCTTTGCTCAACGCACCTAACCTAGCATGGTAACTAGCTGAGATGAAGAAAAAAAGAGAGTTGGTTCTGTTTTCCTACACCAACATGTTTCGCGATGTTGAATCCACAGGCATTGGTGGATTACCCGAATGATACCCTGTGTGGGTCACAATTTGAGACAATTTTGCCTGTCCAAACTTCACAGGCACACAAGAGAAGTTTCTCATTATACCCAGGCATAGAAGCATCTCATTCGGTGCACTTATTTGAGCATCCCCAGCGTTAAACACTGTAACTCCCATCTCCACAGCCTTCCTATTACAATTGTCAACTGCAATGACTCTCAAAAACAGCAAAGACAAAAGGGTGTTTTAGTTCAGCTTCCCTGTATTTGTGAGAGATGTATAATAGCCAAAGCGGTGCTTGAGAAATTGAGCAATACTCGTCTTAAAGTACGTCAACATACCAACACCGAAGGTAATGTCAAACAGGCTAACTTGGGAAGTAATATAGCTCTGTGCAGTGGCCTGTCAGTATAAACCACCTGGATCCACCATACTCCAAATCTAAACCACAGAAACGAGCTTACAACCGGCAAGAACAAGCATAGGTGCCAACCTCATCTTGAATGTTCTGGTTGTTACAGGGCGAAGGTCCTTTTGTCTCTTAAATCCAACCTGGTTTGAAAGTTCAACCTTTTGGGAAAGATTTCTAATCTAGTCATACGATTGTGGCATTATGAGTGACTTGAAGAGTTGTGTTCTTCTGTTAGAAGTGCTCCATGGTACAATTAGGTGCAAAGTTTGTATAGGACATAAATCACAAAAAAATAGGAACTGGAGAGCTGTGTGATGTGACATTATAATTCCTATTTACTCGCATTTTATATTCCTGAATTCATTTCCTTCACGTAATTGTTTTTTTCCACCCATATTGTAGAGGCATTTAATTTTCGCTCCCCTTGATTTTATGCAATTGTTAAAATAGTGCAATTTTTCATGTCTGGGTAGATACTATGCAGTATCCAGTCTTGTTGATGGTTATATAATGTAGCAAGGGGAAATCACTGTGCAGACCAGTTTAGCTTTACTCTCTTGCCCTCTGTATTAAGGTCAAAAATCAAACTGATTCAAGTGCTTTTGCAATTAGATCACTGCATCACTGAAATGCAAGAACTGGTGTCAATAAATTGAGGGGGGTTTAGCACTAGTTGATTTAAAAATGCATGAATTATGAGGCTTCTGGCTTGGATAAGGTTTAATGAATTATTAATCCTCATATTTCACAAATTCCATGCTCTTCATTCCCTTATGTCTGCTTATATCTATATTCGCTAGTCACCACTTTCCCTGTAAATTAAGGATAAATTAGCTATAAATTAGGTAACAAAATTTAGCCATCCCACATTTTCTTTTGTTTGACACAGATTATTCGTAGATCTAAATGCCAAAGACAATTATATTCATGTAATATGACCTCCTGCAGAATACAGTCACAGTCTCATCCAGTAGTTTCTAGATTAACCCCTTAACTGCTATTTAAAGCTACAATGAGAAAGCAATACCTATATTTTAGAAAGAAATATAGCCTTAACTTAAAAATTTCAAGGGACAGAGAAGGCACGGCATCCTTACGCAAGTTTTTTCCAAAGCATTGCTAATGCACTGAATAAATATACTATCCAAATGAAGAGACAGCTGAATGCTGTGCAAAAGGACCCCATTGTAAGCCATAGAGCCCAGCTAACAACAGAGTGTCCTTGTCCTTCTAGGGCCTCCTTTACATCTGCCTTGAAGTTTCACTGTGTTCTCCTCAGCTACCACAGTTGCAGCAGGGCAGCAGTGATGCTGGTAGATAGCAGAGCAAATCCTTAGGGCTTGTTGTGGGGTTCAGAGCCTCAGTTCACCTTGGGCATGAATGCAATCTCTCTTTCAAATCTGCTTTGGACAACAGGGTTAAAATTCTCTCTCATGGGTGCCTTGGCTTCAGAAGAACATGTTAAACCCATATTTAAACAACAGGCCCACACAGGGTTTGATTTCTGATGGTATTGTATTTATTACAAACTACCAGCAACCCTGGCTTGGGAAGAAGCTGTTCCATGAATGGCAAGCCACCCAGAGTCTGGGCAGGCGTAGTCCTGGTCTTGCCTCTCCCATTAGTTTCCACGTGGAAGCTTGTTTGGTTTCTCAGGGTATAAACACAGTGCACCTTAAGTGCAAAACATATAGGAAATCCTTAAACTATACCACAGTTTTCATGTGTGCAACATTTTATCCCAGCAATAATGGAAATGTCTCACTAATAAGGAGCTTTGATGTGTTACATCGCCCATTAGACATCTGAGTTAACTGCACATCTTTTCTCCTCTAGTGGCATTTGCAGCTTGCTTACAGGTGTTAACCCAAGGCACAGCTGAAGCAACTGCTACTTAGATAGGCCACAGTAAAATGACATCCCATGATAACCACAGAGCTATGAATCACAGTGTTGAACATCATTACAACTGCTTACACGTCTTGTTCCAAAGTTAAAAAAAGAGAAAACTTTGACACACAGTTAATCAGAAACAATTTCGCATGTATGCAGGTCCAGAACATTTAAGGGTTTAGTGCAGAAATTGAGCTTTCTGATAATGCCATGTATGAGTGTCCTTACTTAGGAATAAGTCTACTCATGCCTTTTCTCAAATTTTCATTCATTCTTGAAATAGGAAAAAAGAAAAAACCCTTCACTTCAGGAGCTTTTTCACTTGTTGGAAGTTCAGGATTTAGACCGCTTTGCCAGCAGCATGAGCTTCAGAGAAGAGAAGTAACTGCACGACAGCACATAATAATACACAGCAAATTAAGCCAGAAGTGAAGCCAACTACTGTACCCAGGTGATAGGAGCAGGAGAGTGTAAGCAGAAAGTACAACTTACCAAACCAGAGTTTGGCAAGACATATAGGTAAATTCACCTGTCTAGAAAGTACTACAGGGGTTTCTTGTCTGAGAGCAATTTAGACCTCTGTGTCATCTGGCGGTGGCAGAAGGGTGCCAGCAGGATGGAGGCTGTGGCAGCACTCCAGGAACTACCCAGTGAGCCATCAACAAGTTCCCAAGTATCTGACTTCTGCTTTCTTGAGTCTCATGCTGATAATCACTTGAGCACAAGTCAGCTGAGGTCATGATCTGAGGAGGTATATTTCTGGTGGGGAGAAAAACCTCTGAGGAGATATATTTCTATCCCAGCTAACCCCAGAAGGGGAAACAACCCATCTGACATCCCACCTTTTGGTCCTTTTAGGGCCACGAGTACTCTAACACAGCATCCTCCCACCTACTTTTTGTACTGGGAATCTTGCCCAGCTTTGCAGAAGATTGTACTCCCCTGCAGTGGGTGTATTTGTCCATTCATTCATCTGAGCTGCTCTGCATTCACAAACTCCCCAGCTACGGGTGCTATATAAAATAAGGTATGACCCTCCAGAACTGGCTAAAAGTAAAGAAGGATTTTCCATGAAAGAAAACGACATAATTAAGAGTACTTCTGTTGCCGCGGAAATGTTTGTTGCACTCATAACAACGCCTTCCACAGTCTTTTGGTATTGCCGTATTGATAGAGGTGGCAAGAATATGCCAAACTTGCCCATAAAACAAACGAACAAAAAAAATCTCAAAAACTCTTTCAGTACCTGATTTCCAATTTGTGCCCCATATGTGGCAAGAAATAAATGTACATACATTGATTGCATCTGAAAAAGTCAAATGGTGGTGGACTGAATTATAACTTGAATGCATATTGGTGGGATGAGATGCTGATCCATTTGCACAGTAATGTGCTATATTTAAGTCACGCATCATGGCATCTTCAAAGAGGCCAGTCATAATTATGATGGATTAGACTGCAGAGTCAGTCCTAGATGCAGTAATTGTTTCACAGATGCTGCTGATGTGACTTGAATTTCTAATGAATTATAGCTGAAGAAAAATATGTGGAGCTTCTAAACAGTCTGGATAAAATACAGTTATGGGAAAGAGAAAAAAGGCTAACTGCTACACTTAGGGAAAGGTAGATTTACTTTGAGAGGCAGACAGTTCACCCACAACAATTATAAAGAAGAGTGCAGAGACTTTGTAAGGTGCAACCAGCTCTGCTTAGTAGTAGCATCAAGGATATGTTCATGGTGTCCCAGTTAAAACCAGTAATAAAGGTATCCCTGCCATTTGTCTTTTGCCAGTTTTAAATTACAAATAATTGCTGTGATTTGTAGCTGCTTGAGCAATTTTTGTTCTCAGGTGTGACTTGGGGATTGTGAATAACTGAGTGTAGACAGAGAGAGAAAGAAGTATAACACAAAGTCACTACAATCCTAGATGCATTTCAAAGAATGCAAATCTGGCACTTTTAATCGATGAATTAACTTTGTATTTTAAAGAGCCAGATTATTTCCATGTCCTTTGCAATGTCTAACACCAGTGGCTTTTACACTGGAGGTGATCAGAATTTGGGGGAACTGGTTGACTCATACCATGAGGTCTTTGAGAATACCATGAATAATAACCTATGTCACACAGTGAAGATAAACTTGCAGTTTTTGAGGACGGCATGAACCCATGACTCTTTTCTGAAGCACAGATGTGCTCCTTTGAGGGGTTTGCAGGCTAAGTTTAGAGAAGTCAGGCAGCCCGCACTTCTAAACAAAAAGGTGTTTTTACCTATCAGTAGGGAGTTGAGAAGAAAGATTGTCTGGGAACTCTCAGAAGGAATTTAGTTGCAACCCACAGGGTACACCAGAACACAAGCAGCAAGGCAGACTTTGATGGCCAGAGGAAGTTTCTCACAGCTCAATCACACAGACTAAAACTTTCTTTAAAGAAATAAATATTTTAGAAGCAGCTTGACAGCACAGTATTAATTACTATGGTGCCTTTTATTTCATTTCATACTTGCGAAATACAGCAGCCCACACACTCATGTCTGAGTTGTGGTTCAGCTGCGATTTCTAGGTATGAAAGGTGTGAAGGCAAAGAATGGCTTCCAAATTAGGCTGACATTTTATTTTTGAGACACTCTTGGAGCATCATTCCACTACCCAGCCTAGAATGACACACCAGAGGAATTCTTTTCATGCTGCTTTCTGTTAAGTGTGGAATATCGTCTCCCTGGGAAAGCTGCAAAGGCTCATGTCTTGAGGTACTTTAAAGCTAGGTTGGAAAATATACTGAAATATATCTAGAAGTAAAGAAGCCTACCTTACCTTGTCAAGAAAATAGGGAAGATGGACAAATGTTCTTTTCCATCTCCCTATTCTTAGCTTTGCCTTCAAAACCTCTTTTTTTAAGTACTGTTACTTGCAGAGAGAACTTCTCTACTTCTGTCATACAAAACATAAATTGAGTACAGAAGGAAAAGAAAAAACTTAAAGAGGTCAAAAGTAAATCTAAAACCAAGTTTGGGATAAGGAGGGAGTGGATACAAGTCATCATATAAGTGCTTGGCAGCCAAATATATGTTTGAATTGTCCTGATACTGAAATCAGAGCTGCAAGCAGAGGGGATTCTGCTGGATGTAATGAATCTCATGAATTAATATTACTTTTGAAAGCATTTTAGAATCATATTACTCAACTGAGTAAGGCAATACTGCACTGAAAACTGTATAAATTAGATGTTCCTTAGCATTTAAAAAAAAAAAAAAAAGATTCGCATAGGATAAATACATAAGCAGAGCAACCATGATGGGAGAAATTTTTCAGTATAAAAGTTCTTTCTATGTAGTGGTAATACCAGCCATGTGTACTGCTTCTCCTGACTTTGCAGTCCAACCAAGGATGACCTGGCGATGGACAACCCTTCAGATTCCCCTTTATGCAAACTAAAAATAAAAGCTTCAGGACAAAGACATGCATGAATCCAAATTTTCTCTGTGCAGTCTCACATCTGTAAGACCCTCTGTCAGTCTGTCTTCTGTCATTTGTGACTGGTTGAGAACTATAAAGCAAACAAAGAATGAATTACAAGCAGAGTCAAACAAGGGCTTTATCTATGTTAACTGGGATTGTGAATCCTGGGAAGATCCATGTGAACAGGATTAGCTTGTCATTATATGGAATTTGTTCACTGCACATTGTCAGTACTTTTATCCAATGAAAAACATTTTATAAATACAATACAAAAAGTATATGAGAAAATGGGATTTTCCATCCAAACAAAGAAGAAAAAAAATCCCAGCTCCACAGCTGTGGTGCTCAGTTCAAAACCCAGATGCGTAGTTTAAGCCATGCATGATGTCTATATGTAAACTTGAAAGGATATTAATACCTGAAAAAATACCACTTCCATCAAAACTTTCAGAAATCTCTCGATTTGTTTCTGTCAACATTACCAAGGTGCTGATGAACTGTAAGAGTTCCTATGGACAGCAACCAAGTGTGGCTTTGTCTCACACGTGTATTGTGCCACTTGCGTGGTCTTTAGGAATGCCAGTTTTAAAAGACCTTGTCAGGCAACTGAAGACAGAAAAAAAGGAGCTTTTCCCCTCTGATTGGCAAGCTTGGTGGCAATAATCCTTCAAGTCACACAAAAGCGTTTGGCACACTTAATCAAATAACGGGATTAGCACCAAGTCTGCGAACCATGGTTTTGGCATGACTTTCTGCCTTACCAAGGAGAAGAAGTGATGCCAGAGAAGTCCATGCAAATCATTCAAAAGCAGAGAATATTGTTGGCACCATTAGGAGAGATTTTTTTGGTAAAATATCTGCTTGTGTGTTAAATTGTGGTAAGGAACCACTGTATTTTCACTCTCTTTTCAACTTGAAGAACAAACCTTCAAGAAAAAGGGAGACATGGGGCTGCAAAATGTGGTATGATAGTGAAACACCCCTCAGGTATGCCTGCAAGCTCATGTGTGTGGGAGTTGGTCAGGACAATGGGTGCTTGAATGCTGCAGGAATTGTCGGTAATTGGCTGTCCATCAAGGGAAACTAAAATTTACTTGGATTCTCTCCCGTTTCTTTTCTCTTTCAGATACGTTCGGAGGGTAGCCTTGTGGATGGCCCCGGAGCAGGCCAGATGGAACAGGACAGAACCAACCATGTTGACGGCAATAGATTGAGTCCATTTCTAATACCGCAATCTTCTCACGTTTGCCAGACAGAGCCTTCTGCAGTGAAGCTACAGAATGGAAGTCCAGCAACAGAGAGGCCTGAAGTTGAAGTAAATGGAGACCACAAGCGGCTATTCATTAAAAGCAACTATGGAGTGCCCTACCTGAAGGGAAGTCCAAACAACCGCGTTAGCCCCGACCTTTTACAAGAAAAGAAAGTATATTCCAAATATATGCAAAATGGTGGGATAAAACGCACTTTTAGTGAGCCCTCTCTGTATGGACTTCATGAAAACAAGAAAGTGAAACAAGACAAAGAGGTAAACGGAGAAAAAGCTGAGCCAGAGAATAATAATGAAAAACCAAGCGTCTCCAATTGTTACAGTGAGAAGAAACCCGAGAGTTTTACAGGACAAGAAAATGAAACTTCAGATTTGATACAGTCTACAAGATACAACAGTGGTGGTTCAGAAAACCCTCATGACCTCCTGATTCAGGATAAGCAGGAGCAGGAGAATGTTCGTTGCCACAACGGGGACATTGTCTTACTACTTAAGAACAAGGCAGTGCCAATGCCTAATGGTGCTACAGTTTCTGCCTCTTCCATGGAAAGCATGCGTGGTGAACTCCTGGAGAAAACACTGTCTCAATATTATCCAGAACATGTTTCCATAGCAATGCAGAAGAACACATCTCATATCAATGCCATTACCAGTCAGGCTACTAATGAGTTGTCCTATGAGACAACGCATTCATCCCATACCTCAGGGCAGATCACTTCCCCACAGACCTCAAACTCTGAGCTGCCTCAAGTGCCAGCTGTAGTGGTTACTGAGGTCTACAACACAGAAGACTCCAGTAAACCACCTGTATTGCCAGGTAGCTGTTCACTTCAGAAACCAGAACTACAGCTACAGCAACAGATTCCAGGCTATGATCCACACCAGTTACCCATAGGAAACAGTACTGTTCATGGAAGCATAGGGCAGGTTCCCAACCAAGACCTCTCTCTAAGTTCCAGCAGTAACCTGCAAGCTCAGAGCGCCGCTCTGGAAAGGTTTTCTGAGCAAGCAGAAAAAAATGGTGCTTTCTTTAAACAGAACTCAATGTTTTACAAAGATTCCTCCACTCCTCCTGCTCCAGAAAAGAACAGTGCACTGTCCGTTGTGGTGCGAGAAGGACACCATTCCTATGACAACAGATGTGATGAAGCTCTTCCTGGGGAGATAAAGAATGAAGGGCAACAGCAGGGACCAATGTCAGAAAGTCCCAGCCTCAGCCAACAACAGCTTCACCCTCAGCAGAGACTTCCGCAGCAGGCACAAACGTCACAACAAGATGTCAGTGAAAGCAACCCGCAAGCTGCTGTGGCCGCCTCAATTCAGCAGCACCCAGAAGAAATGACGCCGGCGTCGGAGCCCCCCCTCCAAAACCTGCAAGTGTGCGGAAGTGAGGGTGAGTTGCAGCAACACTATCAGCATTTCCCAGGACAGAGAGAACCTGAGATTCCTCCGGACAAAGAAAAGGACCAAGTGAAAGAGCCTGTGCAACAGGCTCAATATTATTCAAAACCAGCCTGGATAGAACTGGTTTCCACCCAGTTCCGCCAGGGAGAGCCTTCCCAAAAGCCCAGCAAAGCATTATTGCGATCAATCCTTCAGTTCCAGGTAAACACAGCCGAAACAGCCTATACAAAACAGTATGCTGGAAGTCCTGATGCATTAAAGGGGCCTTCAGGACAGCCCCAGAGCCAGAAGATAATGCAACAGGCACAAATTCCGCCATTGTACAAAAGCGAGACCTCCCAGCTGCAGCCGCATCCCACAGCTGACAAGCAGCTGCCGTTCCAGAAACACTCACCGCAGCCACAGCTCACGAAGATGGATTCCCTACTCAAGTCCCAAGTGCAGCAACACCCTCCGCAGCAGCTCCATTTCCAGCAAAGACCAGAACAACAAGCCGAACAGCCTTTAGGGGCCCCCTTGAAACAGCAGCACTTGAATCTCCAGCCAGGGGAAAACAACCAATTCTTGCATTCACACATTTTGCAACAGATGCTTCAAAACCAGGCACAGCAGGTGCAACTGCCGTGCAGTCCGCAGCTAACCCCAAACCAGCAACAGGCTCTGCAGATGAAAAATAAAGACCTGCCCCAAACCATTTCCCACTCCCAAAGCAATGCTGAGCAGCCGCTAGACAGGACATCCTTCAATCAGCTTAAAGTAGATGAATGTTTTCAAACTGGGAATAAGTACATGAAATCAACAGCATTCCCACTGCATAACCCTCAGCTAGGCCTAGAGCAGGTACAGAGCATGAACAACAAAGCTCCCCTTTACACTCAGAAAGCAAATGCTAGTCTGCAGCATCCCTGCCCAAACAACGTGCACTTGATTTCTGAGAAGAAAGAAAACGCTGCAAATATCGAATGCTTTGGAGCCAACAAAATGCAGGACTTGCAACATGTGCAGTATTTTTCAAATAACTTGATCACAAAGCAAGATGTGAATCACTGTTTTCAAGAACAAGAGCAACAGACACAACAAACTTCAGTTATACAGCTACCACCACTCCAGCAAACACAATGCTATGGTGGTAGTCTGAACCAAGATCTCCCGAGCCAACAAGCTACGCAGATTCCTCAGCGGTACTTACCACACAGCCAGCAAACTGCCCCACACTCCCAAGACCAGAGAGGCTGTCATTTGCAGTCCCAAACCCCTAAGGATTTTCAAAAGCACGCTGCTCTAAGGTGGCATCTCTTGCAAAAACAGGAGCAACAAGCATACCAGCAACCCAAAACCGAGATTGGTCCCAATGCAGCACGCAAGCCTATAAAAATTGAGGCTGGCACAAAGTCTAACGTCTGCATGCGTCCATCAGCTGGACAGCTGGAAAACAAAATGTGGAAAAAAACAATTAAACAAGAGAATCAGCACTTTGGCTGTGAGAACATGCAACAAAAGAGCATCATCGAGACAATGGAACAGCAGCTAAAACAGATACAGGTCAAATCACTGTTTGATCACAAGACTTTTACTATCAAATCACCTAAACATGTGAAGGTTGAAACAGCAGGCCCTATTACCATCCTATCAAGAAATACCAGTGCTGCAGATTTTGACACTCAGACCCCAATCTTAGATCAGCAAGCAAACTCGTCTGCTGAGAAAACCCCGACCAAAAGAACAGCTGGAACTGTTCTCAATAATTTTTTAGACTCACCTTCCAAGTTATTGGATACTCCTGTAAAAAATTTATTGGACACACCTGCCAAAACCCAGTATGATTTCCCATCTTGCAGCTGTGTTGGTAAGTGCTGAGATGTACTAAAGCCGTAGTAGTTCACAGGAAGGAAATGAGCCTTCAAGTTGGGATTGCGGGGTTAGTTGGATGTTTGTGTTGGAGGATTTTTTGGGTTGGTTTTTTTAGAACAGTAATTAGTAAAGACTTACAAAATTACAATTTTATACACTTATGCCTACTCCACTTATCCAACCCTACACACAGGCCCTTTCTCAATATTTCATAAAGCAATTACCTATTTGCTTTTTCAGTCAGAATGCTTATGGCCAGTAATGTATTCCCTCACATCCATTCTCCTTGAGCAGCAGACATGTAATGACAACATGCTGATAAAAAGTAGGTCATAACTTTATAATCTAATTTATTCATCAAGGTTAGATATAGCATTTATAAAATATGTCCTGGGTCCAAAACTTGAGATCCTTATGCCCTTTTTTGCTCTAACATGAAATTGCTAAAGTTTCCCTCAGTAAAGAAGGAATGATAGACTATTCCTTACTTGTTGCAAGATTTTATCCTCCCTTTCATGCACTTGTCTCCTGCAAGGCTAAAGAGATCGGCAGTTTCTTAGAGAAGCTACACAAGCAGCGCCAAAAGAGCAGTGAGGGGGACCTTCAGTGTTTCTTCACAGCATACCCGATCTCCAAAAGCTGGAAGAATAGAGCAGAGGGAAGCAAAGTAGAGCGACAGGCATGGCCTCGTAGCCTGAGTTTCCACGCAGCACTGACACTGTACATAGCCAGGTCTAACAGGCACTTTCAGACTCTACTGGATAAACCATTCAGGCTGAGACAAAAGGTTCAGCACCAAAAATGGGGCGGGGGGGAATGTTGGAATAAAATAAGAATCCTTGTTATAGTTTCACTTACTGGGATTTCATACCATCTATAAAAGAGGAAAGTTGAACCAGTGTTTCTCCAAAACTGCAAAATGGACCTTTTTGCCTTTTCGAATGCTTGGGGCTATGTCTCAAAGTTGATTCGTGCAAACAAAAAGAGGAGGTAGTGTGTTTCCAAAGCTCCTAGGAAGAAAGCTGGAAGACAGTTCCTTGCTGTTCCTTGTTGTTTTATAAGAAACAACCTACAAAATGTAGGTTTTTTGAAAACACTGAAGTTGTTTGGGGTTTTTTTACTTGAGACAGTTTCTCCAATGTAGTTGGCACAAGTTTTTATGGCAATCATTTCATTATTCTCACTATTTTTTTAGCCAGTACTGCAACCGCTAACTAAGCAAAAGAGCTTATTCTCCACTTGCATTTTAATTCTCCAGTCTTAGCAGACCCCCTACGAAGTAAAGGAGCATGAAACTTAGTTCCTGTCCTCTTTGAAGAACCCAGTGCCACAGTGTAATCGACAAGGTTTATTGCTCTTTCCTACCTATACTTGTCCTTAGGAAGATTAAATTAAGCCATTCCCCCATTGACACGTTCAGGTTTATAGCACGCCTTGATAATCTGGAGGCTGTACGTCAAGAGCAGCATCACCTCATCCAGCCTTTGGAGTTAGCATGGCAGAAAGCATAAAGTCAGCCCTCAGACAAGTCAGCACAGCTCCACCATCTCCTCCTGAACCCAAGCAGAGCCTGGCCGTTTCTTTCTCACTGCTGGAGCCTGCCTCCTAGTATCAAACCAAACATATAGCATATATTGTGAATGGTGACATGGTCCTACCTACACAGAAAACTGAGGCCACATTCTTAGCATACAAGCATTTTGACTAAGCCTTGTGCAGGATTTCTTTCAGCAAACTTGCTTTTTTTCATTTCACAGAGTCTGTGGGTAGTAGAAATTCTCTATGTAACATTACTGGCCACTTCCTCAAGCTGTAGGTTCCTACACTGTAACATGTCTGCTGAAAAACAAGTACTATACAGCTCACTAACGTCAGTATTTACCATTGTTATCCCATTTATCCTCCTAGATACTGGGAGAGGAGGAAGTGGGAGAAGGAGAAACAATTGTCCGGTGATAACAGGAAAATGCCTTTTGAATTTCAGTGTAGAGCCTGAGCTGTGAAACAACTGTTTGTGCTAGCAAAAGGCACACAGTCCGTATCACAGCTATTTACAGGATTAGGCACGTGCTTTGCATGTTTCGTACAAATTGCGTGGTTATGCTTTAGACATAAGTGTTCGAAAACTCTGACCCCAGACCCATACAGCAGTATTCTAACAAGCTAGATGTAACCTTTGCAATATGACTTTTTACATTAAAGAATTAAGCTTCGAAGTAATAACCTTTATTTTGTTTTAAACAGAGCAAATTATTGAAAAAGATGAAGGTCCTTTCTATACCCATCTAGGAGCCGGTCCTAATGTGGCAGCTATTAGAGAAATCATGGAAGAAAGGTAATTAGTACAAAGGCACAGGGCAGATTAACATTTATCCTTTTGTGGATGTCAGAATTTTTCCAGCTTTTGCACATAAAGAAATAAACAATTGCAAATCAAGTAATTACTTGTAGGCTTAGCTACTCCAGTGTTGCCAACATTACGCACTGTGCTATTCACCAGAGAGTCACAATATTTGACAGGGCTAATAGTCTGCTGCCTGGCACAGGCTGCACACTTTGAGACAGATGCCAGCAAACCCAAGCAGGAACAAGTATTCACCAGCCTGCCAAGCAAGACGGTTGGCAATGGCTGCAAAAGCAGGCATGGACCTGGTGTTCCCTCTGGGTAGGAGAATGCTAGGTAGAAGGAAGATGAAGAGCAGAATACCAAACTCCAAAATTAGCTCCCCCCTCCCAAATTACTAAGTGTATAGTACAACCCTAAAGGGCTAAATCTAACTCGGTCATGTCCAGAGGAGTGCCACAAAGTTGTTGGATAGGATTTCAGCCCAAGAATCAATAATTAGTTTTGTGAAAAAACATCCCCCTTCCTCGGCGTATTGCACAAACCCAGCCTAATCTTGATTGTTGACAATCCCTGTATTGTGTTGCATCCCATGATATATATTTATTACATCAAAGCCAACCAAACCAGGAATTTTGAATGGCACAGAATGGATACATGATCTGTGCTATTTAAAAATATGTGTAAGTGCAAAACCCACCAGCCTAAGGTATTTAAATTAAAAATTGTCACAAAAGTGACTTCTGCACTGTGAATTCTGCATTACTTGTAGCTTTTGGCGTGCATAGGCATTAATGACCAGATTTTTAGAGGTATCTGGGAATTCAGTTCCCCTCTGAACAAACAAGCAAACAAAAAGCTCCCCAGTAAGTCAGAGACAGATGGGAATTTGGTTTGTTAATACCTTAAAAATCTGGACTCCAGAACTGCGAAGCAGCTCCAGGTAGTTGCAGAATCAAAAGCAAATGGGTATTATTGCAGTGCTGTGTCTGAGGTAAGGAGTGCTGTTTCTTAGCAAGGTCTGTTAGCTTGTGCTCATCACTGCATGACCATGCGCCACTTAGGGCATATTAAACCCTTCAGATTACCTCTAAGTCCTAAGGTCCTTTCTCTTTCTTAGCACCTCCTTCCCTGTGAGTCCTGTGCAGGGCTTGCCCCAATACTTGTTTTCAGCTTTGTGAGCAGCTCAAATGTATGTAAGCTACATAAATCAGCTGCTTCCTGCAAAGGGGGAGTGAACACTGACCCTCCTGAGAAGCTTCTTACAATTTATCTCCAGAGCTCTCATTGACTCATAGTATTTACAAATAGTAAATAAAGGAGGAAGGTCATTCATGTCATGATGTCAATTATTAGAAATGAAACTTTTTTCATTTCTTTACCTTGGAATGTAATTTTTCATCCTTAATATTGACCTCACCTTTTTTCTTTTTTTTTTTTTTTTTTTTTTTTTTGCATTTAATTTCATTTCATGTTGGCAGAAGGAAATCCTGAGAGATTATAGATAACATGCATCTACTCAGCCAGGTTCAGCAGAGTATAGCAGCAGCCACTTGAACAATGGCTAGTTTTCAACTGTTCATATGGTATGCACTGTGCAATTCCCTGACTGAATAACTCCGGAACTCCTCCTCGTTAGTTAATTTTGTATCCCTAAGTAAAAAAAGCACTTAACTATAAAGATACTCTCAAGCACATGTGTGCAGTTGGTGACACTAATCACAACTGAAGCATTTTTAAACTGGCTTTCCATGAATATGCATTGACTTTTAAGGTAGCAGCACTGCCAAACAAAGCAGGATTTGGATTTAGACTTAGACTTGCAGTTAATATTTTAGCTATACCATAACAAATTTTGTGCAGAATCCATGGCGGATACATACATTTTACCTCTTCCTTCTCCCAATCCCTACTTCATGCTCAGTGAGTTTTGCTCCGGTTTTAAAGCCAATCAGCTTTGCCCTGAAAGCAAGCATGACAAACATCAGGCACAAATTCCTTTGTGACAGTTGAAAAGATTTGAGACAAAGTCCATTTCATTTCCAGTGTGCAATGTACAACATATTTCTATAGCGGCATCCGCACAGTTGTCCTGCAGTCCAGATTAGCAAATTAATATAAAATGTTAAGATATAAATTTTTTTTTAATGTAGTTAATTAAAGAAACAAATGTCTACTAACATCTAAGCCTAAGTAGGAAAAAGTGACCTAACAGTTGCCTGCAGAACATGTGTAGTACAAGTGATTTTACTTGTATAATTTCCTGTGACACTGAAATTTCACAATGAGATCACATCTAAAATCATTTCCTTTACAGGACAGAAGTTTAAATACAAATATTTGCTCTTAAATATGTCCCCAAGATTTTAGTACAAAAACAAGAGGGATGAAAGGTCAAAAGTTCTCAAGGCATCATTAAATGGCTGCATAACAGGAAGGAACTATCTTGATTGCTCTATAGGTAACAGGCAAAGAAAAAGGAGATTGTGATTTAGTCCCCACACTTGGTTATTTTAAAAGAAAAAGAAAAGTAACACCAATGAGAGTGGCAGAATTCAAGAAACGGGTGATGGAAGCACAATTTGCCCAGTTCCCGAAATGCAGCCAAGTCAACATGGTAGCTGGATCTGTAACGTTGCAGACACTGAGGTTTCTAACACACAGCTTCACCAGAGACCTGGTGTGCTCTGGGGCTCAGCAGGTGGGCACACCCCAGCTGCAGCAGCCCAGTGAGAGGCCTGGCCAGAAAACACACCTGGAAATGGCTTAACAGGTCTGATGCTTTTTATTGATTCAAGATTTGCTTCCCTTAGCATTTGCCGCACATTTCCACCTGGTCCATCAGACGACATGGAAAGTGGATCCCATTTGCTCTCAGTAACAGCACTACTTGTATGTGGGGCTAGATTCTGCCTTGATGGCATAATCAACTTGATTAAATGCTTCAGCAAGAGCTGAGCTTGCCCACCTTGGTCGCAAAAAGACACACACAGACAGCATCATTTGAGGGCATCTTGTCATCCTAATTCAGTATAGAAGTCAGGCAGAAGTAAATAAGTAACAATTTATGAGCGGATGATAAAGGAAATAGATATGATGCAAATTAATCATGACTTAACTGATTCACACTGTATCTAAGCCAGAAACAAGCACAGAAAATTAATAGAGTGACTACTGCATGCCAGCTGTTCCATGACAACTTAATTATATACATTTCAGAGTAATAACTTTAAGTTTAACCCAGAAATGAAAGAAAAATATAAAATTCCTCCCCAAAATAGAGAGACTTCAAGTCCACTTTTCAAAATGTCATCTATAACAAGTTCTCTACAGAAACAGTTAAAAGGTTTGGGAATATTAATGTGATATGGATAATTTTTACTCATCCGTGATGTATTAGAGACATTTGCCTCTCTTAACATATCAATCCACCACTATAATAGAATCAGCAAGATAAACTGCATTGCCCATCCCTTCCTCTAATTCATAGTGTTTATTTTTTAAGGTAAGACTGGCAAATGTGCTCCATCTTTTCAGTGTTCATGCAGAACCAAATGAATCTGCTTATTGTACATATTTTTGTTTGTTTAAGATTTGGACAGAAGGGTAAAGCTATAAGGATTGAGAGGGTTGTCTACACTGGGAAAGAAGGCAAAAGTTCTCAAGGATGTCCAATTGCTAAATGGGTAAGTGATGTACACAAATGTTAAGACTAATCTAGTTCAGTATGATGGTTCATATAAGCAGGCAGCAGTGACATGTCCTTCTGTTAGTTGACACTCTGAAACTTAAAATAGCTCAAAGGCAGCAGTACCACAGGACGCCTGTAGCCTGCTCCCACCACTGTCTCTCACACTCCATTTACTTGTTGCACAGAGACTAGCAAGGATAAAATTTGTTTTAAAGGTATGAAAACCTGAGAAAGAAGGCAGTTTCGCTTGCATTTAAGATTCACACCACCAGACATTCTCACTGCTGTTTAATTTTAGCTTACAAGTAAGTCCAGTAAGTACACCACTGTGATGTTTTTAAATTGCACTCCCAGTTCAAGAGAGGCATTAGGACACCCTCTTAGCAAACACTGTCATACTTTGGCACAAATTACTGAGTGGTTTGGGTAGGCTGGGGAAAGACAGGATGAGGAAAAACTGATATATGATTATAGTCCTTATGCATGCCAGACTGCACCTTTTTTTCAGAAATACCCACAGGAGCACAAGCACTGAGAAGCAAGAACATCTATTGCTTTCCTCTCATCACTGTAATGTCTGTATGTAGTGAGGGCAGGTCACAAAACTGAGAGGCTGATTACAAGTTTAGCTGCTTAAGTTTGGGAGGGAAAGGGAGAGAGCTCCCATGTCCAGTTATTTAGTCCCTTAGCTGCCTGCCTTTCCCCATGTGGCTCCTGCCCTAAGCGCACGTGTCCACCATCCAGCTCTGTGCAGGGAGGCATCTCACTGCTCACTTCCTTTTGCCCACGAATCAAACTGGGCCACTTGTACCATAGCACCAATTCAGAAGATTCCTGCTGAATCAGAGCATGGGGGATACCTTTACAAAGCTGGTTTCCATCACCATTGCTTTCCATGACATCAGTCAAGCTTAGCCTCTTAGAGTCAGCTTCTTTAAACAGAAAGGGTAGCCCTGGCCCATATCACTAAATGAGAAAAATGGACTGAGTTGCCACAAATAGAGAGGAAGACAGAAGTAGACGTAACATCCCCACACACGCACAAATGCTGAGGTTTCCTCTTCTCTTGCTCTTTACATTAAGAAACGCATTGTTTGTGTTGGGGCTCCGGGGGTGTGTGTTGCTGTGGATGCAGGTAGTCCGCAGAAGCAGTCAGGAGGAAAAGCTACTCTGCTTGGTGCGCGAGCGAGCAGGCCACACATGTGAGACGGCCGTGATTGTGATTCTCATCCTGGTCTGGGAGGGAATCCCAACAAGCCTAGCCGACAAGCTCTACTCCGAACTCACCGACACCCTAAGGAAGTACGGCACGCTCACGAACCGGCGGTGCGCCCTGAACGAAGAGTAAGTGGAACAAAGGGTATGCTTGCCAAACTTGCAACCCCACCTTCAGCCTCGGAGCTGGCACCTCCACTTGTGCTATTACCCTGAAATATGCATAACCTTTTGTCGTGGTTTAACCCCAGCCAGCAACCAAGCACCACGCAGCCGCTCACTCACCTCCCCCCCCTTCCAGTGGGATGGGGGAGAGAATCGGGAAAAGAAGTAAAACTCATGGGTTGAGATAAGAATGGTTTAATAGAACAGAAAAGAAGAAACTAATAATGATAATAACACTAATAAAATGACAACAGTAATAATAAAAGGATTGGAATATACAAGTGATGCACAATGCAATTGCTCACCACCTGCTGACTGATGCCCAGTTAGTCCCCGAGTGGCGAGCCCCCCACCCCCACTCCCCCCAGTTTATATACTAGGCATGACATCACATGGTATGGAATATCCCTTTGGCCAGTTTGGATCAGCTGCCCTGGCTGTGTCCCCTCCCAACTTCTTGTGCCCCTCCAGCCTTCTTGTTGGCTGGGCACTAGAAGCTGAAAAATCTTTGACTTTAGACTAAACATTACTTAGCAACAACTGAAAACATCAGTGTGTTATCAACATTCTTCTCATACTTAACTCAAAAACACAGCACTATACCAGCTACTAGGAAGACAATTAACTCTATCCCAGCTGAAACCAGGACACCTTTCCAGCTATTTCAGGCCATTTGAAAACCAACAAACCTTGTGAGAAAAGCAAAGTAAATGATAAATCAGGGAAAAACATCTTCCCAGAGTTGTGAAGCATCTCAGTGTATTTAAAGGAAGGGATCTCGGTAGGGCCTGGGACAGCAGATACCTCAACCTTGAAATAAAAACTAGATGCACTAAATTATACTGTAAGCCTACAGAAGCTAGCCTGAATCTAAAGAAATTGCACTACATCGTTTTCCCATGTCTTTCTCGTAGCAAAGAACATTTAGACCAAAATTAACATAGCTATCACTGTATGTTACTTTGGCTTTATGGGTAGAGTCATATTTCAGGAATTATTGCTTAGCCCCTGTCAGAGGGCTCCCACATTCTTGCAGTGCCGTCAGCATATGCCCCTTCCAGGTACCATGAATATCACTACTTAATAAGGCACCACGCAAACACACCCTCTTTCAAGCAAAGCCAGGTTTCTCACAGAAGCGTAGAAACCCCACAGTCCTTGTTTTGCAACCATGAAATCATTCAGTCCAATAAAGTCTTCTGTTATAATGTGTATGCCTCCCTCTTTCATTTCTTTATTATTTACTGATGGAAGATGATCCAAGACCAGTGTTTCCCCAGAGCGCCGGCAGAATGCCGATGCCTACTGTAGGAGTGCCCCGAGGTGACCCGCCCGCTCCTAACAGCCATATTCTCTTATTTTTCAGACGGACTTGCGCGTGTCAAGGGCTGGACCCTGAAACTTGTGGTGCTTCATTTTCCTTTGGTTGCTCCTGGAGCATGTACTACAATGGTTGTAAGTTTGCCAGAAGCAAGATTCCAAGAAAGTTTAAGCTGATGGGGGATGACCCAAAAGAGGTTGGTGTCCATTTCTAAAATGAGCCTTATTTGCAAGGAAATGTTTTCTGTCACTCTGCAAATAGAGATACAGTACAAGAGACCAGGGACAAGAGCCCTGCCTGAATGGCATACATGTAGGGTAATTAAGTAACTGCCAGTCAAAACTGATTGATTCCAGTCACTGAGCCAGCTGAATTGACTGTCCAAATTCTGACAGCTGGTAAAATCCTTGAGACTTGAAGCCACGTTTGCAGGCTTTCACAATTAGAGGAGAGGGCATGGCCTGAATAATTGTTGCTGTATTAGGCCTGCAAGTGGGCATTCCCCAGTGGCAGAGTGGAAGGTTTACCAACTGATGGCACGTAACATTGTAACTGGGAACCAGAGCAGACCGCATGGAGACAAACTTGATGAAACTCTGAGATGACAATAGGAAGAAGAGGATAGGAAGACTCATTCTACATACAGTCCTGCCCCACTGAATGTTTCCAGACTGGGCTCTGTGTTACAGCAAACTGGCAACTGTTTAAAACAAGTCAGAGTAATAAAAAACCCATTGACCTTAGCCTGGGCACAAGATACCTCTGAAGTTATGACTGCAGTGACTGCTGGGCACCTCCAGCTAGTCATGTGTCTGGGAGGCTCCAATGGCCCAGTCTGTTTTGTGGCAAGCACATGCAAATTTAGCCCCTTGCTTGCGTACTGACGCAGAGGTCCACAGCTTTCACTGTATTCTGGTATCTTGCAACAAATCCAAGTATTTCTTTCACATGATCAGAGAGCCAGGTACTTCTGCATCCTATGGCCTGTGCTGAGAACAGCACACTATTTAGAATATCATCATAATTAACATACAGTTTTTCCTCCCCACTGCTCTTCTACAGCCCCAAGAATTATGGAATAGCTCTCCTTCAATCATTCTGTGGCACAAAGCCTCCTTTATCATAGCCTGCAATCCTAAACCCCCTAAATTTTCTAAGCTGGATACCTGGCCAGAGCCCACCAGGGCACTCTTCCAACTTGCATTTTTGGGTTTACTTCCCATGGAAGCCAGAGCTAGGCAGGGAAGATGGTGTTACCCTGCAGTCTTGTTCCCACACAAAGTCGGAGGCAGCCAAATCATACATGCAGAGCAGGGGCTGGGTCCCATAGCATAGACAGTTTATAGACAACACAAATAGGATCCTCACCAATAAAAACTAGAAGTAACACTTACAAATGGTAACCTACGGGCCATACAAAAGCTCCAAGTTCTGGCAGCAGCCACAACGTCACAGCAAAGTATTTTTGACAATTTCATAATATCATTTTGGAGTCCCAAATTAGGATATAGTTCCATAGCAGGAGATACAAATCCTTAATGCACCAAACACATGTCTGTCTCAAACAGGTTTTTCACAGCATTTCACACATTCCTAAAATATACAAACTCCTCAAAACAAGTATACCACTCCAGTATGCCACTGTTCTTATGCACTTGAAATTAAAAATAAGGGCCTCATATAAAGAAGGTTTTGAATTTGGGATTCTCATCCTGAGAGGATGGGGAACAACTTTGGAGTATGTTATTAGAGTACTTCATTTTTAGAGCGCCCTTCATTTTGAGAGTATGTACCTCTTATAGAAAAAAAGAAGCGTGGTCATTCCTACCTCTGTATCACCAACTACTAGACACATCCACAATTCTTCATTGCTTAAGAATTGGGAACTTTTTGAAGTCTGAAGTATTTAAATAATTTTAAATTGCTGCATGAAAAGATATTTCAGTGTGTTGAAGTGCTGCCATTGCAATGTGCAAAACCCTTGAATTAGCCAGATTTACTTGATGGACCATTCTGATAATACTTCTCTCATGCTTTCTGAAGAGTGTTATTTTCCCAAAACTCCAGTGGGGAAAATAATGAGGATCACCACACTTGGATCTAAAACATCTCCATGTTGAAGAATGTGATTCTTCTTAATATAAACCAAATTAAGATTCTAGTATGTGATGTCCTCTTGCAAGGCTCACACTACATTACTTTACTACTTCATTACTTTAAAGTCTGTGAAACAATAAAATTAAAAGGAGATTCACAACAGTTACTGTCTAAACAAGAATGATAACAGTCTAGGCCTTTACACAACTATCAGTGTATACATAACTGTGTAAAGACCCTAACTTCTTAGATCCCATACATACAGTATGGAAATGTCATTGAACTCTATTTCATCTCCTAACAGGAAGAAAAACTAGAATCCAATTTGCAGAATCTGTCAACCCTGATGGCACCTACCTACAAGAAGCTTGCACCTGATGCATATAACAACCAGGTATGCTGGGGAAAAAAAGGAACTGGAGCAGTCATCCAAATAACCTGATTTTTACCACACTTCCCAATGCTTCAACCTTGCACCAAACCATTATGTACATTTTGTGCCAGCATTCCTTTTACATCAGGATAAAGATGAATGGAAATGAACAATTCCACTTAAAATGCTTTGAAAAGTAAAGCTAGCAGAATTTGGTCCACTAAATAGAACTGATCTTTTCACCTACATCAACACTATAAAATTACTTCACACTTGAGCAGAACTCTTCAGCTCTACACACAAATTTCTAGATTTAGCATGATTCACCAGCCCAACTAGCAGAACAGCCATGAAGATGGTGTGAGATTGGCAACAGTGCTAGAAGGCAGTGTATCATATTGCACTCGAGTCCTGAAGCCACAGTTTCAGTTGTGCTCTCTCAAGTGGCAGATGAATTTAGTTTTCACCAAAGTAGCCATTACAAACATGCTTTTAAAGCAAAATTTCATATTTGAACACACTCAGCTCTGCATATGCACACAAGTGCCTGCACCAGCCCTCTTGCATGAGGGGATCGTGCGCATGCATTTTCTGTGAAGCAGTGTTCACAGATACTAGCACATTTGAAGCTTTTATGGGGTTACCAGTGTGGCTGTCTCTCATCTGCATTCCTTTACCAAACGTCTTTCAGATATTTGCATCAAAATTTGACAACATACCCCTTGCAAACGCATAACTGTTGGCCTTCATTTTTGTTACTCAGGTTCACTACCATTACAAACATTCACAGAACTTAAAGTCTCCAAACTATCAGCATCAGTGCAAACTATGACATCTTCTTTCTTTCCTGTTGACAGCATTATGCTATAGCAACCAGCGCAAAGCAGATTTTCAACTGTAATGGAAACAGTAAACTAACACAAAACTGTCCATTTTTATTTGCCGTAACACTCGCCCCTTTACTGCATATTTAGTAGAAACTAGACAGGGTAAGCAGATTCAGTACAGACTTACCCAATTTCACTTACCTGATCAGATAATGTTTGGAGACTTATTATGGAGGAAACTGTGGCCGTGTGCCCACTAGCTGTGGTTATCTGTCCAAATATCTGAGAGACATTCTGCAAGAGAAGAAAGGAGGAGGAAGAAGAAAAAATGAGGGGGTGGTGAACAATAAAATTGTTCTTTGCTTGGGCTGCTTTTCTTTTCCCACAAAAATTCACAAAAGAACTTTTCTCCATGTAAGCCGTGGTCCTGCCTGACACTCGTTGAAAATACATGCTTTTACAAGTTTCAATTTTTACCTTGTGTAATAAGGCGTGTGTATAGCTTGGCCAGTTTCAGGAGTTTCATGCAAACTTTGTATTTGTGGGGAAACCCTGATCAAGTTACTGTCAGTGGCTTTAAAGAGACAGGATCGAGGCCTAATTTGTATGGTATTGTAAAAGCTTCTAAAAGCAAATAGCCCTAAAACCAATCCCCCTTTGAATCCTGAAAAGAAATTCCAAATTCCCAGATTTATTCTAATCCAAGTCTGGATTGCTACTGGATTAAAATCTAGAATTGGAAATGGTCTGTTTTTCTAACTGGACCCAACAGATCATCTCAGAGAACAGTTGCACCAGTGTACTTTAAACAGACGATTATAGTCTGGCTAAAGTTTCAGACCACTCTCATTTAATTCCAAAGAAGTTTACATGTTTCAAGTTTTGTTCTGCTTTTATTTTCAGATTCCAGGGAAGTAAATATTCCAAATTTTAAAAATAAAGGTCTGCGAGCAAACTAGACATCTTTTTAGTGATCTTGGATCAAGACTTAGCAAAACTTCTAATTTCACCTCAACTTAAAATGGAATCCACTAAGTTCCATTAAGCGTAGATTTTTTTGCATTCACTTGAAAGGTGCAGGAATTTCAGCAAAGTATTTTACAAACATGGTTTCATTTTTAATTTTCTAAATAAAATATGAAACTGTCATTTGCCTAAGGCTTGATCTTCCACTGCAAAATCCTTTCTTCTTGTGTAAGGTTTATTGTTGCATTATCAACTCTTTGTAAAGCTCGTTAATAATGAGTGCATGGGTAGAAAGTACTGTCTTGACTGAACTGTCTCTCTTTTTGGTCAGGGGTCAGAATTGTACTTAAGCTAATGAAATACACATTGAGCGTGCCAAAATATTACAGATCAAAAAGCAGATTATTATTTTTCATGAAGTCATTCTGAAGTCAGTTTTCTAAAGCTATTTTCCCTCAATAGCTTGCTATATTTCCAGTCTACACAAACATATCACTCTTACAGTGCCAGATGCTGAAACCATGCACTGCATTTATCACGTAAAAACACCAACCACTGGCAGAGAATCAAAAGTAATACGCAAGGAAAAGCATTATTGGCCAATTTCACAATCACGCCAGAGACAGAAAGGGAACAAAGCAGCAAGGAACAAAGTATGGATACGAAATTGCCATCAAATTGCTTGATTTTATTTGTCTTCAAGATCTGTATGTTGCTACCTCCAAGATGTTAGGAGGCTTGCATGTTGTCACAGCAGAGCATTCAGTGCTAATCCTGTGTGCTGGAGCATCCAGCTCAGTTGCAGTGATACCTGTCATCTCTTTCCAGATCGAGTATGAACACAGAGCACCTGAGTGTCGTCTGGGTTTAAAAGAAGGTCGCCCATTCTCAGGGGTCACTGCCTGCCTGGATTTTTGCGCTCATGCTCACAGAGACTTGCACAATATGCAGAACGGGAGTACACTGGTAAGTCCATGATCCATATAGCTGCCTTACTCCAGCACTAATTTCATATATATAATTCATTATCTCCTGACTGTTTAAATTTGTACTTGCATAATGCAGATTGCTAAAAAAAGAAACATTAAGCAGTAATTGAGCTAACTTATTACCCCCTACACAATTTTTCATTCAAATGAATGAGACTTATGGTGTATTAAAGAAAGGTTTAGTATAGAACTGGTAAAAGAGAAACCATGGAGGCAAAGGAAGGAAGGTCCCAGCAGGGCTGAAATGCCTGTTTCAGTGTTCCTGGAACAAAATGGTTTATATATTCCTCTTGAAACACTTTTTTTTCTAACAACTTTGGATTATATCTTCTAATAAAGTAAAAATGGAAACAAAGCACTTCTTTCTGGGATAGAGTTTTGGAAGTTGTGGATTTCATTCCTGCATGGGATGAGCAGAAAGTCTGCAATCCTTGACATCCTTTGTATTGTATATGCACGCTTTACTCTCTTCAGTTCTGATCTCTAGCATGTACAGCAAAGGTTCTGTAGAAGATACCAGAAAAGCAAGCTGGTTTTCAACATGTATTGGATTATTTCTGTCTCCTGCCTACTCTCTCTGTGACAATACAGTTGGGGTAAACATGAGAAAGAATAATCTTCCATCTTGAATAATCATCATGGCTGTAATTTGAAGCAACTACGTAGATTCACAGTGCCTCTCTTAGTACGACTAAAGACAGTATCTACTTTTTTAATACCAACTAAATTTTTCCTATTCCCAGGGTCTGACTTAATTGACAAGTCAACCACCACCAATACAATATATATTTCTAGCTGAGCTTTCTTCCTAAAACTGGCTGATGCAATGATTTTGCTACAGAATATGTCTGTATCAGCATCTTTTTCCACTGAGATGCTTGCAATACCTGTTTTAGCTGGAGCTAACACAATGAGCATGCTGCGTGACACAACAGTAACTTCCTTAAATCTTGTTATTAACGTTACAGTGACTTGCTCCTTTGCAAAGTCCTGGAAGTTGCCATTGTAAGGGGGTGTGAAATACAATGGCAGTATATTATATTGCACACTATTTCTAACAGGTAGCTAGCTAATGTATTACACTGAAAAAATCTTCAGGTGAGTACAAAGTCCCAGGTTCTACTGTTTTAGCTCTCTGGCCACGGTACAATGGATCACACAGTTTATTTCACATTAGGGTAATCCCTAACTATGCTGTTCATTTCAGCACAAGTACAAGAAATAGATACATATACCTTCTGTTTCTATTAACACTGTCCAACAGAGCAATGGAAGAAATGAAATTGCAGGCTTGTTGTGATATGCATAAATAGCACAGAAACTTACAAATAGCTTGCCAGATGCCAACGCCAACAGTGGCAGGGCAAGGTAAAATGCAGAGGCTAGTATTCCAGATCTCCTCTTCTCAGACTGGTTTGAGAGAGTTACTCTAACACACCTTTCCGACAGGTTTGCACACTAACTAGAGAAGACAATCGTGAAATTGGCCAAACACCAGAAGATGAGCAGCTCCACGTGCTCCCGTTATACAAAGTCTCTGATGTGGATGAGTTCGGAAGCACTGAAGGCCAGGAGGAGAAGAAGAGGAATGGCAGCATCCAGGTCCTTACCTCCTTTCGCCGAAAAGTAAGGATGTTAGCAGAGCCCGTTAAGACGTGTCGGCAAAGGAAGCTAGAAGCAAAGAAGGCAGCTGCAGAAAAGCTTTCCTCCTTGGAGAATGGGTCTAGCAAAGCTGAAAGAGAGAAGTCTGCTGCAGCACGCAACAAGCAAGGCAACTCTGAGGCGGCAAGTCATGCAAAGCAGCTAGCAGGTAAACACATGAATCTGATCGGGATCTTTATCAACAGTGGTAAGCTTCCTAGAAATCAGGGCTATTTATAATGAGTCTCAAGAAAACCATTATTCTCAGCCCAAGAACATTTTAAAGTAAAAAGGAAAGAGAACTCTTGAAAGTAAATATCAATATTGTGTATTTATCAATACTAGAGTTCCAAATTGTGGTTGACTCTGGAGAAGCAAAAAAAAAAAAAAGGTGTATGAGAAATCCTTTATTGTTGGATAGTTAACACCTGTAGAAATCTGGTACTTTTGCAAACTCTGCTTGCCATCCAGTGTATTGTAAAGTACCTTTAAAAGACTAGTAATGCCAGAAGCCTTGAAGAGAAGTGTGTGATGCTGCTGCCAAAGAAAGAATGACCTACACATCACTCACTGTCTGCCACTGTTACAGAGAACCTCCTAATTTGAGGGGATTCAAGCCTAACCTCTTTACCACTATTTATACTCTCTGCTTCAAGACCAAAAGCAGAGCAGGTTTTTCCATGGTGGAGTATGAGTTTAAAAATCCACTTAACAATCCCTGGCAGTCTTCATCAGTAGATTTGAGAGTCCTGAGCAAACCAGTTCATCATGACTATTTTATTGTTACAGCAACTTTCTCAGAGAGGAAAAAAGCAATATGTCCAAGGCCACTCAGAAGGTCACTGAAATACCTATGAATAGAAGTCAGCTGTCCCATGACCCAGGCTAGGGTTGTAACCATTAAATGATGCCATTTCACTTTAATGAATAATGGTTTTGCTCTTATGTCTTCAGTTAATCTCACTTGTTACTGAACTGTTCTCTCAGTGAATGTCACCGTTAGTTTTTTACATAAAGCTAGGGATATTTTTTTGAGACAGTCATATTAATATAGATGAGAAGAATTATTTATTCTTGGGGAGAAGAAGGTCACCTTGTGCACGGCTGTTTGGGAGCACTTTGATGCTCCATTTCATGGGCTACTTAAATGATGATTCAACTCTTTGGATTTTGTGCATGTGACTCTGAACAGATTGCACTGTCCTCTTTTTCCCCGTTGCCACTAGCATCTGATCTCACTGGCTACACGCCAAAAAGGATGAGTAGCCTTAGTATTTATTCAGCTTCTTAAAGGATGGTATTTGAGATATGAGAAAGGGAGCCTCTGTTAACATATCATATGATACATATCTATGAAATTTCTAAGAAAAGTGTATCATGAAAAGTCTATAAAGTATGTAGTTTGTTGGTTTTTTCTTTTAAAAAAATGCTTGTTTGTTGTATGTTTTTTTTTATTTTCACATCTACAGATCTTTTACGTCTTTCAGGACCAGCCACACAACAACAACATCAGCAGCAACATCCACAGCGCACTCTCCCTAACAACGCTCAGTCAAATCCTATTAACTCTTACTCGGGTTCAGGTTCTGCAAATCTCTATGTAAGGTTGCCTAATCCAGCCAATGCTTATCCAAGCTCTTCATACACTTCAGATCCCTATGGAGGGTCCAGTCCCATGAACCTCTATACAACCTCATCACAGCCTGTGGGGTCTTATTTGAATTCTTCCAGTCCCATGAACCCTTATTCAGGATCATTAAGTCAAAATAACCAATATCCACCCTACCAATGCAATGGAAACATACCTATGGACAACTGCTCCTCTTACTTGAGCTCTTACCCTTCCCAGCATCAGCACATGGACTTGTATAGTTGCCAGAGCCAAGACCATATGTCTAAACTAAGTCTACCACCCATTCAAACATTATACCAGCATAGGTTTGGGAATAGCCAGAGTTTTGGTCCCAAGTACTTGAATTATGGAAACCAAAATATGCAGGTAGACTCCTTCAGTAATTGCACCATTAGACCAAATGTACACCACGTAGGGTCTTTTTCCTCTTACTCCACCCATGAGGCTGATGGCCATTTTATGGAGGTTGCCTCAAGGTTAAAATCTAATCTGAGTAATCCAAGCCTGGATTATGCCTCCATGAGTAAAAACAGTGAACATCATCACATGCAACCCCCTCCACACTTAGCACACGACTACCATTCTGCTCCGAGTATGTTTAGTGGTCCTCCTAATTCATTGCATCTCCAAAATAAGGATAGTGAAATGATTTCACATGCAGTTAATGGTTTGTCTAACATGCTTCCAGGTCAAAACCATGATAGGACTACTCCCCAGGGTGGTTTAGATAAAACTGATGTGCTGAATCCAGAAAAAGCAGAGGATCCCGACGAAGTCTGGTCAGATAGTGAGCAGAGCTTTCTGGATCCAGAAATTGGAGGAGTGGCAGTTGCTCCATCTCATGGGTCAATTCTTATAGAGTGCGCAAAACGTGAGCTCCACGCAACAACTCCCTTAAAAAATCCCAACAGGAACCATCCCACCAGAATATCCCTTGTCTTTTACCAGCACAAGAGTATGAATGAGCCAAAACATGGTCTGGCTCTGTGGGAGGCAAAGATGGCTGAGAAGGCAAGAGAGAAAGAAGAGGAATGTGAAAAGTACGGTCCAGACTATGTGCCTCAGAAATCTTACGGCAAAAAAGCAAAGCGGGAGCCTGCTGAGCCACACGAACCCTCTGAGCCAACGTACGTGCGCTTCATCAAGTCTCTTGCACAAAGGACACTGTCGGTCACCACAGACTCCACAGTAACTACATCTCCATATGCCTTTACACGGGTTACAGGGCCTTACAACCGATATATCTAACTTCACATCTTTGTTGGTTACCTCATTTGAAAAAACACCTTGTCAGTAGGGTAGTTCTTCTTTAGGTTTTGGGGAAGGCAAGGGTGGAGAAGAAACAGTGTTTTTAGGAAATTCATCAGTGGAAAAAACCTCAGCACACCAGCATAAAGAGGTAATCTCACTAGCGCACTTATTTTCCACTGATTTTTAAGTGGTCACAGATGGCACGTAGGAAACAAGACCAAAGCATCCTATGCAAAAACAAAAACAAAACAAAGAAGCGTTTCACAATTTACATTTGAAAACACTGGCTCCATTACTGAAAGAGATAATCTGCAAATGGATTTTTTTTTTCTTACAGTTTTGCACATCTGTGGCCACTTTTAATGTCATCAAGTTTGCATAGTCATGGAACAGGAGCAAAAAAAAAAAACCCTAAAAAATAATACTGTAGTATTACAACTGCAGGAATCTTAAAATAACATCTGGTGCTGAATCTATGATGTACTGAAATACTGGAATTATGGCTTTTTAACATGCAGTTTTTACTGTAATCTTATTAGTCTATTGATTTTATTTAACAAAGTAGATAAGTATAAAACTTAATGAATAGACAGCAAAACACTGAATTTGTTTGGATATTCTAAAACCATGGTGCTATCTAAGAGAATGGTGTCTTTATTTTAACAGTCGAACAGTTAATGCCTTTATAACAAAATGTCAATGATGTAGTCAAGTGTTCTTCAACAACAGGGAGGACCTTTTCATTCATGTATGTATTGAATTTACCTGGTGTTAAAATAAGCTTACTTTTTAACATATGGGAATTACAAAGACCTCTGGATTTTGCTCATCCAGTCAAGTCCTAGAAAAGGACAATAAAATATATAGAGAGATATTTTTTTTTAAATAGTGTTTCAAAAGCACTTTGTCTACCTAAGCTTGGCAACTTGAACAATGCTAAGGTACTAAGACATTAAAAAAAAAAAAAAAGAGTTTACTTTGATTTTAAAATGCAAAGATAATTTTTTTAAACTAAAAAAGCTTTTAAATACTTTTGTTTTAGCCATGCATCTGCTAGTGGGCTACATATCCATTTTTAATACAGTCAGTTATGGTAATAATGGGACTTACTGGATATAAGGGAATACTTTAGTACACAAAACACATGTTTTTCTGGTGCTCATCTCACACAGCTATACTGTAAACTGTTTTCTACAATTATTATGACAAGTTCATTGCTCAAATATGTACAGTTTTAAGGAAAGAATTTTATATTAACCACAGGTAATAATTAGCAGCATGCGACAGACTACAACTAGTTAGCTTGGGCTTCTGCTGTTTTTAAAGATCTGTATGCTCTTCAAACATTGAATGGCAGATTGCTTTTGTGTTGATAATTATGTACATTGTGGTGTAAGTCATTTCTCGGTGCAAGTGTCCTCTTTTCCAGGAAGATTGAGCAGACCGATGCCTACACAAGATGAATGAAACAGGGTTAGTTCTGTGTGATTCCGTTGATTAAATAGAAAAAAAAAAAAATAGGCAGCTGGCTTGCTGTGGTGGTTTTAAATCATTAATTTCTATTAAAAAAAAAAAGCAGGAGAGTTGTATAGTAAATTAAATTGTAAACAAAACTTTTTTTAAACGCAATGCTTTAGTATTTTAGTACTGTAAAAATATTAAATCTATATATATTTGGGTTTTGAGCTGAATTCACATCATGGTGCTACTCAGCCTGCTACGAATATATCATAATGTGAGCTAAAAATACATTAAAAGGTTTGAGTGATGTTCCTACTTGTCATATACCTCAACACTAGTTTGGCAATAGGATATTGAACTGAGTGTGAAAGTTTATATATTGTATACCATCTTTTTCCCCCAATAGCCTTTGAAAAAAACAAACAAAAAAAAAACAAAACAAAAAAAAACTCTCAATACTTGACATTTTAGCAAGTATAACTTGAACTTCAACTTTTTTTTTTTTTTGGTTCTAAAAATTCAGGGATATTTCAGCTCATGTTCTCCTATGCCAACGTGTCACCTGTGTGTATGTAAAGCTGTTGTAGGTTAAATATATTATTCTTGGGTTTTTTGTTTTGTTTTGGTTTTTTTTTTTCAGGGATTTAATGCTTTTCTTTTGAATCCCTTCTCTAATTTTTCTTGTACATGTACTGATGTAACTAAAACTAATTTTGTAAATTTGTTAGCTCTTTTTATTGTAATGAAAGTGTTTAAGAGATTTAGAATGTTTTGCCTGTTTCAAACGAATAAACAAAAAGAAAGTAGAATGCACTGAGCTGATTAAAGGGAAAAATGTAAGGCAGGGGTTTGGCAAGTGACTGTTTGCTAGAGTTGTTCAAGTCACTCTCTAAACAAGGCTTCTTGGATACTGTAATGAATAAAATAAAATATAGAAAGGTACAGTCTGTACAAGGGCTTCCCTAAACATGCAAACCTCCATGTCCCAGATATATCTTGTGCAATATACTGTAAGACTAAGTTTGGTCGGAAGAAATTTTATCTAACAGAATCACAACCTAACTTGAGAAAAATCAAAGGAGGCCTTTGGGTTTAATGGTCAAATATTTATTATGGCAATTTTGTTTTTTAATTCTCAGTCTGTGACTTTTCCCACTGCATTGAAACAAAAGTTTCGCCTTTTTTAAAAAAAAAAAAAATTATGGTTATATGTCAGATTAATTAAATCATTATAAATCTTCATCTTTTGGTGATTTTTTTTTTAAAGTCCTATATTATTCATGTAATCCATAGTAGATGTTTGGTTAAAATGCCGTGCACCGTCATTTGCCAAACTGCTGGCAGCAGGAGCAGGAAGCTTAGTTGGTGAATCAGTTTTGTATTGTAAATACCCAAACTGTAATTTTTGGTGTACAGAACCCTGCCTCAGTTGGAACGAATGACAAAGCAGACATAAAATTGCTTGTATAGGATTATCAGGTTGACTATAGCCATACTTGAAGATGCTTCTGAGTGGTGTCAACTTTACTTGAATGAATTTTTCATCTTGATTGACGCACAGTGGTATAAAGTTCACTTCTAAAGCTAGTGGTTAACTTGTGTAGGAAACTTTAGCAGTTTGACACTAAGGTAATGAACTTCTGTGTGCATTTTCTATGCTTATGTTCTACATTTTTTTTTTTTTTTAACTTTAGTTTCATTCATTTTCATGAAATGTTTGGTATGTCTATAAAAAAGAATCTGAGGATGGTTATAAATACTGTAAGTATTGTAATGTAATGCAGGTTATTTGAAAGCTGTTTATTATTATATCATTCCTGATAACGCTGAGATGTGGGTGTTTTTAATAAAATTTATATTTATTTAATGCACTCTAAGTCTGTCTTGGCAGAAACTTGTCTTTCCCTGTCTCTAACAACAAAGCCAGCACAGTGAAATGTGGCCTGTGGTACCAGCCACAGGTCAAGAGCCTCAGGGGAACCAGACAACCGTTACAGGGCCAGGGAAACTGCTAGCCTGAGGAACTTAAATCTGAAACTGTGTTATGAGAAACAGAGGAAGTTGCATTGAATTTCTAAGCTGCTGAAATACGCATCGACTGACATACCAGGAGAACCCAAACTTTTCAATGAAGCAGGCCCACACACCCACACAGGTTTAGCCCACCTCCATCTTCCGTGACTCAAGCATCACGCTCAAATGAAGTGCATCACTAGGGACTTCAAAACAGGAGATCTAGACATCCCATATATTCCTAGCTCAGCTTTGACTCTTGCCTCTAATGGGTTGGGACACTAGCTACCTAGCACAGGCTAATGCTCAATAAAATCCGTGTTTACAGTGAAGGAGGGAGGCATTTTTATGGGCAGGAAGAGGGTGTAGAGCATCATGGCTGGTTTCCTACTGGTGTTTGTGGACACAGATAAACATGGTATATTCAGTGTCGGAATTTCCTCACTGCTTGAGTAACAGCCACAAATCCACACCTGGCAGAGGCAGGACAAGGGGCACTCTAGGGGTTCATTGGTTTGTTTGGGGTATTTATCTCTACCTGTTTATGCATTTTTCAGTTGATTTCAAATTACTCCCAAATGGTGGGATGCTCCAACAGATTGTATTATTGCGCCAGGGGAGGTTTAGATTCGATATCAGGAAAAATTTCTTCACTGAAAGGGTTGTCAAGCAGTGGAACAGGCTGCCCAGGGAAGTGGTCGAGTCACCATCCCTGGAGCTATTTTGAAGATGTGTAGATGTGGCACTTAGTGACATGGTTTAGTGGTGGACTTGACAGTGTTATGTTTACGGTTGGACTTGATGACCTTAAGAGTCTTTTCCAACCTAAATGATTCTATGATTAAGAAAAAACAAGATTATAAAAGCCTAAAACCTCATGTATAATCTAAATCACATGTAATCTAGAGAAAAGCAGAAGCACTAAGAAAGTGTCTGAATCAATACCAGGACATACATTCTTGCAGACATCAGAAAAAAGCTTGTTTTCATGGTCCCTGCTTTTACCTTCAAGGGATATCAGGACTGAATCCTGAAATATTCTCTTCTTTGGGAAGAGACAGAAATTGCTCTCTCTCCGCAGCTGCAAAATGTTTCCGCAACAATTGTATATGAAAGCTTTTCAAGGTTTCTTTTTTAAGACCCGGAGTTTGTTGTCAGCCCTGGTTACCCCATCCATCAATGCCATGCACCTTGGGAAAGCTCCCCTACTCTGTACATTCATATAGCTAAGTGTCTTGGGGAAGCAGTGATTTAAAACTCAAAAAATCTGTAATGTTCACCCCTGGCTCTCAGCATATTCCCAGATGGGAATGTCTTGAGGCAGGCTAGCACACTGCAGCAGCCAAGTGTTGCTCTTTTCTGTGCACAGGTGCACTTTAATGCATTAGACAGCTGGAACTGACAGATGCACTCACTTTAACAAAGGTCTATCACCCCTTTAGCCTTTCCCAGAAAAAAATTCTGCCATTAATGAACATTCCCACCAGCCACCTTTTAACATAAGCGGCTCTCTCTTCAGTGCACTTTGACAGATCTCGCTTCAGAGGCACTGCTAACATTGGCACAACGTGCTCCCAGCCAAGGCCACTGAGAAGTCAAACCATACCTGCCAACAGCACTTCTCCCACAAACACGGGCTCTCCCCGAGACAAGGGCAGTTTGCTCATGTGCCTCAGGTGACTGTGACCAACGCACCACTCACCATCACCACCCAAACCGCAGGCTGCTCGCCCTGGTAAATTAGTTGCAACTGGGGGGGGCCCAGCTGAGCATCCAGCTCCCCGAGGTAGCTTCTGTCTTGCCTTTCCTCTTCTCTTACCCATCTGTTCTGTCATTTTCTGCCTTTTGACATCTCACACAGAGGACAATACAGCTTTTTTAATGGGAATGACTGAAAAGCCTGTGATAACAAGCCAAGCCAGGGTGAACAAATCCCAGGAAAAGTTTAAGAGCAACAGGTGATATGCTCAAAGATACAGAAAAGTATGGAGCATGGAAGAGAGGGGAAAAGGAAAAAATTCAAAGGATTCAAAGGATTTCTTTTGGAGAAGTAAAGCACCTGACAGAAGGCGGCAGGGATTAAGAAGTGGTGGGTAATGGTGGTTTCTCCATATGCACATTTTCACCACTACTTTCAAATACAAATTAGGAAGTATTTTAAAAACCTCAAATCTCTTCACTCAAGTAAAACTCTAAGCAGGGGAACAAGACCTTGGATTTAAATGTGAACGCTGTGGTTTACACCTACCTGCAAAACAGAGCTTATAGAAATGCACATTCTCTTGCCCGTAGGCTGTTCAGAAGAGTGCAGCACCGTGCCTACCAGCAGAGCTGCAAGGCAGGGCGCTCTGTTACTTCTACACTTGCTTGACAAGCATCATGCAGAACTCACTGAAGTTTGCTGATAGTCCAGCAGCACTGAGATTAGAATTGGTAGATATCATCATCTCAGCAATAAATTAATACTCTGCTATTTAACTGACACAGTAACATTTTTTCTTTCTGAAAAACATGCATCTGTCAAGTTTCTGTTACACTCAACTATGTCTACCTAATGCAGACACAACTAATAATTTTGAGGCACTCAGTAAATTACCATTTTGTCTCAGAGGACTGATAATTTTACCCCACCACCCCATGAGCTACAATGACAGCACTCTATCACTCTGTGTGAGACATTTTGGGTTTCACCTAAGTTTACTCATTAAGTGGGTCCCTTTACTTTGACCTGTAAATGATTCCCTAGGTTAGTTTAACTAGGGCAAATACTGTACTAGGAGAGATTCTTGCAGAACTTACAAGTCAGTCAGTCAGTTCCATGTTTTACTTGCCTCGCCTCCAACCAGCAAAAGGAATCACTGATACGCACGAAGTTGGCATGGAAAGTGTTGCTGATTTAAAGAAAAAAAAAAAATCCTCCTGTTCAGAGGGAAGAAAAACCTTGCACTGGGGTAAGAAAGTGAGAAAGAAGAAGGAAAAGGTCTGTTAAAGATCTACTGCTGTCCCTTCTGCTCTTTCCGATCAACAGAGAAAATTGGGGCTTGAGGCTGTGTACTTGACTTGCACATTGCAACATGAGGCACTTGAGTCCCAGATGAACACCACACTCACTGTAGCCACCCTGCAGCAGAGCAGGGTGCCAGTGGCCCCTGTCCATGGAGCGGAACACAAGGGAGGTATCCCGAGATGCCAGGTCATGGGGAAGGGAATTACATAGTTCCTACAACATGGTATAAAAACATACCCAAGACCTTTCAGTTTAGAAATCTCCTCATTCTTGACTTCAAAGGGTCGCCTTCCTTCCAGGTTTGGAGCCTGCACCTGTTTCTTTCAGATGCAGGAACAAGGCACCACTCTTCCTCCCCCACACCATTTTGCCATTAGTCCAGTGGTTTGAGTACTCACAACCTTGACATTCAGGTCCTCCTTGCCTAAACAGATTCAGAGCACCATCTTACAGGATATAAAAGGCTTAAAATACTCTGAGGTACACACAGGCACATCACATCATCCCCCTCCTTCCCATGTCACATAAAAAAATACTTCAAATCATTGTATGAAGGAGTGGGGGGAGGGAGCCTGCTGTTCCACTTTCTTTTAAGATGGGGTTTAATCCTCAGTCTAAAAACAGTGCCACTATCTTGATTCATAATCCCAGCAGAAACACAGCACTCGCTGCTGGAGGAGGCCACGAGAGGGTTTGCTGGTTTTTTTCTTTTACAATCCAGCCAAGCTAATCAAGGTTAACCCATTTCTCCCACTCAGGATTTGCTTCAACTAGCACATTAAATACTTCGTCTTCATAGTATTTTACACAAGGAAAACCATCCCAGTGTAAGCACATTTCCTTCTAATGTCATGGCAACACAGCTGTACACTCCTAAATCATGGCAGAAAAGCCAGCCCAGTGCCTGGCAGGAACAGCTTGGGATTGTGGTTCAGCTTCCTTTCAGCTTCTACTGCATTAGCAACTGGAACCTCATTGGATTTTCAGGCGTAATCATCTTCCTCTTATTTTTCTGCTCCTGTTGTGATTATTTGTAGAAATGACAGCACCATTATCTTCTTGTATGTAAGCCTTCATACAGACCACTTTGGTAAAGAGATTTAACTGGAGGGGACAGCTTAAAGTGCAGCCTGCTCTGAAAAGGGATAGGGAAAGTGGCATCCTGGGGCTCCCAGTCTGCATTTCAGTTATTGTTGTAGCTAACGTGCCCTTGATTTAGGGGAAGGGGGGGGCATTTTCCCCCATCTATCCCTCCCCAAACAGATGCAACAGATCTCCTCTGACTAGCCCTTCTCCCCACCTGTGTAGTCCTGGCTCTGTTGACATTTGTACAGGCATAAAGCTGGTCAGATGGCAGGAATCCAGTTCTAATTAATGGGAGCAAATGGTTTGCTATAAACAGAGGAAAGGTTGGCGTGGGAGGGAGGTGACAAATGTCAAGCTAGGGGAAAACATCTATTAGCTGTTCCCTCCTCCACCACCACCCCCAGCACGTTTGTTTTACATGACAGGCCTTCAGTTCAGGCCCTGGATTAAAACATCCAGACTCCATGTATTGGATCTGTATTTGAACCTTTGCAGCATCCGCACAGCCTTCCTAAGGCAGGACAGGATACTGGGAGGGACTGTATAAGGCAGAATTTTAAAACCTCAGGCTTGCCTGCTCTTCAAGAATTTATACAATCTTGTAATCAGTAACCCTGGCAAATATCCCCTCTGTTTGTCTCTCTGCTGTTAACACTCTCCATACCACAAGCAAGCATGCATTTTGTCAGAGGGCTGCAGTTTGCAGGCATTTATTCTTCCAGCTCTTAAGATGAAAACGACTGTTCATTTGCACCAAAGCACTCCAATGTCTCTGGCACAGGCTGCTGTCGTGGTTTAACCCCAGCCAGCAACTAAACACCACGCAGCCGCTCACTCACTCCCCCCCACCCAGTGGGATGGGGGAGAAAATCAGGAAAAGAAGCAAAACCCGTGGGTTGAGATAAGAACGGTTTAATAGAACAGAAAAAGAAGAAGCTAATAATGATAATGATAACACTAATAAAATGACAACAGTAATAATGAAAGGATTGGAATGTACAAATGATGCGCAGTGCAATTGCTCACCACCCGCCGACCGACACCCCGCCAGTCCCCGAGCGGCGAATCCCTGCCCCCACTTCCCCGTTCCTATACTAGATGGGACGTCACATGGTATGGAATACACCGTTGGCCAGTTTGGGTCAGGTGCCCTGGCTGTGTCCTGTGCCAACTTCTTGTGCCCCTCCAGCTTTCTCACTGGCTGGGCATGAGAAGCTGAAAAATCCTTGACATTAGTCTAAACACTACTGAGCAACAACTGAAAACATCAGTGTTATCAACATTCTTCACATACTGAACTCAAAACACAGCACTGTACCAGCTACTAGGAAGACAGTTAACTCTATCCCAGCTGAAACCAGGACAGCTGCAAACAAGAGCAGCCTATTTCCACCTTGACCCAGGCTCCTGCGGCACCCTTAGCTGAGCTGCAGAAGCTCTTCAGCTCAGCTGCTCCAGGGAAGATGGGGACCAAAGCCATGGCACAACACACACTCCTTGCAGAGGACACCCTGGGCTCCTCCTGTCCAAAACCCCAGGCAACCAGTATCAGCTGATCTAACCATAGCACAGAGGAAACTCATCTGTAGCAAGACAATGACACTGTGAGGAGGTGCTGGGCAATACCAGCCAAACCGAAGCAGTACAGGGAGGAAAAGGGCATCTGACAGCTCCTGCAGCACTCAAATAGCCAGGTGCAAATCCCAGACACGTAAGGTGACAAGACAAAGGTGACCCTCTCTCACAGGACTACCAAGAGGACATGGAGAATGTTTTAGACAGCTATCTTGGTAATTTTCCCAGCAGCAATACACTGGCATTTTACAGAAGGATTTGCAACTCAAGATTCCTAGCCCCAGTGCAGGCAGAGCATGGTTTCCAGGCTACATCAAATTGAAAACCAGATGTGCTTTTGTCAAGGAAACCAGGTCAAGTGTAGCCACAAGGTTTCAGAGCTCTTGCAGCTGTGCCTGTTACATGAAGAAAGCAGTACTGCCTCCTCCTCCACCACGTTCACTATTGCTGCGCAGCAGCAGCTGCTTCCTTGGGAAAGGCAGGCAAGCAGCTTGTTTACATGTACTTAGACCCCCCCAAACCCCCACATTAAGTGCAAGGGAAAGAAGAAGACTTCACAAAGTCTGACGAGGACCTGACAGGTTTCCGTGAATCCACCAAGTATTCCTATGTGCTTTCTCAGTACATTTGTAGTAAGGTGCTATAGAACTACTCAAATAGACAGCTAAGTATACATATAGTCAGGTATAGCTGACATTTGACTAGCTGGGAACATTAGCAGCTGTTTTCTTCCTCTTCCTAAGAAAGTAGTTTGCTGCCAGTTGATAGTCACCAGTTACACATGGCTGTTAGATTTCTCGGTACATAGATCTCCACAGCATAATTTATGGACTATCGCTCTAGGAAAGCCACTGCCCTCTTTTTTTTTTTTTTTGGGGGGGGGGTATGTTTTATACTTGTGCTGATAAAAACAAGAGATTTGCTGCATATTTTATGTCTGCCTGCTTGCCTCTAGAGCATGGACTAAGCAGTGAGCAGACTCTGTTTGATCCATGGAGGGCCCTGCTGCTAGCAAGCCCCAACAGCTCCTGGGAAAGAGCAAACCAAGTTCTTACTTGTTCAGTTAACTCTGATCAATCAATTACAGTTAAGAGGAGAGATTATACGTTACACATGACCTCTTGCCACAGAGGCTGGAAAGAGATCTCTTGCCTACCACACATGCAAACATTTTCAAAAAATGCAGTTGGGTTCCTTTTAGGAAGCATGGTCACCATTTTTAAATGACTGCCAGAAGAGATTCACGTCTTCAGTGCAGGGGGGAGTGCAAGAGCCTTGGTCCAAGACATGCCCCTCCTCGAGGAAGGATATTCCTCCTGCCACTCACCCAAATTATAATAATGTATTTGCTGGGCCAGAGGGAGAGAACTGTGCCTAAGGGGAAGCATGACTTTGTAGTATGGGAAGGGAGAGCTCTGTTGCCTGTTCTCATTTCTGCTTATGGATGTGATGTTAATATTAAACAGGACATTAAAAGACAGTGCTCAGAGATAGCACTTGACCCCTGCCTTCCCCTTCATAGGCAACCACCTTCCCCAGTAGGCTCTCTCCTTCCCCAGCTATGCTTTAAAAGCAGCCAAAACAGAGGCGTGATGCTTGTCGGGAGCTTGGTTCCCCTGAGCAATGAGTCTGCTTTGATCAGAACTTAGGCAGAGGAACACTTCATTTTGGGGTCAGGTCACACTTCCTATGAGCTATGCCGTGCAACTCCCATTCTAGAGCAGTCCTGGGGAAGTATGAAAGCAAAATCCAGCTGTTCATAAATGTCAGGGAGATGCATCACCTCCAGGGGTAAGTAGTGGCTGAACAGGGAATATACAGACTGCAGTTATGGATTTCAGCATCTAAACTCTGCTTAGAACCCACTTTAGGTACCCGAGCCCCTTAACTGAGTTTCTTGGTCACAGTTCCCTTGCAAAAGGGTCTGCTCCAAAACACATGGGAATGTTATAACAATAAATACATTAACAATTTAAGTGTTCAGATACTATGGTAACAGCACCTGAATTACGTATCATTGAACTGGGAGAGCTCGATATGTTAACCTTCTTTCCTGCTTTAAACTTCCACCCCTTATGAGATAAGCCCTATTAAAACACTTGGCTTTTCCTCATCTTTGCCTTAAAAATACCTCCTTTAGAGAACTGTTCCATTGTCAGTCTGCAGTTTATAAAAAAAAAAAGGGGGGGGGGAGAAGAATGAAAGAGACAGCTTTCTATAAAATCTTCCAGTTCATCTAGCCCATCTCAAAGCAGGTATAGACAAGAATAGCTGCTCAGCATGCGTGGAAAATTGTTTTACTAAATGTGGAAGGAAAAGCATTGATTCAATCTCATGGACGTGAGAAGTCAAAATTGCACAGAGTTGCCATTAGTGCTCTTGCTGCTGTGAAATCTGAAAGGAGTGGAAGGGCCGCTCGTTCAGAGGCCAACATAAAGGCAATGAAGGAAGCCAAGATTACTCTTCTGAATTTCCTCTCACTGCTGCTATAATTGGGCACCCCAAGGTATTCTCTTCTCAGCCACAATAGTGAGCAGTCAAACCTGTCACTGCATACATAGTAGGTAGCACAGAATTGACAGCCAGGGCAACTTTTTCATTGATTTTTCATAATATGATCAATAAAATATTTCATTATGACCCATAAAATCCTATTTGCATCATCAAGAGACGGGAAAGATGCTGTCATGTCTGGGAAAAAAAAAATAAATAAATACCCCCCCCCGAGATCTGCTGGCTGCTTTTTACCAGTAAAAAGCCATACAAAATGATTTCTTTTCTGATTCTAATCATACCACATCAAGTACTGGCTAGCTGCAAGGGAAAAAAATCCAAAACCCACTAGTCAGAATCAACTTTCAGCTAGAGAAGTGCCACAATTCAACAACGATGCTCCTAGTTGTCTTGGACAGCAAGTTCAATGTAAAAGGACTAGCTTTCAGCATTACAGGCATGCTGTATTGCCTCTAATAACTGCACAAAATGCTAAACAAAACAGCCCATTGTACAAAACTTTTCCAAGCTGTCTCAAGTGAACTGCCCCAAATGTAAAGCCAAGAAGTGCATCTTACTACCAGTTTATAGCTCTGCAGGCAGAAGGGCCCTATCCCAACTAATCAACAGTGTTCTCTAAAGAGCTGCTGGGGATTACAAATGGCCCTGGGGCAAAGGGTATTTTCTACTCAAATGCACTCTCTAGTCCATCAGGGGTAAGATAATTGGAGGTGAAGATACTTAAATTCTCTTCCTTTATTTTAACTCCACATAAGTAGAACGCAAACCCCCACTTCCCACCCACCCCCCGCCTTATCACTATGGATGGTTTAAGGGAAATAATGAAGCAACGTCTTGAAGTCTATAGAAAGTACGTGGCCAAATACACTACAAGCTCTTGGAGCCTTCCAAGGTTTTCAGAGTGCACAGCTTGAAACCTTTTAAAGCCACCTGATTATTGGAATAGACAGGCACTTCAGCTTCTTTTTAATGTCTCACATTAACCATCCAACACTCAGCTAGCCACTTTGACAAGTATTTGAGTGCAGACTAACTGTAGATCAGACTACAGTAACATCTATTTACATACTTACTAAAACATCTTTTTTCTTCCTCCAATTACAGTTTTACAAAGGTAGACCTTGTTTATACAATTTTTGGTTGCTCATGGAACAGTTTACAGTACAATGCAAAATGTGGGATATAAGTAGTACAGATTCTGGGAGATGGTTTATGAAATGCATAGTTTTCTCAGAGCCTTGCTTACAAGGCTGAGCTCAGATTGTGAGACTTAAAATTTAAGACAGTGCTGCCCTGACCCTCTCGCCCTTTCAAGATGCAAGAAACCCTCACAACAGCTTAGTTCTCCAAAGGTCCTTCCCAAAAGGCAATTCATAAAGTTCTAAAGCACTAAGATTACACTGGATATAGGACTTGTGGGAAAGTTCAAGCCAAGACAATGCAGCCATTCTGCAGAGTACTACAGAATAACCATGAAGGTGTAAGAAATGACACAAAAGCAAGTTAACTGCACTCACCCTTGCCTGTTTGCCAGTAGTACAACTGAGCAATTTTTGTAGGACTCCAGCCAGGCTCACCACAGTTTTTACTCCAAGATGCACACAAGCTATATTGAACAAGAAGCACCATATTGTAACTGCTAGCAATCAAAGCAAGACATGGACTGGATATTTCTGAATGGATCATATGTGACAGAGGAAAGACTGTCTTGAGAGAGAGAAAAAGGAGAAAAGTCTAAAGGTCTGTCTCATTCAAATTCCTCCTTAAAGAAAAAAAACAGAAATAGTGAAAATCAGCATAATCCTGGCATAATAGAGGCGGGGGGAGGAGAGGAAGGACAGTCTGAGGAGAGAGATTGCAACACTTTCTTGCTGTGGATGGGATTTTACAGTTGCCTGTTGCAATGCTGCAGGAAGTCAGGCCAAGACAAAGAGGATCACTTACACAGTGAAGGTAATCTACTGACTGTCCAATTTCTCCTTTATACCATAGGCCTCCATCTGACAGGCTCCACAAGCTGGGACCTGAATGCAAACCGTGACCAGACAATCCTACCTACAGAGCACACCCCTGGGAACCAAGCAGGAGGAAGTTAGGTGTAAAGTGAATCCACAGGAACAGCAGAGAAATTGATCTGGGCAGCCACAATACAATTTTCAGAGCTGGCACCACATGTGGTGTGGGAGTACCAAGGCGACAATAATGACCGTGAAAAGTCTCAATCCTGTTCAGGTCCACATGAGTTTCTGCAGCTTCCAAATTCCTCCAGGGATTTGAAGATTTGCTTCTCTGCATCCATTTTCAGGTGCTGAAGAGATCTATTTGCCCAACATGTTAGAAACAGATTTTTCCTAATAGAGAAGGTAACCAGGGTCTTTAGTCAGCACCATTACCCAGGCTGTTATTTCTGTTTGGGACACCCACACTGTTATGCATCAGTAACAAGACCTCTTCTGTCTATTAAGAAATCATGCTCTCCTCATCCTTCAATAGTCTCAGCACTTTAAACCGCACCATATGCTGACTGCAGCTTTGCAGAAGCCATAGCACCCTTTCAGAGCTCTCCACTCTTCTACCAGGCTCACCACCCTGACTGACTCAATAACATCAGCTGGCAAAGAAACTTTGAGAGGAAAACAAAAAGCCATTACGAGAATTATTACGTGACTTTTATTTATCTATCATTATGTTATTTCTGTTCACAGCAGATTATTTTAGTAAATTGTTTTGAAGTCCCACTCTGTATGCTTGTCCACTGCCCTCCATCAGTCCAGAAAAAAACCTGCTTATGCCTTCATGATATTTTCTTGCCATGGAGCTTTATTACTATGACCACCCATACTAATTCCAAAAAAGGAACAAAAAACTTTGGACATCAATAGGAACTTATACATGACTCTGGAAGGGAGTATCCTACAAGGTTCTGCAGCCACTGAAATGCAGCTCTTGGTGCTTGTGACTCAAAGCGTTTCCAGAAGATCAGAAATCATACCTACGGTCTCTCTTTATTCCCCTCATCTCTTTTTTCTGTTTTTTTAAAATCCTCTCTACCTCCCTTCTTAGCAGCTCAGTAACCCATTTACCATACCTACAGAAGCCAACATTACAAAAAGAATAGTTGTAACCTGTAAGAAAATTAATAGAAAGGCTTTTCTTGCAGAGTGGCAAGGAATGGGATCTAAACCAAGATGCTATGTAGAAGTCAAAATTCTTTGATATGCATTTTGACCCTTTCATCTCTTTCATTTTAAGAGAAGCACAAAAATATGAACATTAAAGCCCCTCACTTTGGATACTTTCAAAGGAAAGTCAGTGAACAACAAATCAATCCAATCATTTCAAGTACTCTCACATGGGAGTCACACCCAAACTGTGCGGTTTATATTTGATTTTAAGGCACCTTGAGAAAGGAAAAAATGAGTTGGGGATGACTAATTCCCTTAGGCTGGAAGATGGCATGATGACTGGATCACTAATAAAAAGAAATTATATTCATAAAGTCTAGAAAAAAGTAATACACTTTAAGGTAACAAGCAAACAGGAGGTAAGGAAACCCCAGGAGTGAATGCCAGAACTTAGACACACAGTAGAAGAAAGTCAGTCTCTCTCTTTTTCAGTATCTTTCACAGGAAGAAAATGCATACGCTTCTGTAACCAAAATAGACATCTTGTAAAATGACCTGATTCATTCTGGATACAGTCAGCATGCAAGCTTATTTATTTGGTTGGTAAACTGTCAGTAAGTTGTCTAAACAGGTTAAGGTCATCTAATTCCTCCACCTGCTCTGTGCCAGCCTTGCTCACACTGGGCTTGTCCCGATTGAAACGTGGACCTATTCAACCATAGCTAATTAGCACTCCTAAGCCTCCACCCAGCACGACTGGGAGCTGTGTCTTAGTTTGAATAGCTACACTTCTACTAGAGTTTGCTCCTTATCAGCTGAAGGGAGAGGTTTCATGCTGCAAGGTGAATGCTTGCAAGCTCCACAAGGAAGAAAGCGTAAGCTATGCTTTCTTGCTGTAATGCGCAGAAAGCATTAGCAATGTAAGTAAACAGAGAGAAAGGTCAGTAACAGCCAGTTAATAAACCATTTCACACTTCTTAGCTGGAACTTAGTCTCTTAAAATTAGTAAAACTCCGGCTGAAGCCTGAAACATTTCCAGATGCAGGCAGCTTCTCCTTTGCTTACTATCTCAAATTTCTCTTTAGTAATCTAGGATTAAGCGGCATCATTCCTCTTGACAAGAGGTTTTACCTGTTTTCTTGGGCCCCAAGACACCAACCTAGTTTAGACATACAAGCTCTTGTGCTCAACCACATATTTACTTCCAAAATGTGTTAATTATTACCCTAACAAACAGTCCTATCAATGCTGTATTAAAAACTCAGACAATCACTAGTAAGAGCATTTAATCACAGCCTGAAAACAGTTTAACGCAGGAGTGGACTCTTCCATACATCATGAAACTCCTTTTCTGTTTCCACTGATAACACAGACAAGCCTTTTACTTTCTCACAGCATATCACAAGAGCCTTAATCACAGCTTCACATTCATTCCCCTGCCACATCAAAGCATAACACGTGACACACCCCACATCACCGCTCATCTCTGGTTTTGCTTATGGAACACCTCCAGGCAAGGAGCCAGGGACACTGAATTACAGACACCCTAGTCTCTCCCAGGTTATTTTATCACACGTGGAGCAGCACAGAAAAGAACATGGATAGTTACACCACAGGATGCAGCAGCACGACCCTGAGTGCTTTTGCCATTTATAACTGGATTATTTTTTCAGTTAATGTGGTTTGGGGGGGGGTGTTTAGAAGTCATAAAGTGAAAACAAGCAAACAAAAAAAATCCAACTATCCCTTGTCAGTTGCCAGGTACCCTATAATACAAAGTATTTTCACACGTTTCAGTGATTTCTTTCCAGGCAGGGCTGACAGCTAACAGCAAGGAATTAAGCCCAAAGAGGGGCTTAAGCAGCTGCACAGGTAGCACTGCAGGATCTAACTGATCACCAGGCCTTGAGTGGAACTTGGGACTATGTTAACACAACTGCTGAGGTTATCCAAAGCCCAGGGACAATCAGGTACCTCAAGAGGAAATGCAGGGACAGACAAGTGGCACAGCCCTGGATCCCTAGCAGAAGAAGGTCCTACAGCTCACCTGGGGCCTTCAGGGGTTTATTAAGAAGCAGCATCACTGGTTCATGATGTGCATCCTCTGATTAAAAGTAAACACCTCTAGACCTACTCTTTGAGCAGGAGTCACTTCCTTCAGACCACAACCAGTTTGGCATTCAGCTGAGATGTGGTAGATTAGGTCTTAAACCCCCCTGTTCTGGAGGGGATCCAAATTTATAATTCTTAGTTCCCAAGAAAGCATCCTAACGCTTAAGCTAACAGTATCCTAGAGCCGAGTTTCACCTCTCTTCCAGGGGCTGCACATGCATTTATTATCACATGGAGAAGAGCATGAAACACTAGAGCCTCCCTCTCCACTTCAGATACAGGCGCTCAGACTACAACTCTCAAGTTGCAAGATTGATTCAAAAGGATGGATGAAGGCTGCTCCCACTGAACAATTTGTTCCCACCTCACCAGATAACTCCACTGTGAGGCACAAGGTAGGTACTCCAAGCCCTGAGCCCAAGGAAGAAGTTACACTTGCTGCACCCTCACAATTACCTATGACCATAATCTCCATTCTCCTTCTATTGAACTTTGCATTTCAGCCCTGCTGGGAAGTGCCTAGGTACAGCTACCGTTTTAGGAAGGGAATTACACTTCCATAGTAGTAGAGCAATGATATCCAAGATGGCCATAAAGAAGAACAGTCCTGTTAAATCCTGTCAGTCCAGCTGCACTACAAGGAAAAGCAATGCATACTCTGAGGTGCAAACATGGTGGAAAGGGTAAGAGGCAATAAAAAGACAACTGTTAATGCCCTCCAACATACACTTAAACTCCTTCAGGGTTTAAGCTTTGTGATTTCTTGCCAGTTAAGCTGCTTAGCGCTTTCCAGACACACCAGTAGTTTAGCCATGTCCTTTTTAAAGCAAGCCTTAACTTTAACTAGGCTGACATGAGATCTGAGGAAGAGAGCATTGCATTCAAAAAACACTGAAGCTTTATGAAAAACAAAGGTACTAAACTGAGCTCACCTTCTTGTTTCCCCCTAAAGGCTGCTATGATCTACCTTGAAAAGAGTCCTCCCCTCCTTTGCTTTTGTTTTGTAACCTAACTTCAGAGGCAGCTGGCCTTTGCACTGTGGCCAGCCACTGCACCCTGGGAAGGGAAAACCCTACCTACACCTGTGGAGAGCAGCCCTCACCCCAGTGCTGAATTAGTCCCAGTCACACCCACTCTGTGCAGCTGTAAACACTCTTGACCAGCCCAAGTCAACAGAGAGCAGGTGAACACATTACTAAAAAGGTGTAGTATTGTGTCAAAACCAGACTGGTTTCATTTGGATGCTTTCCTCCTCAACACTGCCTGTGATTTCTACCTATAAATTGAAATACTGTGCCCTTAAATGATTCTGTCTTATAGGAGTGCCAATTTATCTTAAAAAAAGTGGAAATGACAGAACCTGCTTTTTGCATTCCGCCCAGTTAATTGGATTTAACTGGGTGGGGAGGAAGGGAACTCTCTCTCCACTGGTTTGGTTACTTTCTGTGTAATGCTGTAATTCAGCTTTTCCCTGACACTACAGAACCTGGCCATCCCTTGCTCAACAGCAAATTCCCATTCCTGCAGTCCAGACGGTTTCTGTGGCTCCACAGCAGACTGTCTGAGATTTCTGTCTAGGGTACAGAAGCATAATTATGCTAATTATGAGAGAGAAAAGATAATAGATACAGAAGTTCTTTTCCCTAATCAGCTCTAGGTCAAAGCTTTACCTACAGCTAACAAGGAAATAATCTATTAATGAGCCCACATCAGGAACCAGCATAGTCACAGCAGTGCAAACACAGAAAGCCATAATTTGCAACAAATGGGTTAAAGCTACGTTTAAAGAAATGGCAGTCTTGGGTTTATTTAACTAAAGACATTATTATCTTGAAACTACAATTGCCTTGGTGCTTGGTCTTAGCTTAGAAAGAAAGAAGGCATCCATCCAAAGCAATGAATGCAATATACTGAAATTTCAGAGTTCAGGGCTACCAGAGTAAACGCTGAAAGTCCAGAACAAGCTTTGAAAATGCTAATGCATTATACCAGCTATTTGGAAAGGTGCTTATTTCTCCTGCTAAGCATGCTGCTTATTCAAGAGAAAGATGCCATCCATTCTTGAATTATGGTAATGCGATCACCAGGACTCTGGGTGTTAAACCACCTTAGCTTAGAGCAGCTTAGAGCTTTCTAGAGAAACCGGACTGTTTTCTTCTTGTACAAATATTTTATTATGTATTTTATATACAAGTGGGACACTAAGAAATTGCTAGGTCCACAGAAATACCAGTGCCGGCTTTGCATATGCTATAGCTGGAGTTTTTTGGTAACTGCTGGTAGATGTCTCACCAGCAGCAGAAGTGCAATGAGATGGAAGGAACCGATTTTCAGTGCTGTGTCATCTATGCTTCTAAGAGCAAAGTGATGCAAGCATTATAAGCTATCCTCGCTATGCCTTTGCTGTCGCTATGACTGATAAGCTTTATCAGGGTAGCAGGCTGGAAGGAAGGCTGCTTTTGGTTTTGCTTTTTTTCAGGAAAGAAACTGTCATGCAGATGCAAATCATGACTGACAGGTGCTCTGACAGCAGCCTGCAGTGCAGGTGGGACACAGGGTCTAGCTTTATGTTAGCTCCTCTAATTCTGTTTCAACTGTCATAATTGTGTAGCTATTGGGGGGGGGTTAATGTATATTTAATACACAGACTGCTGGGAGGAGGGTTTGGGAAGAAAATAGTACCAAATGCTACTTTTCCTCTATACAAGCACGTACTTCAAGAGTATTGTGGTGTTAATGCCCCCTAAGGAACAAACTATGAATCTATTTGTGGACCTAGGTTTTTGGCACAGCAGCGCTACACAAAGGCACTTAACTATTTTAGTCTCTAGATTTTGCAGCAGAAGCAACAGTTGTGATTTCAGCAGGAAAGGACTTGATGCTTCAGAGCGTGATCCATGCCCAACGGCTCACTGCACAGTAAGTTGGTTCAACCAGCACCAGGGAGCGCCAAGGAGAGAGAAGATCCTTAAACCCACCTCTTCTGGGGGCTCAGGCTCTTGATGCACGGCAACAGGAGGCCCTTTGCATCTGCAGTTCAGCATGTTAAGCTCTGCCCTGCCTACCCCTTTGCTCTCATGAGGAAGGGCAACATCTTTACTACACAGTGTGGCCAGAGGAAGCAGCAGTTTCCTTGCCCTTCCTTAGCGGTTAGAGCACTCATTCAGGTTGTGGGAATTAAACATAGCTCCCTGCCTACTTGCTGGGACTCAGATCCATCTGTTCAGTTTCACAAGGGCTGAATTTCCTCAGAAATTAGAGACCTGAACACTCTTAACCTCTGAGCCATCGTGTAAAAAGACTGCTCTGAAAGCTGCCTGAATTGAGCACTACAGGAAGAGCAGCCTGTCTGTGGCTCAGGAGAGACAGATGTTTCTGAGAATGGTAATAGCAGGACTTTCCATGTCTGAGGATTTAAGTGTGAAAAACTAGGATCAAATCGTTTCCAAGTTTAGATGATCACAAACTGGCTGTGACAGGAGATGTACTAGTTCTTCCTGCAGACCAGTGCCTGCAACACCAGCGCTCCAGATCAGAGGCGGGAGAGATGGCATCTCTTGTGTTTGATAATCAGACCCACCAGAACAGAGCCCAAGAGCAATACTTCCCAACAACCAAGAAATAAATAGATCAAAGGACTATCTGCCCCTTCAGGAAATTAAACAAACAATATCCAAAGCCATGCTTCTTGCCTTGCTACTTATTAAAATTTCTCAACAAAAAATGAGGCTAAAACTCTGTATGTCTGCTATTTTTATTTGCCCATTTCCTCCCACTTTGTTGATTTGCCAACATATGTGAGAGCACACACGTAGTACAGTTTGCGTGTTTTACTTTCCGTCCTCCCTGGGATAGCGTTCCATGTTTTATGGCTGACCAACAATCGAGGATCGTAGCCTGAGAAACACTGATATAACAAAGGTTCTTCAGATAACACCATCATTTTTTAAAAAAAAGATTTCATTTCCAAAGATAATGGAGAACAGCTATCCAAAGCAAGGCAAGGCAGTATCCCCTATCTTACATTAAGAAAAATCTGACAACCTCACGTCAAAGACAGAGGTCATAGCTCTTTTGTTCAAGATCATAGTTAAGAGTTCAGAGACAAATAAGAAAAGTATTCACTGTAAGGAAATTATTAGATTCAGTTGCAGGAATGGGAGAACTAGTTTACACTCTAAACAGGATAAACCAGCTCATACTGGTTTACATAAAACGCCCTAAATAACAATGCCAACACAGTGGGTCAAATCACTGAACCAACAGAGCACGAGATCAAACTGCTGTTGGATAATGCACAAGTCCTCTGAGACAGACTCTGCTTATCTTCAAAAAACTGATATTCACCTACTGATTCTTTAAGGTCCTACACCCTAATTTTCTTTATAAAAACTTAGAATGTCAAAATAATGGTAAAGGGAAGGGACAAGCATGGCATGGCAACATCTAATCTTCTCTGTTAAAATGCACCTTTTTTGGCTATGGCTATCACACTACTCTCAATGTATACAGGATGGTACAAAGCACTACTCTCCTTCCAAGTCCCCTCCTCATGACTCTGCTGCCTTCACTTCTCATATTATCTTCTAGACTCCTATCCCCTGCAATCAGCCAGCTGAAATGGCCTTGGCTGGTGGACATAAGAGAGTATGGACATCATCCAGAAATTACTTCGTATTGCTACATACTGAATTTAAACATATCTGTAGTGCACTGGGTTTCTGATCTGGCTGGGTCTGGCAAATGCCTCAGTATGTCCCTGTGCTTTTATTTCTGTAATGCAGCAACAATTCAATTGCAGTTCCTATCTCAAATATGATTCTAGAAATGACACAGCAAAAGTCCATTTTTATTTGTCCCAGCAATTACAGATCACAGCTGCCTGCTTCTCAGCTTTTGGAGTAGTTTGCTTGTTCCTGAGTTTTTAGTGTTTTTCAGGGGTAGGGTTCTGTTTTGATTTGAGAGTAGGAGAAAGAAAAGGGAAAGTAACTGTTAACCCTAAAAATCTGTGAACATGAAAGTTGTGTGATCTTAAGTAACACGTTATTTCCTGCCTTTTTATTTGTGACTGCAATTACTCTTGTGTTGATAATGTAGGAGTCAGAAGGCAATCTGCTTGTTTTCATCTATGTTGACCACGCAAAGCAGATTTTAATCTAAACAATAAGCATTTTCAAGCCAGAAATAAACATGTTGGTCTCCAAGTAAAGGAAGCCTACAGGATATTCTCAGAGTAAGATTCTTCAGGATTGGTTCCACTGATATTTGTTAAGTGAAGTAAATAGGCAACAGCCCCTTTATTGACAATAATAACACAAAACAGAGCAATTCCAATAATTATTTCCATTTTTTAACATTTATACAGGTCACAAGTTTTGGGGGCTTTTTCGCTTTTTTTTTTTAAGTGACTACACAGCATACATGTAGTTAAACAGGATCCAAAATGTGTCTGCCCACCCCTGTCATTGTTGCATTTCCCCTGACCTATTTACTGAAGAACAAATTACACTGCAGATTTATGGGGTCTGAAAAAAGCTATTAGTGAGAATTTGATTTGCATAATTCAAATATCACCACTGAAAACTAAATGTTATTTGTTATCACAAAAAAGCAACAAAATTGAAATGGTGTTATTAAGTGGTCACTAGCATTGCAATGGGGAGAAAGGTTAAAAGCATTTAGCATTTTTTAGAAAGGAAAAATATCTTCCGAGTAGGTCACTTCCAAACACCTAATTCATTTCTAACAGCAATTCACTGTAGCTCCCATAATTTATGAATCCCAAGGATGCACTTAAACATCTGCAATTTCATTATTTCTTTTTTTTAGACCGTTAGTTTAAAATTTTGACGAGCCATTGTGCAGGTAACAAGTCAAGAAGTTGAGGATTACTATTGCAGGAGAAGCAATGAACCCAGCTGTTCACCATGATCAAGAAAGGATTATTTCCTGTGACAGGTCATAGCAGAGGATTTTCTTGCTGTTGTTTAATACCTGCAACAGCTGAAAAAACAGCTGCTTAGTTTGAACATTTCATAATTCCCCAATGGAAAAAATAACCCTTGTTTTCAGGGTTTTTTGTGTTTTGAGGGGTTTGGTTGGTGTTTTTTTTTTTTTAAAGAAAGAAGAAAAAGCTGCAGAGCTCATAACCAACTTGTTCAAGATCTCTCAAATTCATATAATCACACTCCTCTTTTACCAAAACATAGCAGTCTTTCATGAAAAATAGCAGAGTAGGCATGTCATAACAGCCTCATGAAATAACCGAGGCTGTTTTAAATACATTTAGCATAAGGTACTGAAGTCTTGGGAGTGTTTCCAGAATGGCAGAGAAATATTATGTAGCCAATAGTTAAGAGCCTCTCACTTCTCCTGCCCTTCCACAGAGGCAGCCGTGGCCACCCCTGACGTGGTAGGGCAGCATCCTGTCCTACTGCCAGCCCAGTCTCATCATCCCTTTAGGATACCCTTTGCCTCATAGAAGATGGACTCGCCTTTAGCCAGGGTCTGACCCCTTATTCCAGTTTCCTCTCTCCTTGTAATTACAGGAAGCGAAGCTGATGTCTCAAAGACTCCATGGGTTTCATTCACACACTTTCTTCAGGAGTTGCTCCATCACCACATCCAGCCACACGTGGCTCTCCCATCCTTTTCTGACGTGTTCCATGAAGCCAAGGGATTACAGCAACAGAACTAAATTAGCCACCTCCCTGTCTGCTTTTCCCTCCTCCACCTGATTTTTACATTTAGTGTTAGACTAAGTTTAGAGAATGCAAACAGCAGGTCTGATTCAGCAGTTCTGCTAATAATCAGATAAGTAGCACCACCACTGGCTCACTGCACCTTACTGGTAACAACTCCTTTTAGAAGCAGCATTCACTTGTGGTACTGTAGTTTCAAACAGGCTGAGAACAGTAATTCACTAGCTTCCCTTCATCTAGGTCAGGACTTCCCAAACTGTGGTATGCACACCATGCATGATGTGCAAAACTACTTCGAAGAGATATGTGCTAAAACCAGACCCACCCACAGTTGTTTCTCTGGAGGAAATGAGGACAGTAAATACTGCCCATGCAGCTGAATGCTTCTTCCTGTGCCTGCCAGCAGCCCCAGACCTACCACCACATCTTCTTGTATGAAAAAAAAAAGTCAGTGCTGAAGGTGGAAATTAGCAATCATTAAGCATTTACTCATCTGCACAAGAATTCTTTGTGCTGCTTTGCCCTCTAAGCCTGGGTTTTCACAGAATCAGGCTCTGTGCACAAAGGTAATTCAGCGTTCACTATTTTAACATGTCCCAGCTCGAAGCACACCACCAGAGACTCTCCCGTGCCACGTGACAGTGGGTCCCGGCAGTCTCTCTGCCTTTCCCTTCCCTTACTTGTCCTTCTGAAGTAACCAACAAAGTACTTAGTGAGGATGTGGATAATGTGACCATGCAGCCATGCAGCTGTGCTCAGTCATCTGACTGCCATGTGGCATTAACTCAGAAGCTAATACGGATGAAACTGTCATTTCTCCTCATCCTACCCTCTCTCTTCCCTCATCTCCCCTGTAAGTCTCCTAGAGATTCAAATGGCTTTTTTTCACTCAGGGTATTGAAACATTTGTCACAAACTCATTTCAACATCAAGAAAGCAAACTTCAGGACATTCAACCAGAAGTCTTGCATCGGGGGGGGGGGAGAAAAAGCAACGACAGTAACTCCCACCTCCATGCACACCTCCATAGGAAGCAGCGTGCTTCCAGGAAAGCAGCCCTCCGAGCTGACACACTGCACCACTTCCCCTTTCCTGTCCCTGTCCCAGTGCAGGCAGCGAGGGGGTGAAGCTCTGTGGTTACACTCTTGGCCTCTTCTTCCAGGCGAGGAAGGGCGAGGAAAGGGAAGGAAGAGGACTGCCAGAGAAGGCAGCAGCTTAGCTACCCCTGCTGATGGCAGGCAGAAGTGCGGGACGCCGGGCATTACAGGGCAGCCTGCAAGGGCAGCCATTCCTGCCCCTCTACATGTGGGTCTCAGCCAAGCTCAAGGGGAGCCCAGGGAAGCTGCAGCCATTACTCAATGCTCAGGATCGACCTCCGTATGTAGGTGTTTAACCAAGAGTCACCCAAAGGTCAGTAAATGACTCAGTCTGCAATAAAACTCGAAAGTCCTTATGCTGTAAATCTGCAACTTGCCATAACCACTAAATCGCATACAGAAATCAACATCTGTAATACGTCTTCAGCTTCACAAAACATGACTGCACTTTAAATTTGGGATCTGGAATGCAAGAGACAATTTTCCAACTACTTCAGGAGGAAAAATTAACTCAGACTTAAGCCCACTGTTTGTTTTGGATAATGTTTTCATTTTAACTTAATCTTCGTGCAGCTCCCTCCTCCCAAACATATTTTCTTAAGGTTTGAGCTTCTTTTCATTTGCCTGCACCACTGAACTATGCTTCCCAACCAACTTCAACATGTGATCACCTTAATGAAAAAACCATTGTCTGTTCTAACTTGTTACAAGGAATTGGACAAAGTTACTGAATACAGGAAAAAAAAAATTTAAAAAGAAAATTGGAAAACCATGGTAAATGCATGACCAAATGCTAAAAGTTTCTGCAAACATGGAAGTACTTCCGTTCCTCCTGACATTTCCAACTACTGTTTTCCTTCTTGGGTCAGTGCCTGCATTGTACAAGATCTTTTCTTGAGAAGACACTCTAACTAGGAAAATAACACAAGATGGCTTGAGACGTTGATGGCTTTAAGAAGTGAATGAATCAACTGTTCCCCCTAAGCTCATCCTCCTTTCAGAAGCGGCTAGGGCCTAAAATAACTGGGGAAGTTGAGGCTACCATCTGTATAACCCCTTTCTAAGCATCACCACAGTCTGACCGTATTCTCAGAATGAGAAACAAGCTGCTGTGGTCAAAGCGTGTGTCACAGGGTTTTGCCAAGTGATAGAGAAAAGCTGATGGGCACTGAGAAACAAACAAAGGAAAGAGGGATCTCTTTCATTTGCTCCCACTCAAGAGTATAAAATTAGAGCAGTAACACACAAGGTGGCAAAAAAGATCCCTCAAAAATCCACTTATTTCTTTCATGTCCACAGCCATCTTAAAACCCTAATCTCTCTCTCTTTTTCATATGTATTACCTCCATAGTGCGTATCACCTCCTCTCACCTTGAGCACCTAGACAACCCCAGTTCCAACACTCCCTCCTACAAATCGGTGCTCTCCAAAAATAAGTGCACAAGCCCCCACCTTGCCTGAACACCCACCATCCCCAGCCTCAGAAACACCAGCTCAGCAAGGAGAAAACAGTCTACAGCTCTATTGCTGCCTAATGCCACGTGGCAGATCAATTTTTCTTCTGTGTAAGTTCCTCAGCTTTTCATTCTCTACTGTGCACCCCTTCTGCTGCCTTCTTGTCTCAACAAAAAGGCAGAACTCCTCTGAGGGCAGCCATATTGCATACAAAATACACATGGGATGCCAAAGGTCCATCTTCTGCAGAAATCACTTGTGGCTGGATCATACTATAATGCCAACTCCCTGTCAGCCCTCTCCAAGATCATCAGGATCGGCCTAACTAGAATTAACAACTTTGGAAGGGGAAAGGGAAGGGGAAAAAAAGAAAGAAGGAAAAAAAAAAAAAAAAGACCTACTGTTTGCCAACAAACAAACCAGAAAAGTGTCGTTGAACTTCTCCTTTTTGTGCTCTTCAGATGGTTCTCTTTTTCAGATGGAAAGGGGAACTGTAAAAAGAAAGACTTTTCTCATCCTCTTTCCAAACTGGCATGATGAACATCCAGGTTTTGAGGTTGTTGTTATGAGTTTGGTTTTGGGGGTTTTTTTGAAGGCTGAATGCTTATTCAAATTCTGAGCTTCATGGTCATATCATCCTAACACTAGCTGTGACTCCACTAGGCAACAAGTTATTCATTACTGTTTAAAATGAAGCACAGAGATTTTATTCCTGCACTGCAGTCCCAGTTCTGACACCATCTATGAATAGACCATTTCCCCTAGCTGCAACAGAGCAGAAGAGACATCCATCACTAACCGTTCATGCCATGCCTTGCTCAGAGTTACCACTTCCTCAAATCTGCTGAATTGTTCAGTCTGGTTATCCCTCCTTTAGCCATTTCTATCAAAACGGCCTTGGTTCAGCTACACAATCAAAACTGCAAATCTTTGCAAGCCTGATCTGAGAGGTGGAAACCTCATGAGGCATTTGCTACAGTGAAATATTTTGCATCCACAGCATTTTGGGGACAATCTACTCAACTGCCTCAGTCTTACCTGTAAAATCTCTCTTCCATAACTGCTGCTTAATTTAACATAGCTAAATCGTGCATTGCCGAAAGAAAGCACGTAACGCTTTCTAGTCCCCTAACAAGAGGGAGGGACTATGGAATAAAATCCTGGATATGCTTACCTTCCTATCCTTCTCTCTCAAGGGTTTCAGGTCCAAGTGGAACGCCTGTTGGAGCCCCCTCTACCCTGCTGCACTAGGACTTAAGATGGTACTTAGAGCACAGCTTCCAGCAAAGGCAGATCTGCCTCAGAGTGTTTGGAAAATTAAAGAGGAAAAAAAGCAAGAGATCACTCAATTGATTATCACAGCTGGTTTTTGCTGATAATACTGTAATCCAGTTAATAAAGTTGCAATTGAGTTTAACTTGGCTCCAGGTCCTTTAATGTAAATATTCTGCTGCTGGCATTAAACATGTTAACATTGGACCATATGGTCGAAACACCACACTTTTACTGAAACAAACATCATCAGCTTAAATAAAAAGCCAAATATACAGACTCCTACACCATTAATGGAAAACTACTAACAAATATAGTTAATTATTGGGACTGTATGAATAGTTCAACTTAAATGGCTACAGTCCCATCACACAAATATTTTCAGTCACCCTGCCAAAGGAATTGCCTCTAGTTTAGACTTTCATCAACATGACAAGATTGGAAGTAAGAAGAAAGACAAGACCTCAGTAGGTCTGCATTAGATGCAGAACTTTCTTCATGTAATACAGGATTTTAACCTCCTACCCCTGGCACCAGGTGTGAGGTGACAGTTCTCTGTCAATGCTGTAAAAGTGTTTTATAGTAACATAGTGCAGGTCAGTAATTTCCAAATGCCAGCTCAGAGGGTTTGCAAAAACAATTCAAGTGATGCTAGCTTAACTCCTGGAAGGCAGTAACTCCTCACAGTTTGGCTGCACATTAGCGAAATACATCTTGGTTGGTGTTGTTCATGGAAGCTCTAGGATTCAGCTGGCAAAAGGACACAATAGATTGGTTTTAGGCCAGGGAAAAGTACTTCCTCGAAGGTGAGTCACACTTCGTTTACTTTTATCTCCTTTGTGAACACAAGGTTTCCTTTTGTGGGCCTCAGCAACGCCTGGTACATAGACCAACAAGACATTAAAACACAACAGCATGGATCTAAGGTCCCAGCATCCTACATTTTTACTACTTAGGGTATGATAAATTTATCACTTAAACTTTAGTCCTGCTTACATGACTGTTTTGTGTTACAAGCAGCCACTATTGCTCCATATATTATATAACTGTTTGTCAAACAATAACGCTGTGGTATTACAGTATAGAGGTTGAGAGGTCAGGATAAATCTCTGTAGAGTTCACCGCCTTCACATATCAGCCACTGTCCCCGAGTAACCCACTAATGTTCACTGCTCAAGTTCTCTCAATAGCAGAACAGAAATAGCATTTAATTCTTCTCCCATCTCTTACCTGTTTTCCTATTCGGAGTGTTAGCTCTTTGAGGTGCTATATATATTTCAACGTACCTACTACAATGCTCTCTGATCATGATTGCAACAAGTTCTAATAGATGCAGAAAATGGTTATGGCTGCAAAATGAGTTTTTTTCATTATTCATACTCTGGAAAATAGCATCTTTAAAATCAGAAAAAAAATAGCTTCCTAGTTGTTATAGGGAATGAGCATATCATTTCTATGGATACTCTATATCATTTGATGGTTCAGAAGACTTCAAGGCAACATTGTTTCAAAATGAAGAATTTTTAAATAGGCATTTTTAAATAGGAAAAATTTACAATTTGAACATTCAGAAAGCAAAAACTGATTATTACAGAAGAGAACTGGAAATGAGTCAGCTACCTCTATTCACTATGCAACTAAACATCATAAAGAAACAATTTTTGCTAAACTTATTTTAATAAACCTATATTTAAGAAAGGGATTAGGCTTTTAAGTTAGGAGCTGGTGTGCATATGTTCATTAACTGCTACAGCTTGCTTGGTCCCTTCCTGGTAAAGGGCACTTCTCTCCCCCTGCATTTTTCTCCCTTCTCTGAAAAAATAACTTTTGTTTTTACATGAGATCACCAGATCACACATTCAGTGAAAAATATCACACGCTGTGCAACTTGCATACATTACACTTTCAGGCAGACCATAAGCATATTGGTATGATTCAGATTAGCTATACTACGTATGTAACAGAGAGCTTGCACGTCACAGAAACATCATTATGATATTTTCAAGAATTGTGTCACTTTTTCCAAGAAGTGTGCATTGAGGAGAGACATCTAAGGCTAATTTGCATTTCAGTTGGAGGTCCCACAAACCATTCCAGCTCAAGATAGAGAGCTAAGTGAATCAGAGAGCTACTTTTACAAAGCAGATTATCATAATCGGGGAGCAACACCTTTACATGATTTGTAGATAAAGATGTTCTGTAGACACTTAGGTCCACAGAAACATGAATTTCAAATCTCCTCTCGTATTAAGATAGGAGATGCCATTTCCTTTCCCACATTTGGGTCCCCTCATTCCCTTCTTGTTCTCCCAGTTAGCTGCACAGCAAGCTACAACTTTCTTTTCATACACACTTCACAATGACCCTTGCTCAGCTGCCCTGCTCTTACCCCGACTCCTTTTCTCTTGCAGGATTTCCCTTACACACACATAGAGCTATAGAAAGTTTGACAGGATTCCAAAACTCCTCGTCTGAACACTTAGAAACTTTGTGCTGCCAACCTACATGGTAGAGAGACATCTGTTAGTAATAAGGCTTCCTTGATGTTTAAAGTTTTTAAGCAACTAATGCCCACAACATTACTGTAACATAAACACATACTGTCCCTATTTAAACAGACAAAAAGCGAAAGAGAGAGAGATAAAGGTTTATGGGGTTTGTCCGAGTCAGAAAACTGCCCAAGTAAAGGGCTAGGAATTCCTAAATTCTTGATTCCCAAATCATCGCATACAAGGAATAAATAATCTAGTCAAAGCAAGGCAATAATGAGAGAAGAAGTAAATTTCAGCGAACAGCTGTGTCAGGGGAATTTTGTCCTCACCTGACTGTGCCTTCCCTCTCATCCCAGCTCTCCAGGGAGAGCAGGCTGCCAAATGCCGCTCATCTAGACATGATTTTTTACCACATAACAGGTCTTCTAAATAGCATGAACTAGCAGGATATTTTCACTTCGACTCTTAAACCAGCTTTGTTCCTAGGCCTCCTATGATGTAAGAGTTAACATGATCAGAACTCTCAGGTGGTCAAGAGTTACACTTTGAAATTGGCTTTTCTGCACTCCAGAAACACCACGCATAGGCCATCAGGGGACTTGAAAGAACTGCTTAAGAATCAAGTCTAGTCTTCTGCAGAACTCACAAGGATGAAGATGCCAATTTACACCTTGAACTTTCACCACCATTAATGCTCTTTTCACTCTTAAGATAATTATGCCATCAGACAACCCTTGGGCAGATCAGTCCGACTAGCAAAGCCTGCATTTTCAGTCACATCCTTCAGAAAGCCTGTCGGTATAGCTAACCTTCTCACTGTAAACAAAGGTGAATGTGTCCTACATTTTCCTAGACACTGGAAGGAGTTCCCCTCTCAATGTGGGGAAGTGTCAGATCTCCATTTGGTAGAAATCAGACCACTCACAGAAGAAACTTCTCTACCCATTTTACAGGTAGCATAAAGATTACATGGTCTGCCCAAGCCCACAAGGTACACTATGTAAAAGCAGAATTTAAAGTTAATTCTTTGTATTCCAACCTAAGGCTTTTCATACCAAGTAGATGTTTATTCTTCAGCATGTTTTCAAATGCAAAATACAAAATGCTAAGAAAAATCCCAAACCTGTAGTTGGTATAATAGTAGCAGACAGCAGTCAGATACACAGAGCAGACAAACCAGTTTCATAGCATTCCAATATCCCTGTCCTGATATACACACCAATAAATAAGCATAAAGCTAGTAACAGCTACAAAGTGCAGCCATTTCAGTGACTACACATACTCTCTTCATCCTGAAAGAGAAGCTTGCAGGACCATCCAGTGATGTATTAGTACTGAACACTGCACACAAACCCAGATCTTCAAGTCTGAAAAAGACCCCTTAATTTCCAGGCAAGCATTAATACATATACAGAAGCAAACCACAATGAGTACAACTGAACACATAAATTTGCATATGTGCTGTAATACCTGGGTAATGCAAGTATTATTCTTCCAAAGATAATAAACAAAAAAGTTAGTATTAAACTTGGTGACATCTGCGAAGAATCTAGAAACTTTATGAGGATGTTTTAAGGGAAAAAAGCTAACAGGCAGGAGTGTTCTGGCACATAAGACATATTCTTCATGCACAGAATAGTGCAATTCTTTTTGGCTTCTGCATTTTCCCTTACAACAGGAATCCCTTTTCTGACCCTTGCAGTAGACCAAATCACCAGCAAAAATCTTACTTTTGACTTAGCATATTCAATCACTGATAAGGTTGATTCAGTTGTAACTTACCAGATTGAGAATGAGAGAGAACATGCAGCACTATCTGAATTCTGCCTGTAGCTCCAGAACACTTAAAAGCTTCTGCCACAAGAATTAGCAATTAATTAATTAGCCAAAGCCAACAAATAATCACAAAGTGACAATCTACTGCAGTGAGCTCGGCTTTTTTTGGTCTACCCTCTAGACCCCATCTGTAGTTTCAGGAAGAGAGCACTGCATACATCCAGTATCCTGCCGCACAGAACAGTAAGCTGTGAGAAATCAAAGACTGTGTGTGGATCAGTCAGTCAACATTGCTGACCACCCAGGTCATCTCTGCACAACCCAAAAGACTCCCAGAAAGTCAATGCAACAATAAATACAATTGCTGCTTTCCACTGTTTTCCCCCACTCAGGAGAGCAAAGATTAAAGTACTATTTCCAGGCACTTAGGGGATGCAATTCCAACTTCTGTGTGGCAGGTAAGTGTTCTTCCTTGGCAAATGCATCCTATTGACATCTCCAGTTGCATGAAATCAGCAGTCACATATTGCTGCAATATTTAGGCAAAATTGTTTTAAAGCATTTCAGTCACTCCTGTTTAATGTTCTATTAATTACTTTGATTTGCCTTAACCTCCTAGATCTGTCTTCCATTCTTTCTGTTCTCTTCCAGTTAACTTTCACCTCTTTGTTCTCTAAATCCCAGATCTCTTGTCCTCAGGGACTGGAACCCAGGTTATGAAACCTGGTAAGAAGTCACCTTAAGCTTTACAGCAAGGACAGGAAAAAAAAATTTTGCACCCTACTGACTTAATACTGTTTTTGCCTTTTAACTGGACTGAAATTGAACTACAACCCATTAAAAAGATTCAATCTCAGTAAAAGCAAAGAGAAGCATGAAATAATACTTCAGTCAGCTTAGGACTGCTTCATGCTGTAGCTCTCAAGTATTAATACAAGTGGCAACCACAGGCAAGTTATGGTAAGGCACTCTCCTTGCATAACATCTATGAACAGTTCTCCCAAACACAATTCAGAATTACTTTCTATTCTTCTGGGGGTTTTCAGAGGATGTCCGTTGTTACTAACAGCATAAAAATAACATCCTAACAGTGACAACTGTTACAATAGCATGCTATTTTCACACTCCTTTTATTTTCACACTTTAAAGAATAATGGACATTATTTCCACATTAAAAAAACTCAAATCCCATTTTTGACTGGGGGTAGTGAAGTGCAGACTCCATGTCAGTAAAAGGTACTACTTTGAGCAGCAGTTAATGATCTACATACGTAAAAAGAACCTTCACCATCAAAATAGTTGGGGGAAGGGGGAGTAACCTCTTCTTTCTCTCCAAAACAGACAAAAAGAAGAAATTGAGATGCAAAGTTATCCTTAAAAGAAATATATACATATGTGTATTATACATTCAACACAGAAAATACAGTTAAGATGGATTTATTTCGGGGGGGGGGGGGGGGGGGTGGGGAAGATATTTATTTCTCTTCAAGACATCTTTCCAGGAAATATTAGTATCAGACATGGAAGTTCTTTTCATAGAACTACCAAGAAGTGGACACTGCTACACTAAACTTCCCACTACAATGAAACCAATTTTAAATACAACAATATAGGCATATAAATACAGACAAACAGAAGACCTAGCCTGCGAAAAAAAGCCAAAATAAAATAAAAAATGTGTTTATTGCACAACTTTGTTTTTCCTGAGATCTGAAAAATATATTCTAGTTTCTCTGTCCCATCCCCCTAATCCTCTTATTAGCAGACATTCTCTCCTCAGCTATTTCATTATGCTTCATTTCTGCAATCCACACGTCAGTAGCATTCAGTACATTTTAGCACCAGGGCTACACGTAACCATACATCTTTTTATCCAACTTGGGAAAAATCTTTAGAAAATGTGCATAAACACATGTTGAAAGTAGTCTGAACACAAGACAGTCGTCTGTTTGTATACTCTACATGGAAGAAATATTTTAACATTTTCAAATTTATGGTAGTATTAGGCATTTCCAATCACTTCAGTTCTCAGCTTTCCCAAGTACTGTTTGTTATTTTCTTGCACAAGGTCTAATCTGATCTAGAAATCTATTTCTCCTGAATTCCTAACCACATGCCATCAACACAGTTATAAATTAAAAAACACTACTAAAATTATTTGAAGTAAAAATGAAGTAACTTCTGACCTACTCTTGATAGTTCAGCATGGGTACGTTTGTAATCAATACTTGTTTTTCAAATGCATACAGCTCTTCATTCTATGTCTTAAAAAAAAAAGGGGGGGGGGGGTTAAGGACAGCAGTGACCACTGTACAGGGAAGATAATTTGATTTTACACAGTGCCCTTCATTGTCCAGCTGTCCCTAAGCACTTTACAGAACAGTAAGCCTCCTAGATGTACCATCATACGGGGAAATACAGCAGCTGTTCTGCACTCCTACAAGTGCTCACCTCTAACCAGAGTAATCTCATACTGAGAGGCTGCACAAGAACTCAAGACACTAGGGAAACATTTACTCTATTTAAAAAAAAAAAAAAGGCCATTATATCTGTAGGTACAATGCTGCACATACTTAGAATTCTAAAGTATAAAATAAAGTTGGAATGGGCTGCCCAGGGAAGTGGTTGATTCACCATCCCTGGAGGTATTCAAGAAGCGAGTGGACAGGGTACTCCAGGGCATGGTTTAGGGGGCATGGTTAATGGTTGGACTCGATGATCTTGAAGGTCTTTTCCAACCGAAATGATTCTATGAAAGTATGGGAAATCAGTAGTGTAAATGTATGTTGGATGTAACGTATCTCTTGACTTAAAAAAAATAGTCCTTAATATCTGAGGTTTATGTTGCATTTTTCATACCACACCTAAACTCTGTGTAGAAAACAATGCAAAACTCTATGCAGATGGGAGAACTCTATCTGCTCCTAAGTGCTGAGGCCCAAACTGAGATGTCCAAAGTGACTGGTGCTTACACACTAGACAATATTCTACAGGAAAGTCTCTAGACCAGGAAAATCACCTCCTAAAATCAAAGAAACATTCCCAAAGGCATAAGCTTTCTTACTAATAACTTATTCTTTGTAAGGAAAAGTTAGTCCTCTATGGCAAGCCACAGCCTAACTTTTTCAGTTCTTTATCTTCCATCTCCATTGTGTGTCAGCAATATTAACCTTTTGTTTCAGTCACCATACAAAGCAGACAATGCTCACCTTTGGTCTCAGTAACAAGTTGGATAAAGCTGTCTGTCTATATTATCATTTCCTCTCTTTCTACTTAACAGCTGGCTTTTTTTGGTTTTGTTTTTAATGAACACCATGGGTACACAGGCCAGATATAATCCTACAGTAGAAAAAATGGCAGATATTTTTACCATGAAAGCACAAAGCTCAGTTCTATACATTTTATTAATCTTGTCTCACTGAATGAGAAACTATGAAAAGCCATCAGGCATACACAATTCTAAAAATGGAAGCTTTCCATAAGGAAAGTCCTTCCTGTGTGATGGAACACACAAGTTATCAAAACAGGATGTAGTACAGAGCACACATGCATCCTTACTTCAATTGTTATGGCATTAGCCCTTCCTAGTTGAATTACTCTTTGGAGTGAAGTTGTATTTGTTTTTTTGAAACAAGTATGCTCTGCTCATAACTCTATGAAGCATGCAAAGACAACTGGGCAGAACAGTGAATACAACTCAGGAAACAATGCACAGTTGCATATTAAAGAACATGGTAAACTGCTAAGCCTATTACAAAGATTATTGTCTACTTGAAACGGATTACAGTCAGGGTGGCCAGACAAGCCCCAAGATACAAATTAACACAGTCTTCTATGCACCTGATGGCTGGATTATTCCAAAATCTGGAGAACAAGGTTGAAAACACCTTATCTCCCATCTCATTTGATACTACACTTCAGGAGTGGGTAAGAGCAATTCTGGAGTTCTGAGATTCAGAAACAAACAAGTCCTCCTCTTCCCTCTGCTCCACCCTGCACAAATACAGACATAGAAAGGAAACATTCATTTTGTGATGTCAGTGTTTATTTACATGACAGAAGGTTTACACAAGTTGAAAAGTTGTTTCAACAGGAACCCAACAATTAGTGCTTTTGCCTGTCTTCAAACAAGGGATGGCTTTAAGATTTGATGATGCAGCTTCAGAACACTTTGACGATCACTTGGGAAAAAAGTGCCAGAAATCAACTAAAACAAAAAAAATACACATCAAGAATGACATTAGTACTATACAACTAGCCAGACACAAACACTTGAAAAAGCAACATTCTGCTCTTTCAGCTATATCCCCTCCTGTAACAATACTGGTGAGCTCTATCACCAGCCTATGTAAAGCACAGCCTCAAAATAGTATCTGTTCACTTTAACAGTTTGGCTGAAACAATCCTGCAACAA